>NC_080597.1:23163949-23463949 GCF_027887145.1 Ammospiza caudacuta | reverse complement strand
GTACCGGTCACAGTGCTCTCTTAGCGCGGCTTCTGCCGAAAGAAGCCCGGGAGCGGCGCTTAGCTCCGGAGAGCATCGTACCTTCGTCTTTAGCGTCTTTTGTTGGTCTATATCCTAGCAGAAAGCTTTTCCACTCTGTCTGGCAAGGAAAACCTGCCGGAGCACAGAAAACATCTCCCAACATATTCTGGACGTTGCACGGGTTCTGCCAAATGTTTAGCATAAAGGAAAGGAAAGCTGTCCAAAACAGCTTCCAATCGAATATTCATGTGATAGGAAAAGTCAGGAGAGTGCAAAGGTACTGTTTTCTATCAGTTGGCAAGTTGAGCACACAATCCCAGTGTTGTACAGCTTCCTTCTTCACCTTTCCTATGCTGCCGCTCCCTCCGGCTCCCGGAGCCGAAGAAGCGGCTTCTTCGCGCAAAGACGATTGTACCGGTCACAGTGCTCTCTTAGCGCGGCTTCTGCCGAAAGAAGCCCGGGAGCGGTGCTTAGCTCCGGAGAGCATCGTACATTTGTCTTTAGCGTCTTTTGTGGTCTACATCCTAGCAGAAAGCTTTTCCACTCTGCTGGCAAGGAAAACCTGCGCCAGCACAGAAAACATCTCCCATCGTGTTCTGGACGTTGTACGGAGGTCTGCCAAGTGTTTGGCATAAAGAAAAGAAAAGTTGTCCAAAACAGCTTCCAATCGAATATTCATGTGATTGGAAAAGTCAGGAGAATGCAAAGGTACTGTTTTCTATCAGTTGGCAAGTTGCGCACACAATCACAGTGTTGTACAGCTTCCTTCTCACCTTTCCGATGCTGCCGCTCTCTCCGGCTCCCGGAGCCGAAGAAGCGGCTTCTTCGCGCAAAGACGATTGTACCGGTCACAGTGCTCTCTTAGCGCGGCTTCTGCCGAAAGAAGCCAAGGAGCGGCGCTTAGATCCGGAGAGCATCGTACCTTCATCTTTAGCGTCTTTTGTGGTCTACATCCTCCCAGAAAGCTTTTCCAATACGTCTGGCAAGGAGACAGTGTGCCAACACAGAAAACATCTCCCATCGTGTTCTGGACGTTGCACGGAGGTCTGCCAAGTGTTTGGCATAAAGAAAAGAAAAGCTGTCCAAAACAGCTTCCAATCGAATATTCATGTGATTGGAAAAGTCAGGAGAGTGCAAAGGTACTGTTTTCTATCAGTTGGCAAGTTGCGCACACAATCCCACTGTTGTAAAGCTTCCTTCTTCACCTTTCCGATGCTGCCGCTCTCTCCGGCTCCCTGAGCCGAAGAAGCGGCTTCTTCGCGCAAAGACGATTGTACCGCTCACAGTGCTCTCGTTAGAGCGGCTTCTGCCGAAAGAAGCCCGGGAGCGGCGCTTAGCTCCGGAGAGCATTGTACCATCGCATTTAGCGTCTTTTGTGGTCTACATCCTAGCAGAAAGCTTTTCCACTCTGTCAGGTAAGGAAAACCTGCCGGAGCACGGAAAACATCTCCCATCGTTTTCTGGACGTTGCACGGAGGTCTGCCAAGTGTTTGACAAGAAGAGAAGAAAAGTTGTCCAAAACAGCTTCCAATCGAATATTCATGTGATAGGAAAAGTCAGGAGAGTGCACAGGTACTGTTTCCTATCAGTTGGCAAGTTGCGCACACAATCCCAGTGTTGTACAGCTTCCTTCTTCACCTTTCCGATGCTGCCGCTCTCTCCGGCTCCCGGAGCCGAAGAAGCGGCTTCTTCGCGCAAAGACCACTGTACCGCTCACAGTGTTCTCCTTAGAGCGGCTTCTGCCGAAAGAAGCCCGGGAGCGGCGCTTAGCTCCGGAGAGCATCGTACCTTCGTCTTTAGCGTCTTTTGTGGTCTACGTCCTAGCAGAAAGCTTTTCCACTCTGTCTGGCAAGGAAAACCTGTACCAGCACAGAAAACATCTCCCATCGTGTTCTGGACGTTGTACGGAGGTCTGCCAAGTGTTTGGCATAAAGAAAAGAAAAGCTGTCCAAAACAGCTTCCAATCGAATATTCATGTGATAGGAAAAGTCAGGAGAGTGCAAAGGTACTGTTTTCTATCAGTTGGCAAGTTGAGCACACAATCCCAGTGTTGTACAGCTTCCTTCTTCACCTTTCCGATGCTGCCGCTCTCTCCGGCTCCCGGAGCCGAAGAAGCGGCTTCTTCGCGCTAAGACGATTGTACCGCTCACAGTGTTCTCCTTAGAGCGGCTTCTGCCGAAAGAAGCCCGGGAGCGGCGCTTAGCTCCGGAGAGCATCGTAGCTTCGTCTTTAGCGTCTTTTGTGGTCTACATCCTAGCAGAAAGCTTTTCTACTCTGTCAGGCAAGGAAAACCTTCCGGAGCACAGAAAACATCTCCCATCGTGTTCTGGACGCTGCACGGAGGTCTGCCAAGTGTTTGGCATTAAGAAAAGAAAAGCTGTCCAAAACAGCTTCCAATCGAATATTCATGTGATTACAAAAGTCAGGAGAATGGTAAGGTACTGTTTTCTATCAGTTGGCAAGCTGTGCACACAATCCTAGTGTTTTACAGCTTCCTTCTTCACCTTTCCGATGCTGCCGCTCTCTCCGGCTCCCGGAGCCGAAGAAGCGGCTTCTTCGCGCAAAGACGATTGTACCGCTCACAGTGTTCTCGTTAGAGCGGCTTCTGCCGAAAGAAGCCCGGGAGCGGCGCTTAGCTCCGGAGAGCATCGTACTTTCGTCTTTAGTGTCTTTTGTGGTCTACATCCTAGCAGAAAGCTTTTCCACTCTGTCTGGTAAGGAAAACCTGTACCAGCACAGAAAACATCTCCCATCGTGTTCTGGACGTTGTACGGAGGTCTGCCAAGTGTTTGGCATAAAGAAAAGAAAAGCTGTCCAAAACAGCTTCCAATCGAATATTCATGTGATTGGAAAAGTCAGGAGAGTGCAAAGGTACTGTTTTCTATCAGTTGGCAAGTTGCGCACACAATCCCAGTGTTGTACAGCTTCCTTCTTCACCTTTCCTATGCTGCCGCTCTCTCCGGCTCCCGGAGCCGAAGAAGCGGCTTCTTCGCGCAAAGACGATTGTACCGCTCACAGTGCTCTCTTAGCGCGGCTTCTGCCGAAAGAAGCCCGGGAGCGGTGCTTAGCTCCGGAGAGCATCGTACATTCGTCTTTAGCGTCTTTTGTGGTCTACATCCTCGCAGAAAGATTTTCCACTCTGTCAGGCAAGGAAAACCTGCCGGAGCACAGAAAACATCTCCCATCGTGATCTGGACTTTGCACGGAGGTCTGCCAAGTGTTTGACAAGAAGAGAAGAAAAGTTGTCCAAAACAGCTTCCAATCGAATATTCATGTGATAGGAAAAGTCAGGAGAGTGCACAGGTACTGTTTTCTATCAGTTGGCAAGTTGCGCACACAATCACAGTGTTGTACAGCTTCCTTCTCACCTTTCCGATGCTGCCGCTCTCTCCGGCTCCCGGAGCCGAAGAAGCGGCTTCTTCGCGCAAAGACGATTGTACCGGTCACAGTGCTCTCTTAGCGCGACTTCTGCCGAAAGAAGCCAAGGAGCGGCGCTTAGATCCGGAGAGCATCGTACCTTCATCTTTAGCGTCTTTTGTGGTCTACATCCTCGCAGAAAGCTTTTCCAATACGTCTGGCAAGGAGACAGTGTGCCAACACAGAAAACATCTCCCATCGTGTTCTGGACGTTGCACGGAGGTCTGCCAAGTGTTTGGCATAAAGAAAAGAAAAGCTGTCCAAAACAGCTTCCAATCGAATATTCATGTGATTGGAAAAGTCAGGAGAGTGCAAAGGTACTGTTTTCTATCAGTTGGCAAGTTGCGCACACAATCCCACTGTTGTACAGCTTCCTTCTTCACCTTTCCGATGCTGCCGCTCTCTCCGGCTCCCTGAGCCGAAGAAGCGGCTTCTTCGCGCAAAGACGATTGTACCGCTCACAGTGCTCTCGTTAGAGCGGCTTCTGCCGAAAGAAGCCCGGGAGCGGCTCTTAGCTCCGGAGAGCATTGTACCTTCGCCTTTAGCGTCTTTTGTGGTCTACATCCTAGCAGAAAGCTTTTCCACTCTGTCAGGCAAGGAAAACCTGCCGGAGCACGGAAAACATCTCCCATCGTTTTCTGGACGTTGCACGGAGGTCTTCCAAGTGTTTGACAAGAAGAGAAGAAAAGTTGTCCAAAACAGCTTCCAATCGAATATTCATGTGATAGGAAAAGTCAGGAGAGTGCACAGGTACTGTTTCCTATCAGTTGGCAAGTTGCGCACACAATCCCAGTGTTGTACAGCTTCCTTCTTCACCTTTCCGATGCTGCCGCTCTCTCCGGCTCGCGGAGCCGAAGAAGCGGCTTCCTCGCGCAAAGACGACTGTACCGGTCACAGTGTTCTCCTTAGAGTGGCTTCTGCCGAAAGAAGCCCGGGAGCGGCGCTTAGCTCCGGAGAGCATCGTACCTTCGTCTTTAGTGTCTTTTGTGGTCTACGTCCTAGCAGAAAGCTTTTCCACGCTGTCTGGCAAGGAAAACCTGTACCAGCACAGAAAACATCTCCCAACATATTCTGGACGTTGTACGGAGGTCTGCCAAGTGTTTGGCATAAAGAAAAGAAAAGCTGTCCAAAACAGCTTCCAATCGAATATTCATGTGATAGGAAAAGTCAGGAGAGTGCAAAGGTACTGTTTTCTATCAGTTGGCAAGTTGAGCACACAATCCCAGTGTTGTACAGCTTCCTTCTTCACCTTTCCGATGCTGCCGCTCTCTCCGGCTCCCGGAGCCGAAGAAGCGGCTTCTTCACGCAAAGACGATTGTACCGCTCACAGTGCTCTCTTAGCGCGGCTTCTGCCGAAAGAAGCCCGGGAGCGGCGCTTAGCTCCGGAGAGCATCGTACCTTCGTCTTTAGCGTCTTTTGTGGTCTACATCCTAGCAGAAAGCTTTTCCACTCTGTCTGGTAAGGAAAACCTGTACCAGCACAGAAAACATCTCCCATCGTGTTCGTGACGCTGCACGGAGGTCTGCCAAGTGTTTGGCATTAAGAAAAGCAAAGCTGTCCAAAACAGCTTCCAATCGAATATTCATGTGATAGGAAAAGTCAGGAGAGTGCAAAGGTACTGTTTTCTATCAGTTGGCAAGTTGAGCACACAATCCCAGTGTTGTACAGCTTCCTTCTTCACCTTTCCGATGCTGCCGCTCTCTCCGGCTCCCGGAGCCGAAGAAGCGGCTTCTTCGCGCTAAGACGATTGTACCGCTCACAGTGTTCTCCTTAGAGCGGCTTCTGCCGAAAGAAGCCCGGGAGCGGCGCTTAGCTCCGGAGAGCATCGTACCTTCGTCTTTAGCGTCTTTTGTGGTCTACATCCTAGCAGAAATCTTTTCCACTATGTCTGGCAAGGAAAACCTGCGCCAGCAAAGAAAACATCTCCCAACGTGATCTGGACGTTGTACGGAGGTCTGCCAAGTGTTTGACAAGAAGAGAAGAAAAGTTGTCCAAAACAGCTTCCAATCGATTATTCATGTGATAGGAAAAGTCAGGAGAGTGCACAGGTACTGTTTTCTATCAGTTGGCAAGTTGAGCACACAATCCCAGTGTTGTACAGCTTCCTTCTTCACCTTTCCGATGCTGCCGCTCTCTCCGGCTCCCGGAGCCGAAGAAGCGGCTTCTTCGCGCTAAGACGATTGTACCGCTCACAGTGTTCTCCTTAGAGCGGCTTCTGCCGAAAGAAGCCCGGGAGCGGCGCTTAGCTCCGGAGAGCATCGTAGCTTCGTCTTTAGTGTCTTTTGTGGTCTACATCCTAGCAGAAAGCTTTTCTACTCTGTCAGGCAAGGAAAACCTTCCGGAGCACAGAAAACATCTCCCATCGTGTTCTGGACGTTGTACGGAGGTCTGCCAAGTGTTTGGCATAAAGAAAAGAAAAGCTGTCCAAAACAGCTTCCAATCGAATATTCATGTGATTGGAAAAGTCAGGAGAGTGCAAAGGTACTGTTTTCTATCAGTTGGCAAGTTGCGCACACAATCCCAGTGTTGTACAGCTTCCTTCTTCACCTTTCCGATGCTGCCGCTCTCTCCGGCTCCCGGAGCCGAAGAAGCGGCTTCTTCACGCAAAGACGATTGTACCGCTCACAGTGCTCTCGTTAGAGCGGCTTCTGCCGAAAGAAGCCCGGGAGCGGCGCTTAGCTCCGGAGAGCATTGTACCTTCGCCTTTAGCGTCTTTTGTGGTCTACATCCTAGCAGAAAGCTTTTCCACTCTGTCAGGCAAGGAAAACCTGCCGGAGCACAGAAAACATCTCCCATCGTTTTCTGGACGTTGTACGGAGGTCTGCCAAGTGTTTGACAAGAAGAGAAGAAAAGTTGTCCAAAACAGCTTCCAATCGAATATTCATGTGATAGGAAAAGTCAGGAGAGTGCACAGGTACTGTTTCCTATCAGTTGGGAAGTTGCGCACACAATCCCAGTGTTGTACAGCTTCCTTCTTCACCTTTCCGATGCTGCCGCTCTCTCCGGCTCCCGGAGCCGAAGAAGCGGCTTCTACGCGCAAAGAAGATTTTACCGCTCACAGTGCTCTCTTAGCGCGGCTTCTGCCGAAAGAAGCCCGGGAGCGGCGCTTAGCTCCGGAGAGCATCGTACCTTCGTCTTTAGCGTCTTTTGTGGTCTACATCCTAGCAGAAAGATTTTCCACTCTGTCTGGCAAGGAAAACCTGTACCAGCACAGAAAACATCTCCCAATATATTCTGGACGTTGCACGGAGGTCTACCAAGTGTTTAGCATAAAGGAAAGAAAAGCTGTCCAAAACAGCTTCCAATCGAATATTCATGTGATAGGAAAAGTCAGGAGAGTGCAAAGGTACTGTTTTCTATCAGTTGGCAAGTTGAGCACACAATCCCAGTGTTGTACAGCTTCCTTCTTCACCTTTCCGATGCTGCCGCTCTCTCCGGCTCCCGGAGCCGAAGAAGCGGCTTCTTCGCGCAAAGACGATTGTACCGCTCACAGTGCTCTCTTAGCGCGGCTTCTGCCGAAAGAAGCCCGGGAGCGGCGCTTAGCTCCGGAGAGCATCGTACCTTCGTCTTTAGCGTCTTTTGTGGTCTACATCCTAGCAGAAAGCTTTTCCACTCTGTCTGGCAAGGAAAACCTGTACCAGCACAGAAAACATCTCCCATCGTGATCTGGACGTTGCACGGAGGTCTGCCAAGTGTTTGGCATAAAGAAAAGAAAAGCTGTCCAAAACAGCTTCCAATCGAATATTCATGTGATAGGAAAATCAGGAGAGTGCAAAGGTACTGTTTTCCATCAGTTGGCAAGCTGTGCACACAATCCTAGTGTTGTACAGCTTCCTTCTTCACCTTTCCGATGCTGCCGCTCTCTCCGGCTCCCTGAGCCGAAGATGCGGCTTCTTCACGCAAAGACGATTGTACCGGTCACAGTGTTCTCCTTAGAGCGGCTTCTGCCGAAAGAAGCCCGGGAGCGGCGCTCAGCTCCGGAGAGGATTGTACCTTCGTCTTTAGCGTCTTTTGTGGTCTACATCCTAGCAGAAAGCTTTTCCACTCTGTCTGGCAAGGAAAACCTGCGCCAGAACAGAGAACATCTCCCAACGTGATCTGGACGTTGCACGGAGGTCTGTCAAGTGTTTGACAAGAAGAGAAGAAAAGTTGTCCAAAACAGCTTCCAATCGAATATTCATGTGATAGGAAAAGTCAGGAGAGTGCAAAGGTACTGTTTTCTATCAGTTGGCAAGCTGTGCACACAATCCCAGTGTTGTACATCTTCCTTCTTCACCTTTCCGATGCTGCCGCTCTCTCCGGCTCCCGGAGCCGAAGAAGCGGCTTCTTCGCGCAAAGACGATTGTACCGCTCACAGTGCTCTCTTAGCGCCGCTTCTGCCGAAAGAAGCCCGGGAGCGGCGCTTAGCTCCGAAGAGCATCGTACCTTCGTCTTTAGCGTCTTTTGTGGTCTACTACCTAGCAGAAAGATTTTCCACTCCGTCTGGCAAGGAAAACCTGCGCCAGCACAGAAAACATCTCCCAACGTGATCTGGACGTTGTACGGACGTCTGCCAAGTGTTTGACAAGAAGAGAAGAAAAGTTGTCCAAAACAGCTTCCAATCGAATATTCATGTGATAGGAAAAGTCAGGAGAGTGCAAAGGTACTGTTTTCTATCAGTTGGCAAGTTGAGCACACAATCCCAGTGTTGTACAGCTTCCTTCTTCACCTTTCCGATGCTGCCGCTCTCTCCGGCTCCCGGAGCCGAAGAAGCGGCTTCTTCGCGCAACGACGACTGTACCGGTCACAGTGCTCTCTTAGCGCGGCTTCTGCCGAAAGAAGCCCGGGAGCGGCGCTTAGCTCCGGAGAGCATCGTACCTTCGTCTTTAGCGTCTTTTGTTGGTCTACATCCTAGCAGAAAGCTTTTCCACTCTGTCTGGCAAGGAAAACCTGTACCAGCACAGAAAACATCTCCCAACATATTCTGGACGTTGCACGGAGGTCTGCCAAATGTTTAGCATAAAGGAAAGGAAAGCTGTCCAATACAGCTTCCAATCGAATATTCATGTGATTGGAAAAGTCAGGAGAGTGCAAAGGTACTGTTTTCTATCAGTTGGCAAGTTGAGCACACAATCCCAGTGTTGTACAGCTTCCTTCTTCACCTTTCCGATGCTGCCGCTCTCTCCGGCTCCCGGAGCCGAAGAACCGGCTTCTTCGCGCAAAGACGATTGTACCGCTCACAGTGCTCTCTTAGCGCGGCTTCTGCTGAAAGAAGCCCGGGAGCGGCGCTTAGCTCCGGAGAGCATCGTACCTTCGTCTTTAGCGTCTTTTGTGGTCTACATCCTAGCAGAAAGATTTTCCACTCTGTAAGGCAAGGAAAACCTGCCGGAGCACAGAAAACATCTCCCACCGTGTTCTGGACGTTGCACGGAGGTCTGCCAAGTGTTTGACAAGAAGAGAAGAAAAGTTGTCCAAAACAGCTTCCAATCGAATATTTATGTGATAGGAAAAGTCAGGAGAGTGCAAAGGTACTGTTTTCTATCAGTTGGCAAGTTGAGCACACAATCCCAGTGTTGTACAGCTTCCTTCTTCACCTTTCCGATGCTGCCGCTCTCTCCGGCTCCCGGAGCCGAAGAAGCGGCTTCTTCGCGCAAAGACGATTGTACCGCTCACAGTGCTCTCTTAGCGCCGCTTCTGCCGAAAGAAGCCCGGGAGCGGCGCTTAGCTCCGGAGAGCATCGTACCTTCGTCTTTAGCGTCTTTTGTGGTCTAAATCCTAGCAGAAAGCTTTTCCACTCTGTCAGGCAAGGAAAACCTGCCGGAGCACAGAAAACATCTCCCATCGTGTTCTGGACGCTGCACGGAGGTCTGCCAAGTGTTTGGCATTAAGAAAAGAAAAGCTGTCCAAAACAGCTTCCAATCGAATATTCACGTGATTACAAAAGTCAGGAGAATGGTAAGGTACTGTTTTCTATCAGTTGGCAAGCTGTGCACACAATCCTAGTGTTGTACAGCTTCCTTCTTCACCTTTCCGATGCTGCCGCTCTCTCCGGCTCCCGGAGCCGAAGAAGCGGCTTCTTCGCGCAAAGACGATTGTACCGCTCACAGTGCTCTCTTAGCGCCGCTTCTGCCGAAAGAAGCCCGGGAGCGGCGCTTAGCTCCGAAGAGCATCGTACCTTCGTCTTTAGCGTCTTTTGTGGTCTACTACCTAGCAGAAAGATTTTCCACTCCGTCTGGCAAGGAAAACCTGCGCCAGCACAGAAAACATCTCCCAACGTGATCTGGACGTTGTACGGACGTCTGCCAAGTGTTTGACAAGAAGAGAAGAAAAGTTGTCCAAAACAGCTTCCAATCGAATATTCATGTGATAGGAAAAGTCAGGAGAGTGCAAAGGTACTGTTTTCTATCAGTTGGCAAGTTGAGCACACAATCCCAGTGTTGTACAGCTTCCTTCTTCACCTTTCCGATGCTGCCGCTCTCTCCGGCTCCCGGATCCGAAGAAGCGGCTTCTTCGCGCAACGACGACTGTACCGGTCACAGTGCTCTCTTAGCGCGGCTTCTGCCGAAAGAAGCCCGGGAGCGGCGCTTAGCTCCGGAGAGCATCGTACCTTCGTCTTTAGCGTCTTTTGTTGGTCTACATCCTAGCAGAAAGCTTTTCCACTCTGTCTGGCAAGGAAAACCTGTACCAGCACAGAAAACATCTCCCAACATATTCTGGACGTTGCACGGAGGTCTGCCAAATGTTTAGCATAAAGGAAAGGAAAGCTGTCCAATACAGCTTCCAATCGAATATTCATGTGATTGGAAAAGTCAGGAGAGTGCAAAGGTACTGTTTTCTATCAGTTGGCAAGTTGAGCACACAATCCCAGTGTTGTACAGCTTCCTTCTTCACCTTTCCGATGCTGCCGCTCTCTCCGGCTCCCGGAGCCGAAGAACCGGCTTCTTCGCGCAAAGACGATTGTACCGCTCACAGTGCTCTCTTAGCGCGGCTTCTGCTGAAAGAAGCCCGGGAGCTGCGCTTAGCTCCGGAGAGCATCGTACCTTCGTCTTTAGCGTCTTTTGTGGTCTACATCCTAGCAGAAAGATTTTCCACTCTGTAAGGCAAGGAAAACCTGCCGGAGCACAGAAAACATCTCCCACCGTGTTCTGGACGTTGCACGGAGGTCTGCCAAGTGTTTGACAAGAAGAGAAGAAAAGTTGTCCAAAACAGCTTCCAATCGAATATTTATGTGATAGGAAAAGTCAGGAGAGTGCAAAGGTACTGTTTTCTATCAGTTGGCAAGTTGAGCACACAATCCCAGTGTTGTACAGCTTCCTTCTTCACCTTTCCGATGCTGCCGCTCTCTCCGGCTCCCGGAGCCGAAGAAGCGGCTTCTTCGCGCAAAGACGATTGTACCGCTCACAGTGCTCTCTTAGCGCCGCTTCTGCCGAAAGAAGCCCGGGAGCGGCGCTTAGCTCCGGAGAGCATCGTACCTTCGTCTTTAGCGTCTTTTGTGGTCTAAATCCTAGCAGAAAGCTTTTCCACTCTGTCAGGCAAGGAAAACCTGCCGGAGCACAGAAAACATCTCCCATCGTGTTCTGGACGCTGCACGGAGGTCTGCCAAGTGTTTGGCATTAAGAAAAGAAAAGCTGTCCAAAACCGCTTCCAATCGAATATTCACGTGATTACAAAAGTCAGGAGAATGGTAAGGTACTGTTTTCTATCAGTTGGCAAGCTGTGCACACAATCCTAGTGTTGTACAGCTTCCTTCTTCATCTTTCCGATGCTGCCGCTCTCTCTGGCTCCCGGATCCGAAGAAGCGGCTTCTTCGCGCAAAGACGATTGTACCGCTCACAGTGTTCTCGTTAGAGCGGCTTCTGCCGAAAGAAGCCCGGGAGCGGCGCTTAGCTCCGGAGAGCATCGTACCTTCGTCTTTAGCGTCTTTTGTGGTCTACATCCTAGCAGAAAGCTTTTCCACGCTGTCTGGCAAGGAAAACCTTTACCAGCACAGAAAACATCTCCCATCGTGTTCTGGACGTTGCACGGAGGTCTGCCAAGTGTTTGGCATAAAGAAAAGAAAAGCTGTCCAAAACAGCTTCCAATCGAATATTCATGTGATAGGAAAAGTCAGGAGAGTGCAAAGGTACTGTTTTCTATCAGTTGGCAAGTTGAGCACACAATCCCAGTGTTGTACAGCTTCCTTCTTCACCTTTCCGATGCTGCCGCTCTCTCCGGCTCGCGTATCCGAAGAAGCGGCTTCTTCACGCAAAGACGATTGTACCGCTCACAGTGCTCTCGTTAGAGCGGCTTCTGCCGAAAGAAGCCCGGGAGCGGCGCTTAGCTCCGGAGAGCATTGTACCTTCGCCTTTAGCGTCTTTTGTGGTCTACATCCTAGCAGAAAGCTTTTCTACTCTGTCAGGCAAGGAAAACCTGCCGGAGCACAGAAAACATCTCCCATCGTGTTCTGGACGCTCCACGGAGGTCTGCCAAGTGTTTGGCATTAAGAAAAGAAAAGCTGTCCAAAACAGCTTCCAATCGAATATTCATGTGATAGGAAAAGTCAGGAGAGTGCAAAGGTACTGTTTTCTATCAGTTGGCAAGTTGCGCACACAATCCCAGTGTTGTACAGCTTCCTTCTTCACCTTTCCGATGCTGCCGCTCTCTCCGGCTCCCGGAGCCGAAGAAGCGGCTTCTTCGCGCAAAGACCATTGTACCGCTCACAGTGTTCTCGTTAGAGCGGCTTCTGCCGAAAGAAGCCCGGGAGCGGCGCTTAGCTCCGGAGAGCATCGTACCTTCGTCTTTAGCGTCTTTTTTGGTCTACATCCTAGCAGAAAGCTTTTCCACTATGTCTGGCAAGGAAAACCTGCGCCAGCAAAGAAAACATCTCCCAACGTGATCTGGACGTTTTACGGAGGTCTGCCAAGTGTTTGACAAGAAGAGAAGAAAAGTTGTCCAAAACAGCTTCCAATCGAATATTCATGTGATAGGAAAAGTCAGGAGAGTGCAAAGGTACTGTTTTCTATCAGTTGGCAAGCTGTGCACACAATCCTAGTGTTGTACAGCTTCCATCTTCACCTTTCCGATGCCGCCGCTCTCTCCGGCTCCCTGAGCCGAAGAAGCGGCTTCTTCGCGCTAAGACGATTGTACCGCTCACAGTGTTCTCGTTAGAGCGACTTCTGCCGAAAGAAGCCCGGGAGCGGCGCTTAGCTCCGGAGAGCATCGTACCTTCGTCTTTAGCGTCTTTTGTGGTCTACATCCTAGCAGAAAGCTTTTCCACTCTGTCTGGCAAGGAAAACCTGTACCAGCAAAGAAAACATCTCCCAACGTGATCTGGACGTTGTACGGAGGTCTGCCAAGTGTTTGACAAGAAGAAAAGAAAAGCTGTCCAAAACAGCTTCCAATCGAATATTCATGTGATAGGAAAAGTCAGGAGAGTGCAAAGGTACTGTTTTCTATCAGTTGGCAAGTTGCGCACACAATCCCAGTGTTGTACAGCTTCCTTCTTCACCTTTCCGATGCTGCCGCTCTCTCCGGCTCCCGGATCCGAAGAAGCGGCTTCTTCGCAAAGAAGATTGTACCGCTCACAGTGCTCTCTTAGCGCGGCTTCTGCCGAAAGAAGCCCGGGAGCGGCGCTTAGCTCCGGAGAGCATCGTACCTTCGTCTTTAGCGTCTTTTGTGGTCTACATCCTAGCAGAAAGCTTTTCTACTCTGTCAGGCAAGGAAAACCTTCCGGAGCACAGAAAACATCTCCCATCGTGTTCTGGACGCTGCACGGAGGTCTGCCAAGTGTTTGGCATTAAGAAAAGAAAAGCTGTCCAAAACAGCTTCCAATCGAATATTCATGTGATTACAAAAGTCAGGAGAATGGTAAGGTACTGTTTTCTATCAGTTGGCAAGCTGTGCACACAATCCTAGTGTTGTACAGCTTCCTTCTTCACCTTTCCGATGCTGCCGCTCTCTCCGGCTCCCTGAGCCGAAGAAGCGGCTTCTTCGCGCAAAGACGATTGTACCGCTCACAGTGTTCTCGTTAGAGCGGCTTCTGCCGAAAGAAGCCCGGGAGCGGCGCTTAGCTCCGGAGAGCATCGTACCTTCGTCTTTAGTGTCTTTTGTGGTCTACATCCTAGCAGAAAGCTTTTCCACTCTGTCTGGCAAGGAAAACCTGCGCCAGCACAGAAAACATCTCCGAACATATTCTGGACGTTGCACGGAGGTCTGCCAAGTGTTTAGCATAAAGGAAAGAAAAGCTGTCCAAAACAGCTTCCAATCGAATATTCATGTGATAGGAAAAGTCAGGAGAGTGCAAAGGTACTGTTTTCTATCAGTTGGCAAGTTGAGCACACAATCCCAGTGTTGTACAGCTTCCTTCTTCACCTTTCCGATGCTGCCGCTCTCTCCGGCTCCCGGAGCCGAAGAAGCGGCTTCTTCGCGCAAAGACGATCGTACCGCTCACAGTGCTCTCATAGCGCGGCTTCTGCCGAAAGAAGCCCGGGAGCGGCGCTTAGCTCCGAAGAGCATCGTACCTTCGTCTTTAGCGTCTTTTGTGGTCTACAACCTAGCAGAAAGATTTTCCAATCTGTCTGGCAAGGAAAAGCTGCGCCAGAACAGAAAACATCTCCCAACGTGATCTGGACGTTGTACGGAGGTCTGCCAAGTGTTTGACAAGAAGAGAAGAAAAGTTGTCCAAAACAGCTTCCAATCGAATATTCATGTGATAGGAAAAGTCAGGAGAGTGCACAGGTACTGTTTTCTATCAGTTGGCAAGTTGAGCACACAATCCCAGTGTTGTACAGCTTCCTTCTTCACCTTTCCGATGCTGCCGCTCTCTCCGGCTCCCGGATCCGAAGAAGCGGCTTCTTCGCGCAACGACGACTGTACCGGTCACAGTGCTCTCTTAGCGCGGCTTCTGCCGAAAGAAGCCCGGGAGCGGCGCTTAGCTCCGGAGAGCATCGTACCTTCGTCTTTAGCGTCTTTTGTTGGTCTACATCCTAGCAGAAAGCTTTTCCACTCTGTCTGGCAAGGAAAACCTGTACCAGCACAGAAAACATCTCCCAACATATTCTGGACGTTGCACGGAGGTCTGCCAAATGTTTAGCATAAAGGAAAGGAAAGCTGTCCAAAACAGCTTCCAATCGAATATTCATGTGATTGGAAAAGTCAGGAGAGTGCAAAGGTACTGTTTTCTATCAGTTGGCAAGTTGAGCACACAATCCCAGTGTTGTACAGCTTCCTTCTTCACCTTTCCGATGCTGCCGCTCTCTCCGGCTCGCGGAGCCGAAGAAGCGGCTTCTTCGCGCAAAGACGATTGCACCGCTCACAGTGCTCTCTTAGCGCGGCTTCTGCTGAAAGAAGCCCGGGAGCTGCGCTTAGCTCCGGAGAGCATCGTACCTTCGTCTTTAGCGTCTTTTGTGGTCTACATCCTAGCAGAAAGCTTTTCCACTCTGTCAGGCAAGGAAAACATGCCGGAGCACAGAAAACATCTCCCTTCGTGTTCTGGACGTTGCACGGAGGTCTGCCAAGTGTTTGACAAGAAGAGAAGAAAAGTTGTCCAAAACAGCTTCCAATCGAATATTTATGTGATAGGAAAAGTCAGGAGAGTGCAAAGGTACTGTTTTCTATCAGTTGGCAAGTTGAGCACACAATCCCAGTGTTGTACAGCTTCCTTCTTCACCTTTCCGATGCTGCCGCTCTCTCCGGCTCCCGGAGCCGAAGAAGCGGCTTCTTCGCGCAAAGACGATTGTACCGCTCACAGTGCTCTCTTAGCGCGGCTTCTGCCGAAAGAAGCCCGGGAGCGGCGCTTAGCTCCGGAGAGCATCGTACCTTCGTCTTTAGCGTCTTTTGTGGTCTACATCCTAGCAGAAAGCTTTTCCACTCTGTCAGGCAAGGAAAACCTGCCGGAGCACAGAAAACATCTCCCATCGTGTTCTGGACGCTGCACGGAGGTCTGCCAAGTGTTTGGCATTAAGAAAAGAAAAGCTGTCCAAAACAGCTTCCAATCGAATATTCATGTGATTACAAAAGTCAGGAGAATGGTAAGGTACTGTTTTCTATCAGTTGGCAAGCTGTGCACACAATCCTAGTGTTGTACAGCTTCCTTCTTCACCTTTCCGATGCTGCCGCTCTCTCCGGCTCCCTGAGCCGAAGAAGCGGCTTCTTCGCGCTAAGACGATTGTACCGCTCACAGTGTTCTCGTTAGAGCGGCTTCTGCCGAAAGAAGCCCGGGAGCGGCGCTTAGCTCCGGAGAGCATCGTACCTTCGTCTTTAGCGTCTTTTGTGGTCTACATCCTAGCAGAAAGCTTTTCCACTCTGTCTGGCAAGGAAAACCTGTACCAGCACAGAAAACATCTCCCTTCGTGTTCTGGACGTTGCACGGAGGTCTGCCAAGTGTTTGGCATAAAGAAAAGAAAAGCTGTCCAAAACAGCTTCCAATCGAATATTCATGTGATAGGAAAAGTCAGGAGAGTGCAAAGGTACTGTTTTCTATCAGTTGGCAAGTTGCGCACACAATCCCAGTGTTGTACAGCTTCCTTCTTCACCTTTCCGATGCTGCCGCTCTCTCCGGCTCCCTGAGCCGAAGAAGCGGCTTCTTCGCGCAAAGACGATTGTACCGCTCACAGTGCTCTCTTAGCGCGGCTTCTGCCGAAAGAAGCCCGGGAGCGGCGCTTAGCTCCGGAGAGCATCGTACCTTCGTCTTTAGCGTCTTTTGTGGTCTACATCCTAGCAGAAAGCTTTTCCACTCTGTCAGGCAAGGAAAACCTGCCGGAGCTCAGAAAACATCTCCCATCGTGTTCTGGACGCTCCACGGAGGTCTGCCAAGTGTTTGGCATTAAGAAAAGAAAAGCTGTCCAAAACAGCTTCCAATCGAATATTCATGTGATTACAAAAGTCAGGAGAATGGTAAGGTACTGTTTTCTATCAGTTGGCAAGTTGAGCACACAATCCCAGTGTTGTACAGCTTCCTTCTTCACCTTTCCGATGCTGCCGCTCTCTCCGGCTCAGGGAGCCGAAGAAGCGGCTTCTTCGCGCAAAGACGATTGTACCGGTCACAGTGCTCTCTTAGCGCGGCTTCTGCCGAAAGAAGCCCGGGAGCGGCGCTTAGCTCCGAAGAGCATCGTACCTTCGTCTTTAGCGTCTTTTGTGGTCTACATCCTAGCAGAAAGATTTTCCACTCTGTCAGGCAAGGAAAACCTGCGCCAGCACAGAAAACATCTCCCAACGTGATCTGGACGTTGTACGGAGGTCTGCCAAGTGTTTGACAAGAAGAGAAGAAAAGTTGTCCAAAACAGCTTCCAATCGAATATTCGTGTGATAGGAAAAGTCAGGAGAGTGCACAGGTACTGTTTTCTATCAGTTGGCAAGTTGAGCACACAATCCCAGTGTTGTACAGCTTCCTTCTTCACCTTTCCGATGCTGCCGCTCTCTCCGGCTCCCGGAGCCGAAGAAGCGGCTTCTTCGCGCAACGACGACTGTAACGGTCACAGTGCTCTCTTAGCGCGGCTTCTGCCGAAAGAAGCCCGGGAGCGGCGCTTAGCTCCGGAGAGCATCGTACCTTCGTCTTTAGCGTCTTTTGTGGTCTACATCCTAGCAGAAAGCTTTTCCACTCTGTCTGGCAAGGAAAACCTGTACCAGCACAGAAAACATCTCCCAACATATTCTGGACGTTGCACGGAGGTCTGCCAAATGTTTAGCATAAAGGAAAGGAAAGCTGTCCAAAACAGATTCCAATCGAATATTCATGTGATTGGAAAAGTCAGGAGAGTGCAAAGGTACTGTTTTCTATCAGTTGGCAAGTTGAGCACACAATCCCAGTGTTGTACAGCTTCCTTCTTCACCTTTCCGATGCTGCCGCTCTCTCCGGCTCCCGGAGCCGAAGAAGCGGCTTCTTCGCGCAAAGACGATTGTACCGCTCACAGTGCTCTCTTAGCGCGGCTTCTGCTGAAAGAAGCCCGGGAGCTGCGCTTAGCTCCGGAGAGCATCGTACCTTCGTCTTTAGTGTCTTTTGTGGTCTACATCCTAGCAGAAAGCTTTTCCACTCTGTCAGGCAAGGAAAACCTGTCGGAGCACAGAAAACATCTCCCATCGTGTTCTGGACGCTCCACGGAGGTCTGCCAAGTGTTTGGCATTAAGAGAAGAAAAGTTGTCCAAAACAGCTTCCAATCGAATATTCATGTGATAGGAAAAGTCAGGAGAGTGCACAGGTACTGTTTTCTATCATTTGGCAAGTTGAGCACACAATCCCAGTGTTGTACAGCTTCCTTCTTCACCTTTCCGATGCTGCCGCTCTCTCCGGCTCCCGGAGCCGAAGAAGCGGCTTCTTCGCGCAAAGACGATTGCACCGCTCACAGTGCTCTCTTAGCGCGGCTTCTGCTGAAAGAAGCCCGGGAGCTGCGCTTAGCTCCGGAGAGCATCGTACCTTCGTCTTTAGCGTCTTTTGTGGTCTACATCCTAGCAGAAAGCTTTTCCACTCTGTCAGGCAAGGAAAACATGCCGGAGCACAGAAAACATCTCCCATCGTTTTCTGGACGTTGCACGGAGGTCTGCCAAGTGTTTGACAAGAAGAGAAGAAAAGTTGTCCAAAACAGCTTCCAATCGAATATTTATGTGATAGGAAAAGTCAGGAGAGTGCAAAGGTACTGTTTTCTATCAGTTGGCAAGTTGAGCACACAATCCCAGTGTTGTACAGCTTCCTTCTTCACCTTTCCGATGCTGCCGCTCTCTCCGGCTCCCGGAGCCGAAGAAGCGGCTTCTTCGCGCAAAGACGATTGTACCGCTCACAGTGCTCTCTTAGCGCGGCTTCTGCCGAAAGAAGCCCGGGAGCGGCGCTTAGCTCCGGAGAGCATCGTACCTTCATCTTTAGCGTCTTTTGTGGTCTACATCCTAGCAGAAAGCTTTTCTACTCTGTCAGGCAAGGAAAACCTGCCGGAGCACAGAAAACATCTCCCATCGTGTTCTGGACGCTCCACGGAGGTCTGCCAAGTGTTTGGCATTAAGAAAAGAAAAGCTGTCCAAAACAGCTTCCAATCGAATATTCATGTGATAGGAAAAGTCAGGAGAGTGCAAAGGTACTGTTTTCTATCAGTTGGCAAGCTGTGCACACAATCCTAGTGTTGTACAGCTTCCTTCTTCACCTTTCCGATGCTGCCGCTCTCTCCGGCTCCCTGAGCCGAAGAAGCGGCTTCTTCGCGCTAAGACGATTGTACCGCTCACAGTGTTCTCGTTAGAGCGGCTTCTGCCGAAAGAAGCCCGGGAGCGGCGCTTAGCTCCGGAGAGCATCGTACCTTCGTCTTTAGCGTCTTTTGTGGTCTACATCCTAGCAGAAAGCTTTTCCACTATGTCTGGCAAGGAAAACCTGCGCCAGCAAAGAAAACATCTCCCAACGTGATCTGGACGTTGTACGGAGGTCTGCCAAGTGTTTGACAAGAAGAGAAGAAAAGTTGTCCAAAACAGCTTCCAATCGAATATTCATGTGATAGGAAAAGTCAGGAGAGTGCACAGGTACTGTTTTCTATCAGTTGGCAAGTTGAGCACACAATCCCAGTGTTGTACAGCTTCCTTCTTCACCTTTCCGATGCTGCCGCTCTCTCCGGCTCCCGGAGCCGAAGAAGCGACTTCTTCGCGCAAAGACGATTGTACCGCTCACAGTGCTCTCTTAGCGCGGCTTCTGCCGAAAGAAGCCCGGGAGCGGCGCTTAGCTCCGGAGAGCATCGTACCTTCGTCTTTAGCGTCTTTTGTGGTCTACATCCTAGCAGAAAGATTTTCCACTCTGTCTGGCAAGGAAAACCTGTACCAGCACAGAAAACATCTCCCTTCGTTTTCTGGACGTTGCACGGAGGTCTGCCAAGTGTTTGGCATAAAGAAAAGAAAAGCTGTCCAAAACAGCTTCCAATCGAATATTCATGTGATAGGAAAAGTCAGGAGAGTGCAAAGGTACTGTTTTCTATCAGTTGGCAAGTTGCGCACACAATCCCAGTGTTGTACAGCTTCCTTCTTCACCTTTCCGATGCTGCCGCTCTCTCCGGCTCGCGTATCCGAAGAAGCGGCTTCTTCGCGCAAAGAAGATTGTACCGCTCACAGTGCTCTCTTAGCGCGGCTTCTGCCGAAAGAAGCCCGGGAGCGGCGCTTAGCTCCGGAGAGCATCGTACCTTCGTCTTTAGCGTCTTTTGTGGTCTACATCCTAGCAGAAAGCTTTTCTACTCTGTCAGGCAAGGAAAACCTTCCGGAGCACAGAAAACATCTCCCATCGTGTTCTGGACGCTGCACGGAGGTCTGCCAAGTGTTTGGCATTAAGAAAAGAAAAGCTGTCCAAAACAGCTTCCAATCGAATATTCATGTGATTACAAAAGTCAGGAGAATGGTAAGGTACTGTTTTCTATCAGTTGGCAAGCTGTGCACACAATCCTAGTGTTGTACAGCTTCCTTCTTCACCTTTCCGATGCTGCCGCTCTCTCCGGCTCCCGGAGCCGAAGAAGCGGCTTCTTCGCGCAAAGACGATTGTACCGCTCACAGTGTTCTCGTTAGAGCGGCTTCTGCCGAAAGAAGCCCGGGAGCGGCGCTTAGCTCCGGAGAGCATCGTACCTTCGTCTTTAGTGTCTTTTGTGGTCTACATCCTAGCAGAAAGCTTTTCCACTCTGTCTGGCAAGGAAAACCTGCGCCTGCACAGAAAACATCTCCGAACATATTCTGGACGTTGCACGGAGGTCTGCCAAGTGTTTGGCAAAAAGAAAAGAAAAGCTGTCCAAAACAGCTTCCAATCGAATATTCATGTGATAGGAAAAGTCAGGAGAGTGCAAAGGTACTGTTTTCTATCAGTTGGCAAGTTGAGCACACAATCCCAGTGTTGTACAGCTTCCTTCTTCACCTTTCCGATGCTGCCGCTCTCTCCGGCTCCCGGAGCCGAAGAAGCGGCTTCTTCGCGCAAAGACGATTGTACCGCTCACAGTGCTCTCTTAGCGCGGCTTCTGCCGAAAGAAGCCCGGGAGCGGCGCTTAGCTCCGAAGACCATCGTACCTTCGTCTTTAGCGTCTTTTGTGGTCTACATCCTAGCAGAAAGATTTTCCACTCTGTCAGGCAAGGAAAACCTGCGCCAGCACAGAAAACATCTCCCAACGTGATCTGGACGTTGTACGGAGGTCTGCCAAGTGTTTGACAAGAAGAGAAGAAAAGTTGTCCAAAACAGCTTCCAATCGAATATTCATGTGATAGGAAAAGTCAGGAGAGTGCACAGGTACTGTTTTCTATCAGTTGGCAAGTTGAGCACACAATCCCAGTGTTGCACAGCTTCCTTCTTCACCTTTCCGATGCTGCCGCTCTCTCCGGCTCCCGGATCCGAAGAAGCGGCTTCTTCGCGCAACGACGACTGTACCGGTCACAGTACTCTCTTAGCGCGGCTTCTGCCGAAAGAAGCCCGGGAGCGGCGCTTAGCTCCGGAGAGCATCGTACCTTCGTCTTTAGCGTCTTTTGTTGGTCTACATCCTAGCAGAAAGCTTTTCCACTCTGTCTGGCAAGGAAAACCTGTCGGAGCACAGAAAACATCTCCCATCGTGTTCTGGACGTTACACGGAGGTCTGCCAAGTGTTTGACTAGAAGAGAAGAAAAGTTGTCCAAAACAGCTTCCAATCGAATATTTATGTGATAGGAAAAGTCAGGAGAGTGCAAAGGTACTGTTTTCTATCAGTTGGCAAGTTGAGCACACAATCCCAGTGTTGTACAGCTTCCTTCTTCACCTTTCAAATGCTGCCGCTCTCTCCGGCTCCCGGAGCCGAAGAAGCGGCTTCTTCGCGCAAAGACGATTGTACCGCTAACAGTGTTCTCGTTAGGGCAGCTTCTGCCGAAAGAAGCCCGGGAGCGGCGCTTAGCTCCGGAGAGCATCGTACCTTCGTCTTTAGTGTCTTTTGTGGTCTACATCCTAGCAGAAAGCTTTTCCACTCTGTCTGGCAAGGAAAACCTGTACCAGCACAGAAAACATCTCCCTTCGTGTTCTGGACGTTGCACGGAGGTCTGCCAAGTGTTTGGCATAAAGAAAAGAAAAGCTGTCCAAAACAGCTTCCAATCGAATATTCATGTGATAGGAAAAGTCAGGAGAGTGCAAAGGTACTGTTTTCTATCAGTTGGCAAGTTGCGCACACAATCCCAGTGTTGTACAGCTTCCTTCGTCACCTTTCCGATGCTGCCGCTCTCTCCGGCTCGCGGATCCGAAGAAGCGGCTTCTTCGCGCAAAGAAGATTGTACCGCTCACAGTGCTCTCTTAGCGCGGCTTCTGCCGAAAGAAGCCCGGGAGCGGCGCTTAGCTCCGGAGAGCATCGTACCTTCGTCTTTAGCGTCTTTTGTGGTCTACATCCTAGCAGAAAGCTTTTCTACTCTGTCAGGCAAGGAAAACCTTCCGGAGCACAGAAAACATCTCCCATCGTGTTCTGGACGCTCCACGGAGGTCAGCCAAGTGTTTGGCATTAAGAAAAGAAAAGCTGTCCAAAACGGCTTCCAATCGAATATTCATGTGATTACAAAAGTCAGGAGAATGGTAAGGTACTGTTTTCTATCAGTTGGCAAGCTGTGCACACAATCCTAGTGTTGTACAGCTTCCTTCTTCACCTTTCCGATGCTGCCGCTCTCTCCGGCTCCCTGAGCCGAAGAAGCGGCTTCTTCGCGCAAAGACGATTGTACCGCTCACAGTGTTCTCGTTAGAGCGGCTTCTGCCGAAAGAAGCCCGGGAGCGGCGCTTAGCTCCGGAGAGCATCGTACCTTCGTCTTTAGTGTCTTTTGTGGTCTACATCCTAGCAGAAAGCTTTTCCACTCTGTCTGGCAAGGAAAACCTGCGCCAGCACAGAAAACATCTCCGAACATATTCTGGACGTTGCACGGAGGTCTGCCAAGTGTTTAGCATAAAGGAAAGAAAAGCTGTCCAAAACAGCTTCCAATCGAATATTCATGTGATAGGAAAAGTCAGGAGAGTGCACAGGTACTGTTTTCTATCAGTTGGCAAGTTGAGCACACAATCCCAGTGTTGTACAGCTTCCTTCTTCACCTTTCCGATGCTGCCGCTCTCTCCGGCTCCCGGAGCCGAAGAAGCGGCTTCTTCGCGCAAAGACGATTGTACCGCTCACAGTGCTCTCTTAGCGCGGCTTCTGCCGAAAGAAGCCCGGGAGCGGCGCTTAGCTCCGGAGAGCATCGTACCTTCGTCTTTAGCGTCTTTTGTGGTCTACATCCTAGCAGAAAGCTTTTCCACTCTGCTGGCAAGGAAAACCTGCGCCAGCACAGAAAACATCTCCCATTGTGTTCTGGACCTTGTACGGAGGTCTGCCAAGTGTTTGGCATAAAGAAAAGAAAAGTTGTCCAAAACAGCTTCCAATCGAATATTCATGTGATAGGAAAAGTCAGGAGAGTGCACAGGTACTGTTTTCTATCAGTTGGCAAGTTGCGCACACAATCCCAGTGTTGTACAGCTTCCTTCTCACCATTCCGATGCTGCCGCTCTCTCCGGCTCCCGGAGCCGAAGAAGCGGCTTCTTCGCGCAAAGACGATTGTACCGGTCACAGTGCTCTCTTAGCGCGGCTTCTGCCGAAAGAAGCCCGGGAGCGGCGCTTAGCTCCGGAGAGCATCGTACCTTCGTCTTTAGCGTCTTTTGTGGTCTACATCCTCGCAGAAAGCTTTTCCAATACGTCTGGCAAGGAGACAGTGTGCCAACACAGAAAACATCTCCCGTCGTGTTCTGGACGTTGCACGGAGGTCTGCCAAGTGTTTGACAAGAAGAGAAGAAAAGTTGTCCAAAACAGCTTCCAATCGAATATTCATGTGATAGGAAAAGTCAGGAGAGTGCAAAGGTACTGTTTTCTATCAGTTGGCAAGTTGAGCACACAATCCCAGTGTTGTACAGCTTCCTTCTTCACCTTTCCGATGCTGCCGCTCTCTCCGGCTCCCTGAGCCGAAGAAGCGGCTTCTTCGCGCTAAGACGATTGTACCGCTCACAGTGTTCTCGTTAGAGCGGCTTCTGCCGAAAGAAGCCCGGGAGCGGCGCTTAGCTCCGGAGAGCATCGTACCTTCGTCTTTAGCGTCTTTTGTGGTCTACATCCTAGCAGAAAGCTTTTCCACTCTGTCTGGCAAGGAAAACCTGTACCAGCACAGAAAACATCTCCCATCGTGATCTGGACGTTGCACGGAGGTCTGCCAAGTGTTTGGCATTAAGAAAAGAAAAGCTGTCCAAAACAGCTTCCAATCGAATATTCATGTGATAGGAAAAGTCAGGAGAGTGCAAAGGTACTGTTTTCTATCAGTTGGCAAGCTGTGCACACAATCCTAGTGTTGTACAGCTTCCTTCTTCACCTTTCTGATGCTGCCGCTCTCTCCGGCTCCCTGAGCCGAAGATGCGGCTTCTTCACGCAAAGACGATTGTACCGCTCACAGTGTTCTCCTTAGAGCGGCTTCTGCCGAAAGAAGCCCGGGAGCGGCGCTCAGCTCCGGAGAGGATTGTACCTTCGTCTTTAGCGTCTTTTGTGGTCTACATCCTAGCAGAAAGCTTTTCCACTCTGTCTGGCAAGGAAAACCTGCGCCAGCACAGAGAACATCTCCCAACGTGATCTGGACGTTGTACGGAGGTCTGCCAAGTGTTTGACAAGAAGAGAAGAAAAGTTGTCCAAAACAGCTTCCAATCGAATATTCATGTGATAGGAAAAGTCAGGAGAGTGCACAGGTACTGTTTTCTATCAGTTGGCAAGTTGAGCACACAATCCCAGTGTTGTACAGCTTCCTTCTTCACCTTTCCGATGCTGCCGCTCTCTCCGGCTCCCGGAGCCGAAGAAGCGGCTTCTTCGCGCAACGACGACTGTACCGGTCACAGTGCTCTCTTAGCGCGGCTTCTGCCGAAAGAAGCCCGGGAGCGGCGCTTAGCTCCGGAGAGCATCGTACCTTCGTCTTTAGCGTCTTTTGTTGGTCTACATCCTAGCAGAAAGCTTTTCCACTCTGTCTGGCAAGGAAAACCTGTACCAGCACAGAAAACATCTCCCAACATATTCTGGATGTTGCACGGAGGTCTGCCAAATGTATAGCATAAAGGAAAGGAAAGCTGTCCAAAACAGCTTCCAATCGAATATTCATGTGATTGGAAAAGTCAGGAGAGTGCAAAGGTACTGTTTTCTATCAGTTGGCAAGTTGAGCACACAATCCCAGTGTTGTACAGCTTCCTTCTTCACCTTTCCGATGCTGCCGCTCTCTCCGGCTCCCGGAGCCCAAGAAGCGGCTTCTTCGCGCAAAGACGATTGTACCGCTCACAGTGCTCTCTTAGCGCGGCTTCTGCCGAAAGAAGCCCGGGAGCGGCGCTTAGCTCCGGAGAGCATCGTACCTTCGTCTTTAGTGTCTTTTGTGGTCTACATCCTAGCAGAAAGCTTTTCCACTCTGTCTGGCAAGGAAAACCTGCGCCAGCACAGAAAACATCTCCGAACATATTCTGGACGTTGCACGGAGGTCTGCCAAGTGTTTAGCATAAAGGAAAGAAAAGCTGTCCAAAACAGCTTCCAATCGAATATTCATGTGATAGGAAAAGTCAGGAGAGTGCACAGGTACTGTTTTCTATCAGTTGGCAAGTTGAGCACACAATCCCAGTGTTGTACAGCTTCCTTCTTCACCTTTCCGATGCTGCCGCTCTCTCCGGCTCCCGGAGCCGAAGAAGCGGCTTCTTCGCGCAAAGACGATTGTACCGCTCACAGTGCTCTCTTAGCGCGGCTTCTGCCGAAAGAAGCCCGGGAGCGGCGCTTAGCTCCGGAGAGCATCGTACCTTCGTCTTTAGCGTCTTTTGTGGTCTACATCCTAGCAGAAAGCTTTTCCACTCTGCTGGCAAGGAAAACCTGCGCCAGCACAGAAAACATCTCCCATTGTGTTCTGGACCTTGTACGGAGGTCTGCCAAGTGTTTGGCATAAAGAAAAGAAAAGTTGTCCAAAACAGCTTCCAATCGAATATTCATGTGATAGGAAAAGTCAGGAGAGTGCACAGGTACTGTTTTCTATCAGTTGGCAAGTTGCGCACACAATCCCAGTGTTGTACAGCTTCCTTCTCACCATTCCGATGCTGCCGCTCTCTCCGGCTCCCGGAGCCGAAGAAGCGGCTTCTTCGCGCAAAGACGATTGTACCGGTCACAGTGCTCTCTTAGCGCGGCTTCTGCCGAAAGAAGCCCGGGAGCGGCGCTTAGCTCCGGAGAGCATCGTACCTTCGTCTTTAGCGTCTTTTGTGGTCTACATCCTCGCAGAAAGCTTTTCCAATACGTCTGGCAAGGAGACAGTGTGCCAACACAGAAAACATCTCCCGTCGTGTTCTGGACGTTGCACGGAGGTCTGCCAAGTGTTTGACAAGAAGAGAAGAAAAGTTGTCCAAAACAGCTTCCAATCGAATATTCATGTGATAGGAAAAGTCAGGAGAGTGCAAAGGTACTGTTTTCTATCAGTTGGCAAGTTGAGCACACAATCCCAGTGTTGTACAGCTTCCTTCTTCACCTTTCCGATGCTGCCGCTCTCTCCGGCTCCCTGAGCCGAAGAAGCGGCTTCTTCGCGCTAAGACGATTGTACCGCTCACAGTGTTCTCGTTAGAGCGGCTTCTGCCGAAAGAAGCCCGGGAGCGGCGCTTAGCTCCGGAGAGCATCGTACCTTCGTCTTTAGCGTCTTTTGTGGTCTACATCCTAGCAGAAAGCTTTTCCACTCTGTCTGGCAAGGAAAACCTGTACCAGCACAGAAAACATCTCCCATCGTGATCTGGACGTTGCACGGAGGTCTGCCAAGTGTTTGGCATTAAGAAAAGAAAAGCTGTCCAAAACAGCTTCCAATCGAATATTCATGTGATAGGAAAAGTCAGGAGAGTGCAAAGGTACTGTTTTCTATCAGTTGGCAAGCTGTGCACACAATCCTAGTGTTGTACAGCTTCCTTCTTCACCTTTCTGATGCTGCCGCTCTCTCCGGCTCCCTGAGCCGAAGATGCGGCTTCTTCACGCAAAGACGATTGTACCGCTCACAGTGTTCTCCTTAGAGCGGCTTCTGCCGAAAGAAGCCCGGGAGCGGCGCTCAGCTCCGGAGAGGATTGTACCTTCGTCTTTAGCGTCTTTTGTGGTCTACATCCTAGCAGAAAGCTTTTCCACTCTGTCTGGCAAGGAAAACCTGCGCCAGCACAGAGAACATCTCCCAACGTGATCTGGACGTTGTACGGAGGTCTGCCAAGTGTTTGACAAGAAGAGAAGAAAAGTTGTCCAAAACAGCTTCCAATCGAATATTCATGTGATAGGAAAAGTCAGGAGAGTGCACAGGTACTGTTTTCTATCAGTTGGCAAGTTGAGCACACAATCCCAGTGTTGTACAGCTTCCTTCTTCACCTTTCCGATGCTGCCGCTCTCTCCGGCTCCCGGAGCCGAAGAAGCGGCTTCTTCGCGCAACGACGACTGTACCGGTCACAGTGCTCTCTTAGCGCGGCTTCTGCCGAAAGAAGCCCGGGAGCGGCGCTTAGCTCCGGAGAGCATCGTACCTTCGTCTTTAGCGTCTTTTGTTGGTCTACATCCTAGCAGAAAGCTTTTCCACTCTGTCTGGCAAGGAAAACCTGTACCAGCACAGAAAACATCTCCCAACATATTCTGGATGTTGCACGGAGGTCTGCCAAATGTATAGCATAAAGGAAAGGAAAGCTGTCCAAAACAGCTTCCAATCGAATATTCATGTGATTGGAAAAGTCAGGAGAGTGCAAAGGTACTGTTTTCTATCAGTTGGCAAGTTGAGCACACAATCCCAGTGTTGTACAGCTTCCTTCTTCACCTTTCCGATGCTGCCGCTCTCTCCGGCTCCCGGAGCCCAAGAAGCGGCTTCTTCGCGCAAAGACGATTGTACCGCTCACAGTGCTCTCTTAGCGCGGCTTCTGCTGAAAGAAGCCCGGGAGCGGCGCTTAGCTCCGGAGAGCATCGTACCTTCGTCTTTAGCGTCTTTTGTGGTCTACATCCTAGCAGAAAGCTTTTCCACTCTGTCAGGCAAGGAAAACCTGCCGGAGCACAGAAAACATCTCCCATCGTGTTCTGGACGTTGCACGGAGGTCTGCCAAGTGTTTGACAAGAAGACATGGAAAGTTGTCCAAAACAGCTTCCAATCGAATATTCATGTGATAGGAAAAGTCAGGAGAGTGCAAAGGTACTGTTTTCTATCAGTTGGCAAGTTGAGCACGCAATCCCAGTGTTGTACAGCTTCCTTCTTCACCTTTCCGATGCTGCCGCTCTCTCCGGCTCCCGGAGCCGAAGAAGCGGCTTCTTCGCGCAAAGACGATTGTACCGCTCACAGTGCTCTCTTAGCGCGGCTTCTGCTGAAAGAAGCCCGGGAGCGGCGCTTAGCTCCGGAGAGCATCGTACCTTCGTCTTTAGCGTCTTTTGTGGTCTACATCCTAGCAGAAAGCTTTTCCACTCTGTCTGGCAAGGAAAACCTGTACCAGCACAGAAAACATCTCCCATCGTGTTCGTGACGCTGCACGGAGGTCTGCCAAGTGTTTGGCATTAAGAAAGGAAAGCTGTCCAAAACAGCTTCCAATCGAATATTCATGTGATTACAAAAGTCAGGAGAATGGTAAGGTACTGTTTTCTATCAGCTGGCAAGCTGTGCACACAATCCTAGTGTTGTACACCTTCCTTCTTCACCTTTCCGATGCTGCCGCTCTCTCCGGCTCCCTGAGCCGAAGAAGCGGCTTCTTCGCGCAAAGACGATTGTACCGCTCACAGTGCTCTCGTTAGAGCGGCTTCTGCCGAAAGAAGCCCGGGAGCGGCGCTTAGCTCCGAAGAGCATTGTACCTTCGCCTTTAGCGTCTTTTGTGGTCTACATCCTAGCAGAAAGCTTTTCCACTCTGTCAGGCAAGGAAAACCTGCCGGAGCACAGAAAACATCTCCCAACATATTCTGGACGTTGTACGGAGATCTGCCAAGTGTTTGGCATAAAGAAAAGAAAAGTTGTCCAAAACAGCTTCCAATCGAATATTCATGTGATAGGAAAAGTCAGGAGAGTGCAAAGGTACTGTTTTCTATCATTTGGCAAGTTGAGCACACAATCCCAGTGTTGTACAGCTTCCTTCTTCACCTTTCCGATGCTGCCGCTCTCTCCGGCTCGCGGAGCCGAAGAAGCGGCTTCTTCGCGCAAAGACGATTGTACCGCTCACAGTGCTCTCTTAGCGCGGCTTCTGCCGAAAGAAGCCCGGGAGTGGCTCTTAGCTCCGGAGAGCATCGTACCTTCGTCTTTAGCGTCTTTTGTGGTCTACATCCTAGCAGAAAGCTTTTCCACTCTGTCTGGCAAGGAAAACCTGTACCAGCACAGAAAACATCTCCCATCGTGATCTGGACGTTGCACGGAGGTCTGCCAAGTGTTTGGCATTAAGAAAAGAAAAGCTGTCCAAAACAGCTTCCAATCGAATATTCATGTGATAGGAAAAGTCAGGAGAGTGCAAAGGTACTGTTTTCTATCAGTTGGCAAGCTGTGCACACAATCCTAGTGTTGTACAGCTTCCTTCTTCACCTTTCCGATGCTGCCGCTCTCTCCGGCTCGCTGAGCCGAAGAAGCGGCTTCTTCGCGCTAAGACGATTGTACCGCTCACAGTGTTCTCCTTAGAGCGGCTTCTGCCGAAAGAAGCCCGGGAGCGGCGCTTAGCTCCGGAGAGCATCGTACCTTCGTCTTTAGCGTCTTTTGTGGTCTACATCCTAGCAGAAAACTTTTCCACTATGTCTGGCAAGGAAAACCTGCGCCAGCAAAGAAAAAATCTCCCAATGTGATCTGGACGTTGTACGGAGGTCTGCCAAGTGTTTGACAAGAAGAGAAGAAAAGTTGTCCAAAACAGCTTCCAATCGAATATTCATGTGATAGGAAAAGTCAGGAGAGTGCACAGGTACTGTTTTCTATCAGTTGGCAAGTTGCGCACACAATCCCAGTGTTGTACAGCTTCCTTCTTCACCTTTCCGATGCTGCCGCTCTCTCCGGCTCCCGGAGCCGAAGAAGCGGCTTCTTCGCGCAAAGACGATTGTACCGCTCACAGTGCTCTCTTAGCGCGGCTTCTGCCGAAAGAAGCCCGGGAGCGGCGCTTAGCTCCGGAGAGCATCGTACCTTCGTCTTTAGCGTCTTTTGTGGTCTACATCCTAGCAGAAAGCTTTTCTACTCTGTCAGGCAAGGAAAACCTTCCGGAGCACAGAAAACATCTCCCATCGTGTTCTGGACGCTCCACGGAGGTCTGCCAAGTGTTTGGCATTAAGTAAAGAAAAGCTGTCCAAAACAGCTTCCAATCGAATATTCATGTGATTACAAAAGTCAGGAGAATGGTAAGGTACTGTTTTCTATCAGTTGGCAAGCTGTGCACACAATCCTAGTGTTGTACAGCTTCCTTCTTCACCTTTCCGATGCTGCCGCTCTCTCCGGCTCCCTGAGCCGAAGAAGCGGCTTCTTCGCGCAAAGACGATTGTACCGCTCACAGTGATCTCGTTAGAGCGGCTTCTGCCGAAAGAAGCCCGGGAGCGGCGCTTAGCTCCGGAGAGCATCGTACCTTCGTCTTTAGTGTCTTTTGTGGTCTACATCCTAGCAGAAAGATTTTCCACTCTGTCTGGTAAGGAAAACCTGCGCCAGCACAGAAAACATCTCCGAACATATTCTGGACGTTGCACGGAGGTCTGCCAAGTGTTTAGCATAAAGGAAAGAAAAGCTGTCCAAAACAGCTTCCAATCGAATATTCATGTGATAGGAAAAGTCAGGAGAGTGCAAAGGTACTGTTTTCTATCAGTTGGCAAGTTGAGCACACAACCCCAGTGTTGTACAGCTTCCGTCTCACCATTCCGATGCTGCCGCTCTCTCCGGCTCCCGGAGCCGAAGAAGCGGCTTCTTCGCGCAAAGACGATTGTACTGGTCACAGTGCTCTCTTAGCGCGGCTTCTGCCGAAAGAAGCCCGGGAGCGGCGCTTAGCTCCGGAGAGCATCGTACCTTCGTCTTTAGCGTCTTTTGTGGTCTACATCCTCGCAGAAAGCTTTTCCAATACGTCTGGCAAGGAGACAGTGTGCCAACACAGAAAACATCTCCCGTCGTGTTCTGGACGTTGCACGGAGGTCTGGCAAGTGTTTGACAAGAAGAGAAGAAAAGTTGTCCAAAACAGCTTCCAATCGAATATTCATGTGATAGGAAAAGTCAGGAGAGTGCAAAGGTACTGTTTTCTATCAGTTGGCAAGCTGTGCACACAATCTTAGTGTTGTACAGCTTCCTTCTTCACCTTTCCGATGCTGCCGCTCTCTCCGGCTCCCTGAGCCGAAGATGCGGCTTCTTCACGCAAAGACGATTGTACCGCTCACAGTGTTCTCCTTAGAGCGGCTTCTGCCGAAAGAAGCCCGGGAGCGGCGCTCAGCTCCGGAGAGGATTGTACCTTCGTCTTTAGCGTCTTTTGTGGTCTACATCCTAGCAGAAAGCTTTTCCACTCTTTCTGGCAAGGAAAACCTGCGCCAGCACAGAGAACATCTCCCAACGTGATCTGGACGTTGTACGGAGGTCTGCCAAGTGTTTGACAAGAAGAGAAGAAAAGTTGTCCAAAACAGCTTCCAATCGAATATTCATGTGATAGGAAAAGTCAGGAGAGTGCACAGGTACTGTTTTCTATCAGTTGGCAAGTTGAGCACACAATCCCAGTGTTGTACAGCTTCCTTCTTCACCTTTCCGATGCTGCCGCTCTCTCCGGCTCCCTGAGCCGAAGAAGCGGCTTCTTCGCGCAACGACGACTGTACCGGTCACAGTGCTCTCTTAGCGCGGCTTCTGCCGAAAGAAGCCCGGGAGCGGCGCTTAGCTCCGGAGAGCATCGTACCTTCGTCTTTAGCGTCTTTTGTGGTCTACATCCTAGCAGAAAGCTTTTCCACTCTGTCTGGCAAGGAAAACCTGTACCAGCACAGAAAACATCTCCCAACATATTCTGGACGTTGCACGGAGGTCTGCCAAATGTTTAGCATAAAGGAAAGGAAAGCTGTCCAAAACAGATTCCAATCGAATATTCATGTGATTGGAAAAGTCAGGAGAGTGCAAAGGTACTGTTTTCTATCAGTTGGCAAGTTGAGCACACAATCCCAGTGTTGTACAGCTTCCTTCTTCACCTTTCCGATGCTGCCGCTCTCTCCGGCTCCCGGAGCCGAAGAAGCGGCTTCTTCGCGCAAAGACGATTGCACCGCTCACAGTGCTCTCTTAGCGCGGCTTCTGCCGAAAGAAGCCCGGGAGCTGCGCTTAGCTCCGGAGAGCATCGTACCTTCGTCTTTAGCGTCTTTTGTGGTCTACATCCTAGCAGAAAGCTTTTCCACTCTGTCAGGCAAGGAAAACCTGTCGGAGCACAGAAAACATCTCCCATCGTGTTCTGGACGTTACACGGAGGTCTGCCAAGTGTTTGACTAGAAGAGAAGAAAAGTTGTCCAAAACAGCTTCCAATCGAATATTTATGAGATAGGAAAAGTCAGGAGAGTGCACAGGTACTGTTTTCTATCATTTGGCAAGTTGAGCACACAATCCCAGTGTTGTACAGCTTCCTTCTTCACCTTTCCGATGCTGCCGCTCTCTCCGGCTCCCGGATCCGAAGAAGCGGCTTCTTCGCGCAACGACGACTGTACCGGTCTCAGTGCTCTCTTAGCGCGGCTTCTGCCGAAAGAAGCCCGGGAGCGGCGCTTAGCTCCGGAGAGCATCGTACCTTCGTCTTTAGCGTCTTTTGTTGGTCTACATCCTAGCAGAAAGCTTTTCCACTCTGTCTGGCAAGGAAAACCTGTACCAGCACAGAAAACATCTCCCAACATATTCTGGACGTTGCACGGAGGTCTGCCAAATGTTTAGCATAAAGGAAAGGAAAGCTGTCCAAAACAGCTTCCAATCGAATATTCATGTGATTGGAAAAGTCAGGAGAGTGCAAAGGTACTGTTTTCTATCAGTTGGCAAGTTGAGCACACAATCCCAGTGTTGTACAGCTTCCTTCTTCACCTTTCCGATGCTGCCGCTCTCTCCGGCTCCCGGAGCCGAAGAAGCGGCTTCTTCGCGCAAAGACGATTGCACCGCTCACAGTGCTCTCTTAGCGCGGCTTCTGCTGAAAGAAGCCCGGGAGCTGCGCTTAGCTCCGGAGAGCATCGTACCTTCGTCTTTAGCGTCTTTTGTGGTCTACATCCTAGCAGAAAGCTTTTCCACTCTGTCAGGCAAGGAAAACATGCCGGAGCACAGAAAACATCTCCCATCGTTTTCTGGACGTTGCACGGAGGTCTGCCAAGTTTTTGACAAGAAGAGAAGAAAAGTTGTCCAAAACAGCTTCCAATCGAATATTTATGTGATAGGAAAAGTCAGGAGAGTGCAAAGGTACTGTTTTCTATCAGTTGGCAAGTTGAGCACACAATCCCAGTGTTGTACAGCTTCCTTCTTCACCTTTCCGATGCTGCCGCTCTCTCCGGCTCCCGGAGCCGAAGAAGCGGCTTCTTCGCGCAAAGACGATTGTACCACTCACAGTGCTCTCTTAGCGCGGCTTCTGCCGAAAGAAGCCCGGGAGCGGCGCTTAGCTCCGGAGAGCATCGTACCTTCGTCTTTAGCGTCTTTTGTGGTCTACATCCTAGCAGAAAGCTTTTCCACTCTGTCAGGCAAGGAAAACCTGCCGGAGCACAGAAAACATCTCCCATCGTGTTCTGGACGCTCCACGGAGGTCTGCCAAGTGTTTGGCATTAAGAAAAGAAAAGCTGTCCAAAACAGCTTCCAATCGAATATTCATGTGATTACAAAAGTCAGGAGAATGGTAAGGTACTGTTTTCTATCAGTTGGCAAGTTGAGCACACAATCCCAGTGTTGTACAGCTTCCTTCTTCACCTTTCCGATGCTGCCGCTCTCTCCGGCTCAGGGAGCCGAAGAAGCGGCTTCTTCGCGCAAAGACGATTGTACCGGTCACAGTGCTCTCTTAGCGCGGCTTCTGCCGAAAGAAGCCCGGGAGCGGCGCTTAGCTCCGAAGAGCATCGTACCTTCGTCTTTAGCGTCTTTTGTGGTCTACATCCTAGCAGAAAGATTTTCCACTCTGTCAGGCAAGGAAAACCTGCGCCAGCACAGAAAACATCTCCCAACGTGATCTGGACGTTGTACGGAGGTCTGCCAAGTGTTTGACAAGAAGAGAAGAAAAGTTGTCCAAAACAGCTTCCAATCGAATATTCATGTGATAGGAAAAGTCAGGAGAGTGCACAGGTACTGTTTTCTATCAGTTGGCAAGTTGAGCACACAATCCCAGTGTTGTACAGCTTCCTTCTTCACCTTTCCGATGCTGCCGCTCTCTCCGGCTCCCGGAGCCGAAGAAGCGGCTTCTTCGCGCAACGACGACTGTAACGGTCACAGTGCTCTCTTAGCGCGGCTTCTGCCGAAAGAAGCCCGGGAGCGGCGCTTAGCTCCGGAGAGCATCGTACCTTCGTCTTTAGCGTCTTTTGTGGTCTACATCCTAGCAGAAAGCTTTTCCACTCTGTCTGGCAAGGAAAACCTGTACCAGCACAGAAAACATCTCCCAACATATTCTGGACGTTGCACGGAGGTCTGCCAAATGTTTAGCATAAAGGAAAGGAAAGCTGTCCAAAACAGATTCCAATCGAATATTCATGTGATTGGAAAAGTCAGGAGAGTGCAAAGGTACTGTTTTCTATCAGTTGGCAAGTTGAGCACACAATCCCAGTGTTGTACAGCTTCCTTCTTCACCTTTCCGATGCTGCCGCTCTCTCCGGCTCCCGGAGCCGAAGAAGCGGCTTCTTCGCGCAAAGACGATTGTACCGCTCACAGTGCTCTCTTAGCGCGGCTTCTGCTGAAAGAAGCCCGGGAGCTGCGCTTAGCTCCGCAGAGCATCGTACCTTCGTCTTTAGTGTCTTTTGTGGTCTACATCCTAGCAGAAAGCTTTTCCACTCTGTCAGGCAAGGAAAACCTGTCGGAGCACAGAAAACATCTCCCATCGTGTTCTGGACGCTCCACGGAGGTCTGCCAAGTGTTTGGCATTAAGAGAAGAAAAGTTGTCCAAAACAGCTTCCAATCGAATATTTATGTGATAGGAAAAGTCAGGAGAGTGCACAGGTACTGTTTTCTATCATTTGGCAAGTTGAGCACACAATCCCAGTGTTGTACAGCTTCCTTCTTCACCTTTCCGATGCTGCCGCTCTCTCCGGCTCCCGGAGCCGAAGAAGCGGCTTCTTCGCGCAAAGACGATTGCACCGCTCACAGTGCTCTCTTAGCGCGGCTTCTGCTGAAAGAAGCCCGGGAGCTGCGCTTAGCTCCGGAGAGCATCGTACCTTCGTCTTTAGCGTCTTTTGTGGTCTACATCCTAGCAGAAAGCTTTTCCACTCTGTCAGGCAAGGAAAACATGCCGGAGCACAGAAAACATCTCCCATCGTTTTCTGGACGTTGCACGGAGGTCTGCCAAGTGTTTGACAAGAAGAGAAGAAAAGTTGTCCAAAACAGCTTCCAATCGAATATTTATGTGATAGGAAAAGTCAGGAGAGTGCAAAGGTACTGTTTTCTATCAGTTGGCAAGTTGAGCACACAATCCCAGTGTTGTACAGCTTCCTTCTTCACCTTTCCGATGCTGCCGCTCTCTCCGGCTCGCGGAGCCGAAGAAGCGGCTTCTTCGCGCAAAGACGATTGTACCGCTCACAGTGCTCTCTTAGCGCGGCTTCTGCCGAAAGAAGCCCGGGAGCGGCGCTTAGCTCCGGAGAGCATCGTACCTTCGTCTTTAGCGTCTTTTGTGGTCTACATCCTAGCAGAAAGCTTTTCCACTCTGTCAGGCAAGGAAAACCTGCCGGAGCACAGAAAACATCTCCCATCGTGTTCTGGACGCTCCACGGAGGTCTGCCAAGTGTTTGGCATTAAGAAAAGAAAAGCTGTCCAAAACAGCTTCCAATCGAATATTCATGTGATAGGAAAAGTCAGGAGAGTGCAAAGGTACTGTTTTCTATCAGTTGGCAAGCTGTGCACACAATCCTAGTGTTGTACAGCTTCCTTCTTCACCTTTCCGATGCTGCCGCTCTCTCCGGCTCCCTGAGCCGAAGAAGCGGCTTCTTCGCGCTAAGACGATTGTACCGCTCACAGTGTTCTCGTTAGAGCGGCTTCTGCCGAAAGAAGCCCGGGAGCGGCGCTTAGCTCCGGAGAGCATCGTACCTTCGTCTTTAGCGTCTTTTGTGGTCTACATCCTAGCAGAAAGCTTTTCCACTATGTCTGGCAAGGAAAACCTGCGCCAGCAAAGAAAACATCTCCCAACGTGATCTGGACGTTGTACGGAGGTCTGCCAAGTGTTTGACAAGAAGAGAAGAAAAGTTGTCCAAAACAGCTTCCAATCGAATATTCATGTGATAGGAAAAGTCAGGAGAGTGCACAGGTACTGTTTTCTATCAGTTGGCAAGTTGAGCACACAATCCCAGTGTTGTACAGCTTCCTTCTTCACCTTTCCGATGCTGCCGCTCTCTCCGGCTCCCGGAGCCGAAGAAGCGGCTTCTTCGCGCAAAGACGATTGTACCGCTCACAGTGCTCTCTTAGCGCGGCTTCTGCCGAAAGAAGCCCGGGAGCGGCGCTTAGCTCCGGAGAGCATCGTACCTTCGTCTTTAGCGTCTTTTGTGGTCTACATCCTAGCAGAAAGATTTTCCACTCTGTCTGGCAAGGAAAACCTGTACCAGCACAGAAAACATCTCCCTTCGTTTTCTGGACGTTGCACGGAGGTCTGCCAAGTGTTTGGCATAAAGAAAAGAAAAGCTGTCCAAAACAGCTTCCAATCGAATATTCATGTGATAGGAAAAGTCAGGAGAGTGCAAAGGTACTGTTTTCTATCAGTTGGCAAGTTGCGCACACAATCCCAGTGTTGTACAGCTTCCTTCTTCACCTTTCCGATGCTGCCGCTCTCTCCGGCTCGCGTATCCGAAGAAGCGGCTTCTTCGCGCAAAGAAGATTGTACCGCTCACAGTGCTCTCTTAGCGCGGCTTCTGCCGAAAGAAGCCCGGGAGCGGCGCTTAGCTCCGGAGAGCATCGTACCTTCGTCTTTAGCGTCTTTTGTGGTCTACATCCTAGCAGAAAGCTTTTCTACTCTGTCAGGCAAGGAAAACCTTCCGGAGCACAGAAAACATCTCCCATCGTGTTCTGGACGCTGCACGGAGGTCTGCCAAGTGTTTGGCATTAAGAAAAGAAAAGCTGTCCAAAACAGCTTCCAATCGAATATTCATGTGATTACAAAAGTCAGGAGAATGGTAAGGTACTGTTTTCTATCAGTTGGCAAGCTGTGCACACAATCCTAGTGTTGTACAGCTTCCTTCTTCACCTTTCCGATGCTGCCGCTCTCTCCGGCTCCCGGAGCCGAAGAAGCGGCTTCTTCGCGCAAAGACGATTGTACCGCTCACAGTGTTCTCGTTAGAGCGGCTTCTGCCGAAAGAAGCCCGGGAGCGGCGCTTAGCTCCGGAGAGCATCGTACCTTCGTCTTTAGTGTCTTTTGTGGTCTACATCCTAGCAGAAAGCTTTTCCACTCTGTCTGGCAAGGAAAACCTGCGCCTGCACAGAAAACATCTCCGAACATATTCTGGACGTTGCACGGAGGTCTGCCAAGTGTTTGGCAAAAAGAAAAGAAAAGCTGTCCAAAACAGCTTCCAATCGAATATTCATGTGATAGGAAAAGTCAGGAGAGTGCAAAGGTACTGTTTTCTATCAGTTGGCAAGTTGAGCACACAATCCCAGTGTTGTACAGCTTCCTTCTTCACCTTTCCGATGCTGCCGCTCTCTCCGGCTCCCGGAGCCGAAGAAGCGGCTTCTTCGCGCAAAGACGATTGTACCGCTCACAGTGCTCTCTTAGCGCGGCTTCTGCCGAAAGAAGCCCGGGAGCGGCGCTTAGCTCCGAAGACCATCGTACCTTCGTCTTTAGCGTCTTTTGTGGTCTACATCCTAGCAGAAAGATTTTCCACTCTGTCAGGCAAGGAAAACCTGCGCCAGCACAGAAAACATCTCCCAACGTGATCTGGACGTTGTACGGAGGTCTGCCAAGTGTTTGACAAGAAGAGAAGAAAAGTTGTCCAAAACAGCTTCCAATCGAATATTCATGTGATAGGAAAAGTCAGGAGAGTGCACAGGTACTGTTTTCTATCAGTTGGCAAGTTGAGCACACAATCCCAGTGTTGCACAGCTTCCTTCTTCACCTTTCCGATGCTGCCGCTCTCTCCGGCTCCCGGATCCGAAGAAGCGGCTTCTTCGCGCAACGACGACTGTACCGGTCACAGTACTCTCTTAGCGCGGCTTCTGCCGAAAGAAGCCCGGGAGCGGCGCTTAGCTCCGGAGAGCATCGTACCTTCGTCTTTAGCGTCTTTTGTTGGTCTACATCCTAGCAGAAAGCTTTTCCACTCTGTCTGGCAAGGAAAACCTGTCGGAGCACAGAAAACATCTCCCATCGTGTTCTGGACGTTACACGGAGGTCTGCCAAGTGTTTGACTAGAAGAGAAGAAAAGTTGTCCAAAACAGCTTCCAATCGAATATTTATGTGATAGGAAAAGTCAGGAGAGTGCAAAGGTACTGTTTTCTATCAGTTGGCAAGTTGAGCACACAATCCCAGTGTTGTACAGCTTCCTTCTTCACCTTTCAAATGCTGCCGCTCTCTCCGGCTCCCGGAGCCGAAGAAGCGGCTTCTACGCGCAAAGACGATTGTACCGCTCACAGTGTTCTCATTAGAGCAGCTTCTGCCGAAAGAAGCCCGGGAGCGGCGCTTAGCTCCGGAGAGCATCGTACCTTCGTCTTTAGTGTCTTTTGTGGTCTACATCCTAGCAGAAAGCTTTTCCACTCTGTCTGGCAAGGAAAACCTGTACCAGCACAGAAAACATCTCCCTTCGTGTTCTGGACGTTGCACGGAGGTCTGCCAAGTGTTTGGCATAAAGAAAAGAAAAGCTGTCCAAAACAGCTTCCAATCGAATATTCATGTGATAGGAAAAGTCAGGAGAGTGCAAAGGTACTGTTTTCTATCAGTTGGCAAGTTGCGCACACAATCCCAGTGTTGTACAGCTTCCTTCGTCACCTTTCCGATGCTGCCGCTCTCTCCGGCTCGCGGATCCGAAGAAGCGGCTTCTTCGCGCAAAGAAGATTGTACCGCTCACAGTGCTCTCTTAGCGCGGCTTCTGCCGAAAGAAGCCCGGGAGCGGCGCTTAGCTCCGGAGAGCATCGTACCTTCGTCTTTAGCGTCTTTTGTGGTCTACATCCTAGCAGAAAGCTTTTCTACTCTGTCAGGCAAGGAAAACCTTCCGGAGCACAGAAAACATCTCCCATCGTGTTCTGGACGCTCCACGGAGGTCAGCCAAGTGTTTGGCATTAAGAAAAGAAAAGCTGTCCAAAACGGCTTCCAATCGAATATTCATGTGATTACAAAAGTCAGGAGAATGGTAAGGTACTGTTTTCTATCAGTTGGCAAGCTGTGCACACAATCCTAGTGTTGTACAGCTTCCTTCTTCACCTTTCCGATGCTGCCGCTCTCTCCGGCTCCCTGAGCCGAAGAAGCGGCTTCTTCGCGCAAAGACGATTGTACCGCTCACAGTGTTCTCGTTAGAGCGGCTTCTGCCGAAAGAAGCCCGGGAGCGGCGCTTAGCTCCGGAGAGCATCGTACCTTCGTCTTTAGTGTCTTTTGTGGTCTACATCCTAGCAGAAAGCTTTTCCACTCTGTCTGGCAAGGAAAACCTGCGCCAGCACAGAAAACATCTCCGAACATATTCTGGACGTTGCACGGAGCACTGCCAAGTGTTTAGCATAAAGGAAAGAAAAGCTGTCCAAAACAGCTTCCAATCGAATATTCATGTGATAGGAAAAGTCAGGAGAGTGCAAAGGTACTGTTTTCTATCAGTTGGCAAGTTGAGCACACAATCCCAGTGTTGTACAGCTTCCTTCTTCACCTTTCCGATGCTGCCGCTCTCTCCGGCTCCCGGAGCCGAAGAAGCGGCTTCTTCGCGCAAAGACGATTGTACCGCTCACAGTGCTCTCTTAGCGCGGCTTCTGCCGAAAGAAGCCCGGGAGCGGCGCTTAGCTCCGGAGAGCATCGTACCTTCGTCTTTAGCGTCTTTTGTGGTCTACATCCTAGCAGAAAGCTTTTCCACTCTGCTGGCAAGGAAAACCTGCGCCAGCACAGAAAACATCTCCCATTGTGTTCTGGACCTTGTACGGAGGTCTGCCAAGTGTTTGGCATAAAGAAAAGAAAAGTTGTCCAAAACAGCTTCCAATCGAATATTCATGTGATAGGAAAAGTCAGGAGAGTGCACAGGTACTGTTTTCTATCAGTTGGCAAGTTGCGCACACAATCCCAGTGTTGTACAGCTTCCTTCTCACCATTCCGATGCTGCCGCTCTCTCCGGCTCCCGGAGCCGAAGAAGCGGCTTCTTCGCGCAAAGACGATTGTAACGGTCACAGTGCTCTCTTAGCGCGGCTTCTGCCGAAAGAAGCCCGGGAGCGGCGCTTAGCTCCGGAGAGCATCGTACCTTCGTCTTTAGCGTCTTTTGTGGTCTACATCCTCGCAGAAAGCTTTTCCACTCTGTCTGGCAAGGAAAACCTGTACCAGCACAGAAAACATCTCCCATCGTGATCTGGACGTTGCACGGAGGTCTGCCAAGTGTTTGGCATTAAGAAAAGAAAAGCTGTCCAAAACAGCTTCCAATCGAATATTCATGTGATAGGAAAAGTCAGGAGAGTGCAAAGGTACTGTTTTCTATCAGTTGGCAAGCTGTGCACACAATCCTAGTGTTGTACAGCTTCCTTCTTCACCTTTCCGATGCTGCCGCTCTCTCCGGCTCCCTGAGCCGAAGATGCGGCTTCTTCACGCAAAGACGATTGTACCGCTCACAGTGTTCTCCTTAGAGCGGCTTCTGCCGAAAGAAGCCCGGGAGCGGCGCTCAGCTCCGGAGAGGATTGTACCTTCGTCTTTAGCGTCTTTTGTGGTCTACATCCTAGCAGAAAACTTTTCCACTCTGTCTGGCAAGGAAAAGCTGCGCCAGCACAGAGAACATCTCCCAACGTGATCTGGACGTTGTACGGAGGTCTGCCAAGTGTTTGACAAGAAGAGAAGAAAAGTTGTCCAAAACAGCTTCCAATCGAATATTCATGTGATAGGAAAAGTCAGGAGAGTGCACAGGTACTGTTTTCTATCAGTTGGCAAGTTGAGCACACAATCCCAGTGTTGTACAGCTTCCTTCTTCACCTTTCCGATGCTGCCGCTCTCTCCGGCTCCCGGAGCCGAAGAAGCGGCTTCTTCGCGCAACGACGACTGTACCGGTCACAGTGCTCTCTTAGCGCGGCTTCTGCCGAAAGAAGCCCGGGAGCGGCGCTTAGCTCCGGAGAGCATCGTACCTTCGTCTTTAGCGTCTTTTGTTGGTCTACATCCTAGCAGAAAGCTTTTCCACTCTGTCTGGCAAGGAAAACCTGTACCAGCACAGAAAACATCTCCCAACATATTCTGGATGTTGCACGGAGGTCTGCCAAATGTATAGCATAAAGGAAAGGAAAGCTGTCCAAAACAGCTTCCAATCGAATATTCATGTGATTGGAAAAGTCAGGAGAGTGCAAAGGTACTGTTTTCTATCAGTTGGCAAGTTGAGCACACAATCCCAGTGTTGTACAGCTTCCTTCTTCACCTTTCCGATGCTGCCGCTCTCTCCGGCTCCCGGAGCCCAAGAAGCGGCTTCTTCGCGCAAAGACGATTGTACCGCTCACAGTGCTCTCTTAGCGCGGCTTCTGCTGAAAGAAGCCCGGGAGCGGCGCTTAGCTCCGGAGAGCATCGTACCTTCGTCTTTAGCGTCTTTTGTGGTCTACATCCTAGCAGAAAGCTTTTCCACTCTGTCAGGCAAGGAAAACCTGCCGGAGCACAGAAAACATCTCCCATCGTGTTCTGGACGTTGCACGGAGGTCTGCCAAGTGTTTGACAAGAAGACATGGAAAGTTGTCCAAAACAGCTTCCAATCGAATATTCATGTGATAGGAAAAGTCAGGAGAGTGCAAAGGTACTGTTTTCTATCAGTTGGCAAGTTGAGCACGCAATCCCAGTGTTGTACAGCTTCCTTCTTCACCTTTCCGATGCTGCCGCTCTCTCCGGCTCCCGGAGCCGAAGAAGCGGCTTCTTCGCGCAAAGACGATTGTACCGCTCACAGTGCTCTCTTAGCGCGGCTTCTGCTGAAAGAAGCCCGGGAGCGGCGCTTAGCTCCGGAGAGCATCGTACCTTCGTCTTTAGCGTCTTTTGTGGTCTACATCCTAGCAGAAAGCTTTTCCACTCTGTCTGGCAAGGAAAACCTGTACCAGCACAGAAAACATCTCCCATCGTGTTCGTGACGCTGCACGGAGGTCTGCCAAGTGTTTGGCATTAAGAAAGGAAAGCTGTCCAAAACAGCTTCCAATCGAATATTCATGTGATTACAAAAGTCAGGAGAATGGTAAGGTACTGTTTTCTATCAGCTGGCAAGCTGTGCACACAATCCTAGTGTTGTACACCTTCCTTCTTCACCTTTCCGATGCTGCCGCTCTCTCCGGCTCCCTGAGCCGAAGAAGCGGCTTCTTCGCGCAAAGACGATTGTACCGCTCACAGTGCTCTCGTTAGAGCGGCTTCTGCCGAAAGAAGCCCGGGAGCGGCGCTTAGCTCCGAAGAGCGTTGTACCTTCGCCTTTAGCGTCTTTTGTGGTCTACATCCTAGCAGAAAGCTTTTCCACTCTGTCAGGCAAGGAAAACCTTCCGGAGCACAGAAAACATCTCCCAACATATTCTGGACGTTGTACGGAGATCTGCCAAGTGTTTGGCATAAAGAAAAGAAAAGTTGTCCAAAACAGCTTCCAATCGAATATTCATGTGATAGGAAAAGTCAGGAGAGTGCAAAGGTACTGTTTTCTATCATTTGGCAAGTTGAGCACACAATCCCAGTGTTGTACAGCTTCCTTCTTCACCTTTCCGATGCTGCCGCTCTCTCCGGCTCGCGGAGCCGAAGAAGCGGCTTCTTCGCGCAAAGACGATTGTACCGCTCACAGTGCTCTCTTAGCGCGGCTTCTGCCGAAAGAAGCCCGGGAGTGGCTCTTAGCTCCGGAGAGCATCGTACCTTCGTCTTTAGCGTCTTTTGTGGTCTACATCCTAGCAGAAAGCTTTTCCACTCTGTCTGGCAAGGAAAACCTGTACCAGCACAGAAAACATCTCCCATCGTGATCTGGACGTTGCACGGAGGTCTGCCAAGTGTTTGGCATTAAGAAAAGAAAAGCTGTCCAAAACAGCTTCCAATCGAATATTCATGTGATAGGAAAAGTCAGGAGAGTGCAAAGGTACTGTTTTCTATCAGTTGGCAAGCTGCGCACACAATCCTAGTGTTGTACAGCTTCCTTCTTCACCTTTCCGATGCTGCCGCTCTCTCCGGCTCCCTGAGCCGAAGAAGCGGCTTCTTCGCGCTAAGACGATTGTACCGCTCACAGTGTTCTCCTTAGAGCGGCTTCTGCCGAAAGAAGCCCGGGAGCGGCGCTTAGCTCCGGAGAGCATCGTACCTTCGTCTTTAGCGTCTTTTGTGGTCTACATCCTAGCAGAAAACTTTTCCACTATGTCTGGCAAGGAAAACCTGCGCCAGCAAAGAAAAAATCTCCCAATGTGATCTGGACGTTGTACGGAGGTCTGCCAAGTGTTTGACAAGAAGAGAAGAAAAGTTGTCCAAAACAGCTTCCAATCGAATATTCATGTGATAGGAAAAGTCAGGAGAGTGCACAGGTACTGTTTTCTATCAGTTGGCAAGTTGCGCACACAATCCCAGTGTTGTACAGCTTCCTTCTTCACCTTTCCGATGCTGCCGCTCTCTCCGGCTCCCGGAGCCGAAGAAGCGGCTTCTTCGCGCAAAGACGATTGTACCGCTCACAGTGCTCTCTTAGCGCGGCTTCTGCCGAAAGAAGCCCGGGAGCGGCGCTTAGCTCCGGAGAGCATCGTACCTTCGTCTTTAGCGTCTTTTGTGGTCTACATCCTAGCAGAAAGCTTTTCTACTCTGTCAGGCAAGGAAAACCTTCCGGAGCACAGAAAACATCTCCCATCGTGTTCTGGACGCTCCACGGAGGTCTGCCAAGTGTTTGGCATTAAGTAAAGAAAAGCTGTCCAAAACAGCTTCCAATCGAATATTCATGTGATTACAAAAGTCAGGAGAATGGTAAGGTACTGTTTTCTATCAGTTGGCAAGCTGTGCACACAATCCTAGTGTTGTACAGCTTCCTTCTTCACCTTTCCGATGCTGCCGCTCTCTCCGGCTCCCTGAGCCGAAGATGCGGCTTCTTCACGCAAAGACGATTGTACCGCTCACAGTGTTCTCCTTAGAGCGGCTTCTGCCGAAAGAAGCCCGGGAGCGGCGCTCAGCTCCGGAGAGGATTGTACCTTCGTCTTTAGCGTCTTTTGTGGTCTACATCCTAGCAGAAAGCTTTTCCACTCTTTCTGGCAAGGAAAACCTGCGCCAGCACAGAGAACATCTCCCAACGTGATCTGGACGTTGTACGGAGGTCTGCCAAGTGTTTGACAAGAAGAGAAGAAAAGTTGTCCAAAACAGCTTCCAATCGAATATTCATGTGATAGGAAAAGTCAGGAGAGTGCACAGGTACTGTTTTCTATCAGTTGGCAAGTTGAGCACACAATCCCAGTGTTGTACAGCTTCCTTCTTCACCTTTCCGATGCTGCCGCTCTCTCCGGCTCCCTGAGCCGAAGAAGCGGCTTCTTCGCGCTAAGACGATTGTACCGCTAACAGTGTTCTCGTTAGAGCAGCTTCTGCCGAAAGAAGCCCGGGAGCGGCGCTTAGCTCCGGAGAGCATCGTACCTTCGTCTTTAGTGTCTTTTGTGGTCTACATCCTAGCAGAAAGCTTTTCCACTCTGTCTGGCAAGGAAAACCTGTACCAGCACAGAAAACATCTCCCTTCGTGTTCTGGACGTTGCACGGAGGTCTGCCAAGTGTTTGGCATAAAGAAAAGAAAAGCTGTCCAAAACAGCTTCCAATCGAATATTCATGTGATAGGAAAAGTCAGGAGAGTGCAAAGGTACTGTTTTCTATCAGTTGGCAAGTTGCGCACACAATCCCAGTGTTGTACAGCTTCCTTCGTCACCTTTCCGATGCTGCCGCTCTCTCCGGCTCGCGGATCCGAAGAAGCGGCTTCTTCGCGCAAAGAAGATTGTACCGCTCACAGTGCTCTCTTAGCGCGGCTTCTGCCGAAAGAAGCCCGGGAGCGGCGCTTAGCTCCGGAGAGCATCGTACCTTCGTCTTTAGCGTCTTTTGTGGTCTACATCCTAGCAGAAAGCTTTTCTACTCTGTCAGGCAAGGAAAACCTTCCGGAGCACAGAAAACATCTCCCATCGTGTTCTGGACGCTCCACGGAGGTCAGCCAAGTGTTTGGCATTAAGAAAAGAAAAGCTGTCCAAAACAGCTTCCAATCGAATATTCATGTGATTACAAAAGTCAGGAGAATGGTAAGGTACTGTTTTCTATCAGTTGGCAAGCTGTGCACACAATCCTAGTGTTGTACAGCTTCCTTCTTCACCTTTCCGATGCTGCCGCTCTCTCCGGCTCCCTGAGCCGAAGAAGCGGCTTCTTCGCGCAAAGACGATTGTACCGCTCACAGTGTTCTCGTTAGAGCGGCTTCTGCCGAAAGAAGCCCGGGAGCGGCGCTTAGCTCCGGAGAGCATCGTACCTTCGTCTTTAGTGTCTTTTGTGGTCTACATCCTAGCAGAAAGCTTTTCCACTCTGTCTGGCAAGGAAAACCTGCGCCAGCACAGAAAACATCTCCGAACATATTCTGGACGTTGCACGGAGGTCTGCCAAGTGTTTAGCATAAAGGAAAGAAAAGCTGTCCAAAACAGCTTCCAATCGAATATTCATGTGATAGGAAAAGTCAGGAGAGTGCAAAGGTACTGTTTTCTATCAGTTGGCAAGTTGAGCACACAATCCCAGTGTTGTACAGCTTCCTTCTTCACCTTTCCGATGCTGCCGCTCTCTCCGGCTCCCGGAGCCGAAGAAGCGGCTTCTTCGCGCAAAGACGATTGTACCGCTCACAGTGCTCTCTTAGCGCGGCTTCTGCCGAAAGAAGCCCGGGAGCGGCGCTTAGCTCCGGAGAGCATCGTACCTTCGTCTTTAGCGTCTTTTGTGGTCTACATCCTAGCAGAAAGCTTTTCCACTCTGCTGGCAAGGAAAACCTGCGCCAGCACAGAAAACATCTCCCATTGTGTTCTGGACCTTGTACGGAGGTCTGCCAAGTGTTTGGCATAAAGAAAAGAAAAGTTGTCCAAAACAGCTTCCAATCGAATATTCATGTGATAGGAAAAGTCAGGAGAGTGCAAAGGTACTGTTTTCTATCAGTTGGCAAGTTGCGCACACAATCCCAGTGTTGTACAGCTTCCTTCTCACCATTCCGATGCTGCCGCTCTCTCCGGCTCCCGGAGCCGAAGAAGCGGCTTCTTCGCGCAAAGACGATTGTACCGGTCACAGTGCTCTCTTAGCGCGGCTTCTGCCGAAAGAAGCCCGGGAGCGGCGCTTAGCTCCGGAGAGCATCGTACCTTCGTCTTTAGCGTCTTTTGTGGTCTACATCCTCGCAGAAAGCTTTTCCACTACGTCTGGCAAGGAGACAGTGTGCCAACACAGAAAACATCTCCCGTCGTGTTCTGGACGTTGCACGGAGGTCTGGCAAGTGTTTGACAAGAAGAGAAGAAAAGTTGTCCAAAACAGCTTCCAATCGAATATTCATGTGATAGGAAAAGTCAGGAGAGTGCAAAGGTACTGTTTTCTATCAGTTGGCAAGCTGTGCACACAATCTTAGTGTTGTACAGCTTCCTTCTTCACCTTTCCGATGCTGCCGCTCTCTCCGGCTCCCGGAGCCGAAGAAGCGGCTTCTTCGCGCAAAGACGATTGTACCGCTCACAGTGCTCTCTTAGCGCGGCTTCTGCCGAAAGAAGCCCGGGAGCGGCGCTTAGCTCCGGAGAGCATCGTACCTTCGTCTTTAGCGTCTTTTGTGGTCTACATCCTAGCAGAAAGCTTTTCCACTCTGTCTGGCAAGGAAAACCTGTACCAGCACAGAAAACATCTCCCATCGTGATCTGGACGTTGCACGGAGGTCTGCCAAGTGTTTGGCATTAAGAAAAGAAAAGCTGTCCAAAACAGCTTCCAATCGAATATTCATGTGATAGGAAAAGTCAGGAGAGTGCAAAGGTACTGTTTTCTATCAGTTGGCAAGCTGTGCACACAATCCTAGTGTTGTACAGCTTCCTTCTTCACCTTTCCGATGCTGCCGCTCTCTCCGGCTCCCTGAGCCGAAGATGCGGCATCTTCACGCAAAGACGATTGTACCGCTCACAGTGTTCTCCTTAGAGCGGCTTCTGCCGAAAGAAGCCCGGGAGCGGCGCTCAGCTCCGGAGAGGATTGTACCTTCGTCTTTAGCGTCTTTTGTTGTCTACATCCTAGCAGAAAGCTTTTCCACTCTGTCTGGCAAGGAAAACCTGCGCCAGCACAGAGAACATCTCCCAACGTGATCTGGACGTTGTACGGAGGTCTGCCAAGTGTTTGACAAGAAGAGAAGAAAAGTTGTCCAAAACAGCTTCCAATCGAATATTCATGTGATAGGAAAAGTCAGGAGAGTGCACAGGTACTGTTTTCTATCAGTTGGCAAGTTGAGCACACAATCCCAGTGTTGTACAGCTTCCTTCTTCACCTTTCCGATGCTGCCGCTCTCTCCGGCTCCCGGAGCCGAAGAAGCGGCTTCTTCGCGCAACGACGACTGTACCGGTCACAGTGCTCTCTTAGCGCGGCTTCTGCCGAAAGAAGCCCGGGAGCGGCGCTTAGCTCCGGAGAGCATCGTACCTTCGTCTTTAGCGTCTTTTGTTGGTCTACATCCTAGCAGAAAGCTTTTCCACTCTGTCTGGCAAGGAAAACCTGTACCAGCACAGAAAACATCTCCCAACATATTCTGGATGTTGCACGGAGGTCTGCCAAATGTATAGCATAAAGGAAAGGAAAGCTGTCCAAAACAGCTTCCAATCGAATATTCATGTGATTGGAAAAGTCAGGAGAGTGCAAAGGTACTGTTTTCTATCAGTTGGCAAGTTGCGCACACAATCCCAGTGTTGTACAGCTTCCTTCTTCACCTTTCCGATGCTGCCGCTCTCTCCGGCTCCCGGAGCCCAAGAAGCGGCTTCTTCGCGCAAAGACGATTGTACCGCTCACAGTGCTCTCTTAGCGCGGCATCTGCTGAAAGAAGCCCGGGAGCGGCGCTTAGCTCCGGAGAGCATCGTACCTTCGTCTTTAGCGTCTTTTGTTGGTCTACATCCTAGCAGAAAGCTTTTCCACTCTGTCAGGCAAGGAAAACCTGCCGGAGCACAGAAAACATCTCCCATCGTGTTCTGGACGTTGCACGGAGGTCTGCCAAGTGTTTGACAAGAAGACATGGAAAGTTGTCCAAAACAGCTTCCAATCGAATATTCATGTGATAGGAAAAGTCAGGAGAGTGCAAAGGTACTGTTTTCTATCAGTTGGCAAGTTGAGCACGCAATCCCAGTGTTGTACAGCTTCCTTCTTCACCTTTCCGATGCTGCCGCTCTCTCCGGCTCTCGGAGCCGAAGAAGCGGCTTCTTCGCGCAAAGACGATTGTACCGCGCACAGTGCTCTCTTAGCGCGGCTTCTGCCGAAAGAAGCCCGGGAGCGGCGCTTAGCTCCGGAGAGCATCGTACCTTCGTCTTTAGCGTCTTTTGTGGTCTACATCCTAGCAGAAAGCTTTTCCACTCTGTCTGGCAAGGAAAACCTGTACCAGCACAGAAAACATCTCCCATCGTGTTCGTGACGCTGCACGGAGGTCTGCCAAGTGTTTGGCATTAAGAAAGGAAAGCTGTCCAAAACAGCTTCCAATCGAATATTCATGTGATTACAAAAGTCAGGAGAATGGTAAGGTACTGTTTTCTATCAGTTGGCAAGCTGTGCACACAATCCTAGTGTTGTACAGCTTCCTTCTTCACCTTTCCGATGCTGCCGCTCTCTCCGGCTCCCTGAGCCGAAGAAGCGGCTTCTTCGCGCAAAGACGATTGTACCGCTCACAGTGCTCTCGTTAGAGCGGCTTCTGCCGAAAGAAGCCCGGGAGCGGCGCTTAGCTCCGAAGAGCATTGTACCTTCGCCTTTAGGGTCTTTTGTGGTCTACATCCTAGCAGAAAGCTTTTCCACTCTGTCAGGCAAGGAAAACCTGCCGGAGCACAGAGAACATCTCCCAACATATTCTGGACGTTGTACGGAGATCTGCCAAGTGTTTGGCATAAAGAAAAGAAAAGTTGTCCAAAACAGCTTCCAATCGAATATTCATGTGATAGGAAAAGTCAGGAGAGTGCAAAGGTACTGTTTTCTATCAGTTGGCAAGCTGTGCACACAATCCTAGTGTTGTACAGCTTCCTTCTTCACCTTTCCGATGCTGCCGCTCTCTCCGGCTCCCTGAGCCGAAGAAGCGGCTTCTTCGCGCTAAGACGATTGTACCGCTCACAGTGTTCTCCTTAGAGCGGCTTCTGCCGAAAGAAGCCCGGGAGCGGCGCTTAGCTCCGGAGAGCATCGTACCTTCGTCTTTAGCGTCTTTTGTGGTCTACATCCTAGCAGAAAACTTTTCCACTATGTCTGGCAAGGAAAACCTGCGCCAGCAAAGAAAAAATCTCCCAATGTGATCTGGACGTTGTACGGAGGTCTGCCAAGTGTTTGACAAGAAGAGAAGAAAAGTTGTCCAAAACAGCTTCCAATCGAATATTCATGTGATAGGGAAAGTCAGGAGAGTGCACAGGTACTGTTTTCTATCAGTTGGCAAGTTGCGCACACAATCCCAGTGTTGTACAGCTTCCTTCTTCACCTTTCCGATGCTGCCGCTCTCTCCGGCTCCCGGAGCCGAAGAAGCGGCTTCTTCGCGCAAAGACGATTGTACCGCTCACAGTGCTCTCTTAGCGCGGCTTCTGCCGAAAGAAGCCCGGGAGCGGCGCTTAGCTCCGGAGAGCATCGTACCTTCGTCTTTAGCGTCTTTTGTGGTCTACATCCTAGCAGAAAGCTTTTCTACTCTGTCAGGCAAGGAAAACCTTCCGGAGCACAGAAAACATCTCCCATCGTGTTCTGGACGCTCCACGGAGGTCTGCCAAGTGTTTGGCATTAAGTAAAGAAAAGCTGTCCAAAACAGCTTCCAATCGAATATTCATGTGATTACAAAAGTCAGGAGAATGGTAAGGTACTGTTTTCTATCAGTTGGCAAGCTGTGCACACAATCCTAGTGTTGTACAGCTTCCTTCTTCACCTTTCCGATGCTGCCGCTCTCTCCGGCTCCCTGAGCCGAAGAAGCGGCTTCTTCGCGCAAAGACGATTGTACCGCTCACAGTGATCTCGTTAGAGCGGCTTCTGCCGAAAGAAGCCCGGGAGCGGCGCTTAGCTCCGGAGAGCATCGTACCTTCGTCTTTAGTGTCTTTTGTGGTCTACATCCTAGCAGAAAGATTTTCCACTCTGTCTGGTAAGGAAAACCTGCGCCAGCACAGAAAACATCTCCGAACATATTCTGGACGTTGCACGGAGGTCTGCCAAGTGTTTAGCATAAAGGAAAGAAAAGCTGTCCAAAACAGCTTCCAATCGAATATTCATGTGATAGGAAAAGTCAGGAGAGTGCAAAGGTACTGTTTTCTATCAGTTGGCAAGTTGAGCACACAACCCCAGTGTTGTACAGCTTCCGTCTCACCATTCCGATGCTGCCGCTCTCTCCGGCTCCCGGAGCCGAAGAAGCGGCTTCTTCGCGCAAAGACGATTGTACTGGTCACAGTGCTCTCTTAGCGCGGCTTCTGCCGAAAGAAGCCCGGGAGCGGCGCTTAGCTCCGGAGAGCATCGTACCTTCGTCTTTAGCGTCTTTTGTGGTCTACATCCTCGCAGAAAGATTTTCCAATACGTCTGGCAAGGAGACAGTGTGCCAACACAGAAAACATCTCCCGTCGTGTTCTGGACGTTGCACGGAGGTCTGGCAAGTGTTTGACAAGAAGAGAAGAAAAGCTGTCCAAAACAGCTTCCAATCGAATATTCATGTGATAGGAAAAGTCAGGAGAGTGCAAAGGTACTGTTTTCTATCAGTTGGCAAGTTGAGCACACAATCCCAGTGTTGTACAGCTTCCTTCTTCACCTTTCCGATGCTGCCGCTCTCTCCGGCTCCCGGAGCCGAAGAAGCGGCTTCTTCGCGCAAAGACGATTCTACCGGTCACAGTGCTCTCTTAGCGCGGCTTCTGCCGAAAGAAGCCCGGGAGCGGCGCTTAGCTCCGGAGAGCATCGTACCTTCGTCTTTAGCGTCTTTTGTGGTCTACATCCTAGCAGAAAGCTTTTCCACTCTGTCTGGCAAGGAAAACCTGTACCAGCACAGAAAACATCTCCCATCGTGATCTGGACGTTGTACGGAGGTCTGCCAAGTGTTTGGCATTAAGAAAAGCTGTCCAAAACAGCTTCCAATCGAATATTCATGTGATAGGAAAAGTCAGGAGAGTGCAAAGGTACTGTTTTCTATCAGTTGGCAAGCTGTGCACACAATCTTAGTGTTGTACAGCTTCCTTCTTCACCTTTCCGATGCTGCCGCTCTCTCCGGCTCCCTGAGCCGAAGATGCGGCTTCTTCACGCAAAGACGATTGTACCGCTCACAGTGTTCTCCTTAGAGCGGCTTCTGCCGAAAGAAGCCCGGGAGCGGCGCTCAGCTCCGGAGAGGATTGTAACTTCGTCTTTAGCGTCTTTTGTGGTCTACATCCTAGCAGAAAGCTTTTCCACTCTTTCTGGCAAGGAAAACCTGCGCCAGCACAGAGAACATCTCCCAACGTGATCTGGACGTTGTACGGAGGTCTGCCAAGTGTTTGACAAGAAGAGAAGAAAAGTTGTCCAAAACAGCTTCCAATCGAATATTCATGTGATAGGAAAAGTCAGGAGAGTGCACAGGTACTGTTTTCTATCAGTTGGCAAGTTGAGCACACAATCCCAGTGTTGTACAGCTTCCTTCTTCACCTTTCCGATGCTGCCGCTCTCTCCGGCTCCCGGAGCCGAAGAAGCGGCTTCTTCGCGCAAAGACGATTGTACCGCTCACAGTGCTCTCTTAGCGCGGCTTCTGCCGAAAGAAGCCCGGGAGCGGCGCTTAGCTCCGGAGAGCATCGTACCTTCGTCTTTAGCGTCTTTTGTGGTCTACATCCTAGCAGAAAGATTTTCCACTCTGTCAGGCAAGGAAAACCTGTACCAGCACAGAAAACATCGCCCATCGTGTTCTGGACGTTGCACGGAGGTCTGCCAAGTGTTTGGCATAAAGAAAAGAAAAGGTGTCCAAAACAGCTTCCAATCGAATATTCATGTGATAGGAAAAGTCAGGAGAGTGCAAAGGTACTGTTTTCTATCAGTTGGCAAGTTGCGCACACAATCCCAGTGTTGTACAGCTTCCTTCTTCACCTTTCCGATGCTGCCGCTCTCTCCGGCTCGCGGATCCGAAGAAGCGGCTTCTTCGCGCAAAGAAGATTGTACCGCTCACAGTGCTCTCTTAGCGCGGCTTCTGCCGAAAGAAGCCCGGGAGCGGCGCTTAGCTCCGGAGAGCATCGTACCTTCGTCTTTAGCGTCTTTTGTGGTCTACATCCTAGCAGAAAGCTTTTCCACTCTGTCAGGCAAGGAAAACCTGCCGGAGCACAGAAAACATCTCCCATCGTGTTCTGGACGCTGCACGGAGGTCTGCCAAGTGTTTGGCATTAAGAAAAGAAAAGCTGTCCAAAACAGCTTCCAATCGAATATTCATGTGATTACAAAAGTCAGGAGAACGGTAAGGTACTGTTTTCTATCAGTTGGCAAGCTGTGCACACAATCCCAGTGTTGTACAGCTTCCTTCTTCACCTTTCCGATGCTGCCGCTCTCTCCGGCTCCCGGAGCCGAAGAAGCGGCTTCTTCGCGCAAAGACGATTGTACCGCTCACAGTGTTCTCCTTAGAGCGGCTTCTGCCGAAAGAAGCCCGGGAGCGGCGCTTAGCTCCGGAGAGCATTGTACCTTCGTCTTTAGTGTCTTTTGTGGTCTACATCCTAGCAGAAAGCTTTTCCACTCTGTCTGGTAAGGAAAACCTGTCCCAGCACAGAAAACATCTCCCATCGTGTTCTGGACGTTGTACGGAGGTCTGCCAAGTGTTTGGCATAAAGAAAAGAAAAGCTGTCCAAAACAGCTTCCAATCGAATATTCATGTGATTGGAAAAGTCAGGAGAGTGCAAAGGTACTGTTTTCTATCAGTTGGCAAGTTGAGCACACAATCCCAGTGTTGTACAGCTTCCTTCTTCACCTTTCCGATGCTGCCGCTCTCTCCGGCTCGCGGAGCCGAAGAAGCGGCTTCTTCACGCAAAGACGATTGTACCGCTCACAGTGCTCTCGTTAGAGCGGCTTCTGCCGAAAGAAGCCCGGGAGCGGCGCTTAGCTCCGGAGAGCATTGTACCTTCGCCTTTAGCGTCTTTTGTGGTCTACATCCAAGCACAAAGCTTTTCCACTCTGTCAGGCAAGGGAAACCTGCCGGAGCACAGAAAACATCTCCCATCGTTTTCTGGACGTTGCACGGAGGTCTGCCAAGTGTTTGACAAGAAGAGAAGAAAAGTTGTCCAAAACAGCTTCCAATCGAATATTCATGTGATAGGAAAAGTCAGGAGAGTGCAAAGGTACTGTTTTCTATCAGTTGGCAAGTTGAGCACACAATCCCAGTGTTGTACAGCTTCCTTCTTCACCTTTCCGATGCTGCCGCTCTCTCCGGCTCCCGGAGCCGAAGATGCGGCTTCTTCGCGCAAAGAAGATTTTACCGCTCACAGTGCTCTCTTAGCGCGGCTTCTGCCGAAAGAAGCCCGGGAGCGGCGCTTAGCTCCGGAGAGCATCGTACCTTCGTCTTTAGCATCTTTTGTGGTCTACATCCTAGCAGAAAGCTTTTCCACTCTGTCTGGCAAGGAAAACCTGTACCAGCACAGAAAACATCTCCCATCGTGTTCGTGACGCTGCACGGAGGTCTGCCATGTGTTTGGCATTAAGAAAAGAAAAGCTGTCCAAAACAGCTTCCAATCGAATATTCATGTGATTACAAAAGTCAGGAGAATGGTAAGGTACTGTTTTCTATCAGCTGGCAAGCTGTGCACACAATCCTAGTGTTGTACAGCTTCCTTCTTCACCTTTCCGATGCTGCCGCTCTCTCCGGCTCCCTGAGCCGAAGAAGCGGCTTCTTCGCGCAAAGACGATTGTACCGCTCACAGTGCTCTCGGTAGAGCGGCTTCTGCCGAAAGAAGCCCGGGAGCGGCGCTTAGCTCCGGAGAGCATCGTACCTTCGTCTTTAGCGTCTTTTGTGGTCTACATCCTACCAGAAAGCTTTTCCACTCTGCTGGCAAGGAAAACCTGTACCAGCACAGAAAACATCTCCCATCGTGTTCTGGACGTTGTACGGAGGTCTGCCAAGTGTTTGGCATAAAGAAAAGAAAAGCTGTCCAAAACAGCTTCCAATCGAATATTCATGTGATAGGAAAAGTCAGGAGAGTTCAAAGGTACTGTTTTCTATCAGTTGGCAAGTTGAGCACACAATCCCAGTGTTGTACAGCTTCCTTCTTCACCTTTCCGATGCTGCCGCTCTCTCCGGCTCGCGTATCCGAAGATGCGGCTTCTTCACGCAAAGACGATTGTACCGCTCACAGTGCTCTCGTTAGAGCGGCTTCTGCCGAAAGAAGCCCGGGAGCGGCGCTTAGCTCCGGAGAGCATTGTACCTTCGCCTTTAGCATCTTTTGTGGTCTACATCCTAGCAGAAAGCTTTTCCACTCTGTCTGGCAAGGAAAACCTGTACCAGCACAGAAAACATCTCCCATCGTGTTCGTGACGCTGCACGGAGGTCTGCCAAGTGTTTGGCATTAAGAAAGGAAAGCTGTCCAAAACAGCTTCCAATCGAATATTCATGTGATTACAAAAGTCAGGAGAATGGTAAGGTACTGTTTTCTATCAGCTGGCAAGCTGTGCACACAATCCTAGTGTTGTACAGCTTCCTTCTTCACCTTTCCGATGCTGCCGCTCTCTCCGGCTCCCTGAGCCGAAGAAGCGGCTTCTTCGCGCAAAGACGATTGTACCGCTCACAGTGCTCTCGTTAGAGCGGCTTCTGCCGAAAGAAGCCCGGGAGCGGCGCTTAGCTCCGAAGAGCATTGTACCTTCGCCTTTAGGGTCTTTTGTGGTCTACATCCTAGCAGAAAGCTTTTCCACTCTGTCAGGCAAGGAAAACCTGCCGGAGCACAGAGAACATCTCCCAACATATTCTGGACGTTGTACGGAGATCTGCCAAGTGTTTGGCATAAAGAAAAGAAAAGTTGTCCAAAACAGCTTCCAATCGAATATTCATGTGATAGGAAAAGTCAGGAGAGTGCAAAGGTACTGTTTTCTATCATTTGGCAAGTTGAGCACACAATCCCAGTGTTGTACAGCTTCCTTCTTCACCTTTCCGATGCTGCCGCTCTCTCCGGCTCGCGGAGCCGAAGAAGCGGCTTCTTCGCGCAAAGACGATTGTACCGCTCACAGTGCTCTCTTAGCGCGGCTTCTGCCGAAAGAAGCCCGGGAGTGGCTCTTAGCTCCGGAGAGCATCGTACCTTCGTCTTTAGCGTCTTTTGTGGTCTACATCCTAGCAGAAAGCTTTTCCACTCTGTCTGGCAAGGAAAACCTGTACCAGCACAGAAAACATCTCCCATCGTGATCTGGACGTTGCACGGAGGTCTGCCAAGTGTTTGGCATTAAGAAAAGAAAAGCTGTCCAAAACAGCTTCCAATCGAATATTCATGTGATAGGAAAAGTCAGGAGAGTGCAAAGGTACTGTTTTCTATCAGTTGGCAAGCTGTGCACACAATCCTAGTGTTGTACAGCTTCCTTCTTCACCTTTCCGATGCTGCCGCTCTCTCCGGCTCCCTGAGCCGAAGAAGCGGCTTCTTCGCGCTAAGACGATTGTACCGCTCACAGTGTTCTCCTTAGAGCGGCTTCTGCCGAAAGAAGCCCGGGAGCGGCGCTTAGCTCCGGAGAGCATCGTACCTTCGTCTTTAGCGTCTTTTGTGGTCTACATCCTAGCAGAAAACTTTTCCACTATGTCTGGCAAGGAAAACCTGCGCCAGCAAAGAAAAAATCTCCCAATGTGATCTGGACGTTGTACGGAGGTCTGCCAAGTGTTTGACAAGAAGAGAAGAAAAGTTGTCCAAAACAGCTTCCAATCGAATATTCATGTGATAGGAAAAGTCAGGAGAGTGCACAGGTACTGTTTTCTATCAGTTGGCAAGTTGCGCACACAATCCCAGTGTTGTACAGCTTCCTTCTTCACCTTTCCGATGCTGCCGCTCTCTCCGGCTCCCGGAGCCGAAGAAGCGGCTTCTTCGCGCAAAGACGATTGTACCGCTCACAGTGCTCTCTTAGCGCGGCTTCTGCCGAAAGAAGCCCGGGAGCGGCGCTTAGCTCCGGAGAGCATCGTACCTTCGTCTTTAGCGTCTTTTGTGGTCTACATCCTAGCAGAAAGCTTTTCTACTCTGTCAGGCAAGGAAAACCTTCCGGAGCACAGAAAACATCTCCCATCGTGTTCTGGACGCTCCACGGAGGTCTGCCAAGTGTTTGGCATTAAGTAAAGAAAAGCTGTCCAAAACAGCTTCCAATCGAATATTCATGTGATTACAAAAGTCAGGAGAATGGTAAGGTACTGTTTTCTATCAGTTGGCAAGCTGTGCACACAATCCTAGTGTTGTACAGCTTCCTTCTTCACCTTTCCGATGCTGCCGCTCTCTCCGGCTCCCTGAGCCGAAGAAGCGGCTTCTTCGCGCAAAGACGATTGTACCGCTCACAGTGCTCTCTTAGCGCGGCTTCTGCCGAAAGAAGCCCGGGAGCGGCGCTTAGCTCCGGAGAGCATCGTACCTTCGTCTTTAGCGTCTTTTGTGGTCTACATCCTAGCAGAAAGATTTTCCACTCTGTCAGGCAAGGAAAACCTGTACCAGCACAGAAAACATCGCCCATCGTGTTCTGGACGTTGCACGGAGGTCTGCCAAGTGTTTGGCATAAAGAAAAGAAAAGGTGTCCAAAACAGCTTCCAATCGAATATTCATGTGATAGGAAAAGTCAGGAGAGTGCAAAGGTACTGTTTTCTATCAGTTGGCAAGTTGCGCACACAATCCCAGTGTTGTACAGCTTCCTTCTTCACCTTTCCGATGCTGCCGCTCTCTCCGGCTCGCGGATCCGAAGAAGCGGCTTCTTCGCGCAAAGAAGATTGTACCGCTCACAGTGCTCTCTTAGCGCGGCTTCTGCCGAAAGAAGCCCGGGAGCGGCGCTTAGCTCCGGAGAGCATCGTACCTTCGTCTTTAGCGTCTTTTGTGGTCTACATCCTAGCAGAAAGCTTTTCCACTCTGTCAGGCAAGGAAAACCTGCCGGAGCACAGAAAACATCTCCCATCGTGTTCTGGACGCTGCACGGAGGTCTGCCAAGTGTTTGGCATTAAGAAAAGAAAAGCTGTCCAAAACAGCTTCCAATCGAATATTCATGTGATTACAAAAGTCAGGAGAACGGTAAGGTACTGTTTTCTATCAGTTGGCAAGCTGTGCACACAATCCCAGTGTTGTACAGCTTCCTTCTTCACCTTTCCGATGCTGCCGCTCTCTCCGGCTCCCGGAGCCGAAGAAGCGGCTTCTTCGCGCAAAGACGATTGTACCGCTCACAGTGTTCTCCTTAGAGCGGCTTCTGCCGAAAGAAGCCCGGGAGCGGCGCTTAGCTCCGGAGAGCATTGTACCTTCGTCTTTAGTGTCTTTTGTGGTCTACATCCTAGCAGAAAGCTTTTCCACTCTGTCTGGTAAGGAAAACCTGTCCCAGCACAGAAAACATCTCCCATCGTGTTCTGGACGTTGTACGGAGGTCTGCCAAGTGTTTGGCATAAAGAAAAGAAAAGCTGTCCAAAACAGCTTCCAATCGAATATTCATGTGATTGGAAAAGTCAGGAGAGTGCAAAGGTACTGTTTTCTATCAGTTGGCAAGTTGAGCACACAATCCCAGTGTTGTACAGCTTCCTTCTTCACCTTTCCGATGCTGCCGCTCTCTCCGGCTCGCGGAGCCGAAGAAGCGGCTTCTTCACGCAAAGACGATTGTACCGCTCACAGTGCTCTCGTTAGAGCGGCTTCTGCCGAAAGAAGCCCGGGAGCGGCGCTTAGCTCCGGAGAGCATTGTACCTTCGCCTTTAGCGTCTTTTGTGGTCTACATCCAAGCACAAAGCTTTTCCACTCTGTCAGGCAAGGGAAACCTGCCGGAGCACAGAAAACATCTCCCATCGTTTTCTGGACGTTGCACGGAGGTCTGCCAAGTGTTTGACAAGAAGAGAAGAAAAGTTGTCCAAAACAGCTTCCAATCGAATATTCATGTGATAGGAAAAGTCAGGAGAGTGCACAGGTACTGTTTCCTATAAGTTGGCAAGTTGCGCACACAATCCCAGTGTTGTACAGCTTCCTTCTTCACCTTTCCGATGCTGCCGCTCTCTCCGGCTCCCGGAGCCGAAGAAGCGGCTTCTACGCGCAAAGAAGATTTTACCGCTCACAGTGCTCTCTTAGCGCGGCTTCTGCCGAAAGAAGCCCGGGAGCGGCGCTTAGCTCCGAAGAGCATCGTACCTTCGTCTATAGCGTCTTTTGTGGTCTACATCCCAGCAGAAAGATTTTCCACTCTGTCAGGCAAGGAAAACCTGCCGGAGCACAGAAAACATCTCCCATCGTGTTCTGGACGTTGCACGGAGGTCTGCCAAGTGTTTGACAAGAAGAGAAGAAAAGTTGTCCAAAACAGCTTCCAATCGAATATTCATGTGATAGGAAAAGTCAGGAGAGTGCAAAGGTACTGTTTTCTATCAGTTGGCAAGTTGAGCACACAATCCCAGTGTTGTACAGCTTCCTTCTTCACCTTTCCGATGCTGCCGCTCTCTCCGGCTCCCGGAGCCGAAGATGCGGCTTCTTCGCGCAAAGAAGATTTTACCGCTCACAGTGCTCTCTTAGCGCGGCTTCTGCCGAAAGAAGCCCGGGAGCGGCGCTTAGCTCCGGAGAGCATCGTACCTTCGTCTTTAGCGTCTTTTGTGGTCTACATCCTAGCAGAAAGCTTTTCCACTCTGTCTGGCAAGGAAAACCTGTACCAGCACAGAAAACATCTCCCATCGTGTTCGTGACGCTGCACGGAGGTCTGCCATGTGTTTGGCATTAAGAAAAGAAAAGCTGTCCAAAACAGCTTCCAATCGAATATTCATGTGATTACAAAAGTCAGGAGAATGGTAAGGTACTGTTTTCTATCAGCTGGCAAGCTGTGCACACAATCCTAGTGTTGTACAGCTTCCTTCTTCACCTTTCCGATGCTGCCGCTCTCTCCGGCTCCCTGAGCCGAAGAAGCGGCTTCTTCGCGCAAAGACGATTGTACCGCTCACAGTGCTCTCGGTAGAGCGGCTTCTGCCGAAAGAAGCCCGGGAGCGGCGCTTAGCTCCGGAGAGCATCGTACCTTCGTCTTTAGCGTCTTTTGTGGTCTACATCCTACCAGAAAGCTTTTCCACTCTGCTGGCAAGGAAAACCTGTACCAGCACAGAAAACATCTCCCATCGTGTTCTGGACGTTGTACGGAGGTCTGCCAAGTGTTTGGCATAAAGAAAAGAAAAGCTGTCCAAAACAGCTTCCAATCGAATATTCATGTGATAGGAAAAGTCAGGAGAGTTCAAAGGTACTGTTTTCTATCAGTTGGCAAGTTGAGCACACAATCCCAGTGTTGTACAGCTTCCTTCTTCACCTTTCCGATGCTGCCGCTCTCTCCGGCTCGCGTATCCGAAGATGCGGCTTCTTCACGCAAAGACGATTGTACCGCTCACAGTGCTCTCGTTAGAGCGGCTTCTGCCGAAAGAAGCCCGGGAGCGGCGCTTAGCTCCGGAGAGCATTGTACCTTCGCCTTTAGCATCTTTTGTGGTCTACATCCTAGCAGAAAGCTTTTCCACTCTGTCTGGCAAGGAAAACCTGTACCAGCACAGAAAACATCTCCCATCGTGTTCGTGACGCTGCACGGAGGTCTGCCAAGTGTTTGGCATTAAGAAAGGAAAGCTGTCCAAAACAGCTTCCAATCGAATATTCATGTGATTACAAAAGTCAGGAGAATGGTAAGGTACTGTTTTCTATCAGCTGGCAAGCTGTGCACACAATCCTAGTGTTGTACAGCTTCCTTCTTCACCTTTCCGATGCTGCCGCTCTCTCCGGCTCCCTGAGCCGAAGAAGCGGCTTCTTCGCGCAAAGACGATTGTACCGCTCACAGTGCTCTCGTTAGAGCGGCTTCTGCCGAAAGAAGCCCGGGAGCGGCGCTTAGCTCCGAAGAGCATTGTACCTTCGCCTTTAGGGTCTTTTGTGGTCTACATCCTAGCAGAAAGCTTTTCCACTCTGTCAGGCAAGGAAAACCTGCCGGAGCACAGAGAACATCTCCCAACATATTCTGGACGTTGTACGGAGATCTGCCAAGTGTTTGGCATAAAGAAAAGAAAAGTTGTCCAAAACAGCTTCCAATCGAATATTCATGTGATAGGAAAAGTCAGGAGAGTGCAAAGGTACTGTTTTCTATCATTTGGCAAGTTGAGCACACAATCCCAGTGTTGTACAGCTTCCTTCTTCACCTTTCCGATGCTGCCGCTCTCTCCGGCTCGCGGAGCCGAAGAAGCGGCTTCTTCGCGCAAAGACGATTGTACCGCTCACAGTGCTCTCTTAGCGCGGCTTCTGCCGAAAGAAGCCCGGGAGTGGCTCTTAGCTCCGGAGAGCATCGTACCTTCGTCTTTAGCGTCTTTTGTGGTCTACATCCTAGCAGAAAGCTTTTCCACTCTGTCTGGCAAGGAAAACCTGTACCAGCACAGAAAACATCTCCCATCGTGATCTGGACGTTGCACGGAGGTCTGCCAAGTGTTTGGCATTAAGAAAAGAAAAGCTGTCCAAAACAGCTTCCAATCGAATATTCATGTGATAGGAAAAGTCAGGAGAGTGCAAAGGTACTGTTTTCTATCAGTTGGCAAGCTGTGCACACAATCCTAGTGTTGTACAGCTTCCTTCTTCACCTTTCCGATGCTGCCGCTCTCTCCGGCTCCCTGAGCCGAAGAAGCGGCTTCTTCGCGCTAAGACGATTGTACCGCTCACAGTGTTCTCCTTAGAGCGGCTTCTGCCGAAAGAAGCCCGGGAGCGGCGCTTAGCTCCGGAGAGCATCGTACCTTCGTCTTTAGCGTCTTTTGTGGTCTACATCCTAGCAGAAAACTTTTCCACTATGTCTGGCAAGGAAAACCTGCGCCAGCAAAGAAAAAATCTCCCAATGTGATCTGGACGTTGTACGGAGGTCTGCCAAGTGTTTGACAAGAAGAGAAGAAAAGTTGTCCAAAACAGCTTCCAATCGAATATTCATGTGATAGGAAAAGTCAGGAGAGTGCACAGGTACTGTTTTCTATCAGTTGGCAAGTTGCGCACACAATCCCAGTGTTGTACAGCTTCCTTCTTCACCTTTCCGATGCTGCCGCTCTCTCCGGCTCCCGGAGCCGAAGAAGCGGCTTCTTCGCGCAAAGACGATTGTACCGCTCACAGTGCTCTCTTAGCGCGGCTTCTGCCGAAAGAAGCCCGGGAGCGGCGCTTAGCTCCGGAGAGCATCGTACCTTCGTCTTTAGCGTCTTTTGTGGTCTACATCCTAGCAGAAAGCTTTTCTACTCTGTCAGGCAAGGAAAACCTTCCGGAGCACAGAAAACATCTCCCATCGTGTTCTGGACGCTCCACGGAGGTCTGCCAAGTGTTTGGCATTAAGTAAAGAAAAGCTGTCCAAAACAGCTTCCAATCGAATATTCATGTGATTACAAAAGTCAGGAGAATGGTAAGGTACTGTTTTCTATCAGTTGGCAAGCTGTGCACACAATCCTAGTGTTGTACAGCTTCCTTCTTCACCTTTCCGATGCTGCCGCTCTCTCCGGCTCCCTGAGCCGAAGAAGCGGCTTCTTCGCGCAAAGACGATTGTACCGCTCACAGTGATCTCGTTAGAGCGGCTTCTGCCGAAAGAAGCCCGGGAGCGGCGCTTAGCTCCGGAGAGCATCGTACCTTCGTCTTTAGTGTCTTTTGTGGTCTACATCCTAGCAGAAAGATTTTCCACTCTGTCTGGTAAGGAAAACCTGCGCCAGCACAGAAAACATCTCCGAACATATTCTGGACGTTGCACGGAGGTCTGCCAAGTGTTTAGCATAAAGGAAAGAAAAGCTGTCCAAAACAGCTTCCAATCGAATATTCATGTGATAGGAAAAGTCAGGAGAGTGCAAAGGTACTGTTTTCTATCAGTTGGCAAGTTGAGCACACAACCCCAGTGTTGTACAGCTTCCGTCTCACCATTCCGATGCTGCCGCTCTCTCCGGCTCCCGGAGCCGAAGAAGCGGCTTCTTCGCGCAAAGACGATTGTACTGGTCACAGTGCTCTCTTAGCGCGGCTTCTGCCGAAAGAAGCCCGGGAGCGGCGCTTAGCTCCGGAGAGCATCGTACCTTCGTCTTTAGCGTCTTTTGTGGTCTACATCCTCGCAGAAAGATTTTCCAATACGTCTGGCAAGGAGACAGTGTGCCAACACAGAAAACATCTCCCGTCGTGTTCTGGACGTTGCACGGAGGTCTGGCAAGTGTTTGACAAGAAGAGAAGAAAAGTTGTCCAAAACAGCTTCCAATCGAATATTCATGTGATAGGAAAAGTCAGGAGAGTGCAAAGGTACTGTTTTCTATCAGTTGGCAAGTTGAGCACACAATCCCAGTGTTGTACAGCTTCCTTCTTCACCTTTCCGATGCTGCCGCTCTCTCCGGCTCCCGGAGCCGAAGAAGCGGCTTCTTCGCGCAAAGACGATTCTACCGCTCACAGTGCTCTCTTAGCGCGGCTTCTGCCGAAAGAAGCCCGGGAGCGGCGCTTAGCTCCGGAGAGCATCGTACCTTCGTCTTTAGCATCTTTTGTGGTCTACATCCTAGCAGAAAGCTTTTCCACTCTGTCTGGCAAGGAAAACCTGTACCAGCACAGAAAACATCTCCCATCGTGATCTGGACGTTGTACGGAGGTCTGCCAAGTGTTTGGCATTAAGAAAAGCTGTCCAAAACAGCTTCCAATCGAATATTCATGTGATAGGAAAAGTCAGGAGAGTGCAAAGGTACTGTTTTCTATCAGTTGGCAAGCTGTGCACACAATCTTAGTGTTGTACAGCTTCCTTCTTCACCTTTCCGATGCTGCCGCTCTCTCCGGCTCCCTGAGCCGAAGATGCGGCTTCTTCACGCAAAGACGATTGTACCGCTCACAGTGTTCTCCTTAGAGCGGCTTCTGCCGAAAGAAGCCCGGGAGCGGCGCTCAGCTCCGGAGAGGATTGTACCTTCGTCTTTAGCGTCTTTTGTGGTCTACATCCTAGCAGAAAGCTTTTCCACTCTTTCTGGCAAGGAAAACCTGCGCCAGCACAGAGAACATCTCCCAACGTGATCTGGACGTTGTACGGAGGTCTGCCAAGTGTTTGACAAGAAGAGAAGAAAAGTTGTCCAAAACAGCTTCCAATCGAATATTCATGTGATAGGAAAAGTCAGGAGAGTGCACAGGTACTGTTTTCTATCAGTTGGCAAGTTGAGCACACAATCCCAGTGTTGTACAGCTTCCTTCTTCACCTTTCCGATGCTGCCGCTCTCTCCGGCTCCCGGAGCCGAAGAAGCGGCTTCTTCGCGCAAAGACGATTGTACCGCTCACAGTGCTCTCTTAGCGCGGCTTCTGCCGAAAGAAGCCCGGGAGCGGCGCTTAGCTCCGGAGAGCATCGTACCTTCGTCTTTAGCGTCTTTTGTGGTCTACATCCTAGCAGAAAGATTTTCCACTCTGTCAGGCAAGGAAAACCTGTACCAGCACAGAAAACATCGCCCATCGTGTTCTGGACGTTGCACGGAGGTCTGCCAAGTGTTTGGCATAAAGAAAAGAAAAGGTGTCCAAAACAGCTTCCAATCGAATATTCATGTGATAGGAAAAGTCAGGAGAGTGCAAAGGTACTGTTTTCTATCAGTTGGCAAGTTGCGCACACAATCCCAGTGTTGTACAGCTTCCTTCTTCACCTTTCCGATGCTGCCGCTCTCTCCGGCTCGCGGATCCGAAGAAGCGGCTTCTTCGCGCAAAGAAGATTGTACCGCTCACAGTGCTCTCTTAGCGCGGCTTCTGCCGACAGAAGCCCGGGAGCGGCGCTTAGCTCCGGAGAGCATCGTACCTTCGTCTTTAGCGTCTTTTGTGGTCTACATCCTAGCAGAAAGCTTTTCCACTCTGTCAGGCAAGGAAAACCTGCCGGAGCACAGAAAACATCTCCCATCGTGTTCTGGACGCTGCACGGAGGTCTGCCAAGTGTTTGGCATTAAGAAAAGAAAAGCTGTCCAAAACAGCTTCCAATCGAATATTCATGTGATTACAAAAGTCAGGAGAACGGTAAGGTACTGTTTTCTATCAGTTGGCAAGCTGTGCACACAATCCCAGTGTTGTACAGCTTCCTTCTTCACCTTTCCGATGCTGCCGCTCTCTCCGGCTCCCGGAGCCGAAGAAGCGGCTTCTTCGCGCAAAGACGATTGTACCGCTCACAGTGTTCTCCTTAGAGCGGCTTCTGCCGAAAGAAGCCCGGGAGCGGCGCTTAGCTCCGGAGAGCATTGTACCTTCGTCTTTAGTGTCTTTTGTGGTCTACATCCTAGCAGAAAGCTTTTCCACTCTGTCTGGTAAGGAAAACCTGTACCAGCACAGAAAACATCTCCCATCGTGTTCTGGACGTTGTACGGAGGTCTGCCAAGTGTTTGGCATAAAGAAAAGAAAAGCTGTCCAAAACAGCTTCCAATCGAATATTCATGTGATAGGAAAAGTCAGGAGAGTGCAAAGGTACTGTTTTCTATCAGTTGGCAAGTTGAGCACACAATCCCAGTGTTGTACAGCTTCCTTCTTCACCTTTCCGATGCTGCCGCTCTCTCCGGCTCGCGGAGCCGAAGAAGCGGCTTCTTCACGCAAAGACGATTGTACCGCTCACAGTGCTCTCGTTAGAGCGGCTTCTGCCGAAAGAAGCCCGGGAGCGGCGCTTAGCTCCGGAGAGCATTGTACCTTCGCCTTTAGCGTCTTTTGTGGTCTACATCCAAGCACAAAGCTTTTCCACTCTGTCAGGCAAGGGAAACCTGCCGGAGCACAGAAAACATCTCCCATCGTTTTCTGGACGTTGCACGGAGGTCTGCCAAGTGTTTGACAAGAAGAGAAGAAAAGTTGTCCAAAACAGCTTCCAATCGAATATTCATGTGATAGGAAAAGTCAGGAGAGTGCACAGGTACTGTTTTCTATCAGTTGGCAAGTTGCGCACACAATCCCAGTGTTGTACAGCTTCCTTCTTCACCTTTCCGATGCTGCCGCTCTCTCCGGCTCCCGGAGCCGAAGAAGCGGCTTCTACGCGCAAAGAAGATTTTACCGCTCACAGTGCTCTCTTAGCGCGGCTTCTGCCGAAAGAAGCCCGGGAGCGGCGCTTAGCTCCGAAGAGCATCGTACCTTCGTCTATAGCGTCTTTTGTGGTCTACATCCCAGCAGAAAGATTTTCCACTCTGTCAGGCAAGGAAAACCTGCCGGAGCACAGAAAACATCTCCCATCGTGTTCTGGACGTTGCACGGAGGTCTGCCAAGTGTTTGACAAGAAGAGAAGAAAAGTTGTCCAAAACAGCTTCCAATCGAATATTCATGTGATAGGAAAAGTCAGGAGAGTGCAAAGGTACTGTTTTCTATCAGTTGGCAAGTTGAGCACACAATCCCAGTGTTGTACAGCTTCCTTCTTCACCTTTCCGATGCTGCCGCTCTCTCCGGCTCCCGGAGCCGAAGATGCGGCTTCTTCGCGCAAAGAAGATTTTACCGCTCACAGTGCTCTCTTAGCGCGGCTTCTGCCGAAAGAAGCCCGGGAGCGGCGCTTAGCTCCGGAGAGCATCGTACCTTCGTCTTTAGCGTCTTTTGTGGTCTACATCCTAGCAGAAAGCTTTTCCACTCTGTCTGGCAAGGAAAACCTGTACCAGCACAGAAAACATCTCCCATCGTGTTCGTGACGCTGCACGGAGGTCTGCCATGTGTTTGGCATTAAGAAAAGAAAAGCTGTCCAAAACAGCTTCCAATCGAATATTCATGTGATTACAAAAGTCAGGAGAATGGTAAGGTACTGTTTTCTATCAGCTGGCAAGCTGTGCACACAATCCTAGTGTTGTACAGCTTCCTTCTTCACCTTTCCGATGCTGCCGCTCTCTCCGGCTCCCTGAGCCGAAGAAGCGGCTTCTTCGCGCAAAGACGATTGTACCGCTCACAGTGCTCTCGGTAGAGCGGCTTCTGCCGAAAGAAGGCCGGGAGCGGCGCTTAGCTCCGGAGAGCATCGTACCTTCGTCTTTAGCGTCTTTTGTGGTCTACATCCTAGCAGAAAGCTTTTCCACTCTGCTGGCAAGGAAAACCTGTACCAGCACAGAAAACATCTCCCATCGTGTTCTGGACGTTGTACGGAGGTCTGCCAAGTGTTTGGCATAAAGAAAAGAAAAGCTGTCCAAAACAGCTTCCAATCGAATATTCATGTGATAGGAAAAGTCAGGAGAGTTCAAAGGTACTGTTTTCTATCAGTTGGCAAGTTGAGCACACAATCCCAGTGTTGTACAGCTTCCTTCTTCACCTTTCCGATGCTGCCGCTCTCTCCGGCTCGCGTATCCGAAGATGCGGCTTCTTCACGCAAAGACGATTGTACCGCTCACAGTGCTCTCGTTAGAGCGGCTTCTGCCGAAAGAAGCCCGGGAGCGGCGCTTAGCTCCGGAGAGCATTGTACCTTCGCCTTTAGCATCTTTTGTGGTCTACATCCTAGCAGAAAGCTTTTCCACTCTGTCAGGCAAGGAAAACCTGCCGGAGCACAGAAAACGTCTCCCAACATATTCTGGACGTTGTACGGAGGTCTGCCAAGTGTTTGGCATAAAGAAAAGAAAAGTTGTCCAAAACAGCTTCCAATCGAATATTCATGTGATAGGAAAAGTCAGGAGAGTGCAAAGGTACTGTTTTCTATCAGTTGGCAAGTTGAGCACACAATCCCAGTGTTGTACAGCTTCCTTCTTCACCTTTCCGATGCTGCCGCTCTCTCCGGCTCGCGGTGCCGAAGAAGCGGCTTCTTCACGCAAAGACGATTGTACCGCTCACAGTGCTCTCTTAGCGCGGCTTCTGCCGAAAGAAGCCCGGGAGCGGCGCTTAGCTCCGGAGAGCATCGTACCTTCGTCTTTATTGTCTTTTGTGGTCTACATCCTAGCAGAAAGCTTTTCCACTCTGTCTGGCAAGGAAAACCTGTACCAGCACAGAAAACATCTCCCATCGTGATCTGGACGTTGCACGGAGGTCTGCCAAGTGTTTGGCATTAAGAAAAGAAAAGCTGTCCAAAACAGCTTCCAATCGAATATTCATGTGATAGGAAAAGTCAGGAGAGTGCAAAGGTACTGTTTTCTATCAGTTGGCAAGCTGTGCACACAATCCCAGTGTTGTACAGCTTCCTTCTTCACCTTTCCGATGCTGCCGCTCTCTCCGGCTCCCGGAGCCGAAGAAGCGGCTTCTTCGCGCTAAGACGATTGTACCGCTCACAGTGTTCTCCTTAGAGCGGCTTCTGCCGAAAGAAGCCCGGGAGCGGCGCTCAGTTCCGGAGAGCATCATACCTTCGTCTTTAGCGTCTTTTGTGGTCTACATCTTAGCAGAAAGCTTTTCCACTATGTCTGGCAAGGAAAACCTGCGCCAGCAAAGAAAACATCTCCCAACGTGATCTGGACGTTGTACGGAGGTCTGCCAAGTGTTTGACAAGAAGAGAAGAAAAGTTGTCCAAAACAGCTTCCAATCGAATATTCATGTGATAGGAAAAGTCAGGAGAGTGCACAGGTACTGTTTTCTATCAGTTGGCAAGTTGAGCACACAATCCCAGTGTTGTACAGCTTCCTTCTTCACCTTTCCGATGCTGCCGCTCTCTCCGGCTCCCGGAGCCGAAGAAGCGGCTTCTTCGCGCAAAGACGATTGTACCGCTCACAGTGCTCTCTTAGCGCGTCTTCTGCCGAAAGAAGCCCGGGAGCGGTGCTTAGCTCCGGAGAGCATCGTACCTTCGTCTTTAGCGTCTTTTGTGGTCTACATCCTAGCAGAAAGCTTTTCCACTCTGTCTGGCAAGGAAAACCTGTACCAGCACAGAAAACATCTCCCATCGTGTTCTGGACGTTGCACGGAGGTCTGCCAAGTGTTTGGCATTAAGAAAAGAAAAGCTGTCCAAAACAGCTTCCAATCGAATATTCATGTGATTACAAAAGTCAGGAGAATGGTAAGGTACTGTTTTCTATCAGTTGGCAAGCTGTGCACACAATCCCAGTGTTGTACAGCTTCCTTCTTCACCTTTCCGATGCTGCCGCTCTCTCCAGCTCCCTGAGCCGAAGAAGCGGCTTCTTCGCGCAAAGACGATTGTACCGCTCACAGTGTTCTCGTTAGAGCGGCTTCTGCCGAAAGAAGCCCGGGAGCGGCGCTTAGCTCCGAAGAGCATCGTACCTTCGTCTTTAGCGTCTTTTGTGGTCTACATCCTAGCAGAAAGATTTTCCACTCTGTCTGGCAAGGAAAACCTGCGCCAGCACAGAAAACATCTCCCAACGTGATCTGGACGTTGTACGGAGGTCTGCCAAGTGTTTGACAAGAAGAGAAGAAAAGTTGTCCAAAACAGCTTCCAATCGAATATTCATGTGATAGGAAAAGTCAGGAGAGTGCAAAGGTACTGTTTTCTATCAGTTGGCAAGTTGAGCACACAATCCCAGTGTTGTACAGCTTCCTTCTTCACCTTTCCGATGCTGCCGCTCTCTCCGGCTCCCGGAGCCGAAGAAGCGGCTTCTTCGCGCAAAGACGATTGTACCGCTCACAGTGCTCTCTTAGCGCGGCTTCTGCCGAAAGAAGCCCGGGAGCGGCGCTTAGCTCCGGAGAGCATCGTACCTTCGTCTTTAGCGTCTTTTGTGGTCTACATCCTCGCAGAAAGCTTTTCCACTCTGTCAGGCAAGGAAAACCTGTACCAGCACAGAAAACATCTCCCATCGTGTTCTGGACGTTGCACGGAGGTCTGCCAAGTGTTTGGCATAAAGAAAAGAAAAGCTGTCCAAAAGAGCTTCCAATCGAATATTCATGTGATAGGAAAAGTCAGGAGAGTGCAAAGGTACTGTTTTCTATCAGTTGGCAAGTTGCGCACACAATCCCAGTGTTGTACAGCTTCCTTCTTCACCTTTCCGATGCTGCCGCTCTCTCCGGCTCGCGGATCCGAAGAAGCGGCTTCCTCGCGCAAAGAAGATTGTACCGCTCACAGTGCTCTCTTAGCGCGGCTTCTGCCGAAAGAAGCCCGGGAGCGGCGCTTAGCTCCGGAGAGCATTGTACCTTCGCCTTTAGCGTCTTTTGTGGTCTACATCCTAGCAGAAAGCTTTTCCACTCTGTCAGGCAAGGAAAACCTGCCGGAGCACAGAAAACATCTCCCATCGTTTTCTGGACGTTGCACGGAGGTCTGCCAAGTGTTTGACAAGAAGAGAAGAAAAGTTGTCCAAAACAGCTTCCAATCGAATATTCATGTGATAGGAAAAGTCAGGAGAGTGCACAGGTACTGTTTCCTATCAGTTGGCAAGTTGCGCACACAATCCCAGTGTTGTACAGCTTCCTTCTTCACCTTTCCGATGCTGCCGCTCTCTCCGGCTCCCGGAGCCGAAGAAGCGGCTTCTACGCGCAAAGAAGTTTTTACCGCTCACAGTGCTCTCTTAGCGCGGCTTCTGCCGAAAGAAGCCCGGGAGCGGCGCTTAGCTCCGAAGAGCATCGTACCTTCGTCTATAGCGTCTTTTGTGGTCTACATCCTAGCAGAAAGATTTTCCACTCTGTCAGGCAAGGAAAACCTGCCGGAGCACAGAAAACATCTCCCATCGTGTTCTGGACGTTGCACGGAGGTCTGCCAAGTGTTTGACAAGAAGAGAAGAAAAGTTGTCCAAAACAGCTTCCAATCGAATATTCATGTGATAGGAAAAGTCAGGAGAGTGCAAAGGTACTGTTTTCTATCAGTTGGCAAGTTGAGCACACAATCCCAGTGTTGTACAGCTTCCTTCTTCACCTTTCCGATGCTGCCGCTCTCTCCGGCTCCCGGAGCCGAAGATGCGGCTTCTTCGCGCAAAGAAGATTTTACCGCTCACAGTGCTCTCTTAGCGCGGCTTCTGCCGAAAGAAGCCCGGGAGCGGCGCTTAGCTCCGGAGAGCATCGTACCTTCGTCTTTAGCGTCTTTTGTGGTCTACATCCTAGCAGAAAGCTTTTCCACTCTGTCTGGCAAGGAAAACCTGTACCAGCACAGAAAACATCTCCCATCGTGTTCTGGACGTTGCACGGAGGTCTGCCAAGTGTTTGGCATTAAGAAAAGAAAAGCTGTCCAAAACAGCTTCCAATCGAATATTCATGTGATTACAAAAGTCAGGAGAATGGTAAGGTACTGTTTTCTATCAGTTCGCAAGCTGTGCACACAATCCCAGTGTTGTACAGCTTCCTTCTTCACCTTTCCGATGCTGCCGCTCTCTCCAGCTCCCTGAGCCGAAGAAGCGGCTTCTTCGCGCAAAGACGATTGTACCGCTCACAGTGTTCTCGTTAGAGCGGCTTCTGCCGAAAGAAGCCCGGGAGCGGCGCTTAGCTCCGGAGAGCATCGTACCTTCGTCTTTAGTGTCTTTTGTGGTCTACATCCTAGCAGAAAGCTTTTCCACTCTGTCTGGTAAGGAAAACCTGTACCAGCACAGAAAACATCTCCCATCGTGTTCTGGACGTTGTACGGAGGTCTGCCAAGTGTTTGGCATAAAGAAAAGAAAAGCTGTCCAAAACAGCTTCCAATCGAATATTCATGTGATTGGAAAAGTCAGGAGAGTGCAAAGGTACTGTTTTCTATCAGTTGGCAAGTTGCGCACACAATCCCAGTGTTGTACAGCTTCCTTCTTCACCTTTCCGATGCTGCCGCTCTCTCCGGCTCGCGGAGCCGAAGAAGCGGCTTCTTCACGCAAAGACGATTGTACCGCTCACAATGCTCTCGTTAGAGCGGCTTCTGCCGAAAGAAGCCCGGGAGCGGCGCTCAGCTCCGGAGAGGATTGTACCTTCGTCTTTAGCGTCTTTTGTGGTCTACATCCTAGCAGAAAGCTTTTCCACTATGTCTGGCAAGGAAAACCTGCGCCAGCACAGAGAACATCTCCCAACGTGATCTGGACGTTGCACGGAGGTCTGTCAAGTGTTTGACAAGAAGAGAAGAAAAGTTGTCCAAAACAGCTTCCAATCGAATATTCATGTGATAGGAAAAGTCAGGAGAGTGCAAAGGTACTGTTTTCTATCAGTTGGCAAGCTGTGCACACAATCCCAGTGTTGTACAGCTTCCTTCTTCACCTTTCCGATGCTGCCGCTCTCTCCGGCTCCCGGAGCCGAAGAAGCGGCTTCTTCGCGCAAAGACGATTGTACCGCTCACAGTGCTCTCGTTAGAGCGGCTTCTGCCGAAAGAAGCCCGGGAGCGGCGCTTAGCTCCGAAGAGCATCGTACCTTCGTCTTTAGCGTCTTTTGTGGTCTACATCCTAGCAGAAAGATTTTCCACTCTGTCTGGCAAGGAAAACCTGCGCCAGCACAGAAAACATCTCCCAACGTGATCTGGACGTTGTACGGAGGTCTGCCAAGTGTTTGACAAGAAGAGAAGAAAAGTTGTCCAAAACAGCTTCCAATCGAATATTCATGTGATAGGAAAAGTCAGGAGAGTGCACAGGTACTGTTTTCTATCAGTTGGCAAGTTGAGCACACAATCCCAGTGTTGTACAGCTTCCTTCTTCACCTTTCCGATGCTGCCGCTCTCTCCGGCTCCCGGAGCCGAAGAAGCGGCTTCTTCGCGCAAAGACGATTGTACCGCTCACAGTGCTCTCTTAGCGCGGCTTCTGCCGAAAGAAGCCCGGGAGCGGCGCTTAGCTCCGGAGAGCATCGTACCTTCGTCTTTAGCGTCTTTTGTGGTCTACATCCTCGCAGAAAGCTTTTCCACTCTGTCAGGCAAGGAAAACCTGTACCAGCACAGAAAACATCTCCCATCGTGTTCTGGACGTTGCACGGAGGTCTGCCAAGTGTTTGGCATAAAGAAAAGAAAAGCTGTCCAAAAGAGCTTCCAATCGAATATTCATGTGATAGGAAAAGTCAGGAGAGTGCAAAGGTACTGTTTTCTATCAGTTGGCAAGTTGCGCACACAATCCCAGTGTTGTACAGCTTCCTTCTTCACCTTTCCGATGCTGCCGCTCTCTCCGGCTCGCGGATCCGAAGAAGCGGCTTCCTCGCGCAAAGAAGATTGTACCGCTCACAGTGCTCTCTTAGCGCGGCTTCTGCCGAAAGAAGCCCGGGAGCGGCGCTTAGCTCCGGAGAGCATCGTACCTTCGTCTTTAGCGTCTTTTGTGGTCTACATCCTAGCAGAAAGCTTTTCCACTCTGTCTGGCAAGGAAAACCTTCCGGAGCACAGAAAACATCTCCCATCGTGTTCTGGACGCTCCACAGATGTCTGCCAAGTGTTTGGCATAAAGAAAAGAAAAGCTGTCCAAAACAGCTTCCAATCGAATATTCATGTGATAGGAAAAGTCAGGAGAGTGCAAAGGTACTGTTTTCTATCAGTTGGCAAGCTGTGCACACAATCCTAGTGTTGTACAGCTTCCTTCTTCACCTTTCCGATGCTGCCGCTCTCTCCGGCTCCCTGAGCCGAAGATGCGGCTTCTTCGCGCAAAGACGATTGTACCGCTCACAGTGTTCTCCTTAGAGCGGCTTCTGCCGAAAGAAGCCCGGGAGCGGCGCTTAGCTCCGGAGAGCATTGTACCTTCGCCTTTAGCGTCTTTTGTGGTCTACATCCTAGCAGAAAGCTTTTCCACTCTGTCAGGCAAGGAAAACCTGCCGGAGCACAGAAAACATCTCCCATCGTTTTCTGGACGTTGCACGGAGGTCTGCCAAGTGTTTGACAAGAAGAGAAGAAAAGTTGTCCAAAACAGCTTCCAATCGAATATTCATGTGATAGGAAAAGTCAGGAGAGTGCACAGGTACTGTTTCCTATCAGTTGGCAAGTTGCGCACACAATCCCAGTGTTGTACAGCTTCCTTCTTCACCTTTCCGATGCTGCCGCTCTCTCCGGCTCCCGGAGCCGAAGAAGCGGCTTCTACGCGCAAAGAAGTTTTTACCGCTCACAGTGCTCTCTTAGCGCGGCTTCTGCCGAAAGAAGCCCGGGAGCGGCGCTTAGCTCCGAAGAGCATCGTACCTTCGTCTATAGCGTCTTTTGTGGTCTACATCCTAGCAGAAAGATTTTCCACTCTGTCAGGCAAGGAAAACCTGCCGGAGCACAGAAAACATCTCCCATCGTGTTCTGGACGTTGCACGGAGGTCTGCCAAGTGTTTGACAAGAAGAGAAGAAAAGTTGTCCAAAACAGCTTCCAATCGAATATTCATGTGATAGGAAAAGTCAGGAGAGTGCAAAGGTACTGTTTTCTATCAGTTGGCAAGTTGAGCACACAATCCCAGTGTTGTACAGCTTCCTTCTTCACCTTTCCGATGCTGCCGCTCTCTCCGGCTCCCGGAGCCGAAGATGCGGCTTCTTCGCGCAAAGAAGATTTTACCGCTCAAAGTGCTCTCTTAGCGCGGCTTCTGCCGAAAGAAGCCCGGGAGCGGCGCTTAGCTCCGGAGAGCATCGTACCTTCGTCTTTAGCGTCTTTTGTGGTCTACATCCTAGCAGAAAGCTTTTCCACTCTGTCTGGCAAGGAAAACCTGTACCAGCACAGAAAACATCTCCCATCGTGTTCGTGACGCTGCACGGAGGTCTGCCAAGTGTTTGGCATTAAGAAAAGAAAAGCTGTCCAAAACAGCTTCCAATCGAATATTCATGTGATTACAAAAGTCAGGAGAATGGTAAGGTACTGTTTTCTATCAGCTGGCAAGCTGTGCACACAATCCTAGTGTTGTACAGCTTCCTTCTTCACCTTTCCGATGCTGCCGCTCTCTCCGGCTCCCTGAGCCGAAGAAGCGGCTTCTTCGCGCAAAGACGATTGTACCGCTCACAGTGCTCTCGTTAGAGCGGCTTCTGCCGAAAGAAGCCCGGGAGCGGCGCTTAGCTCCGGAGAGCATCGTACCTTCGTCTTTAGCGTCTTTTGTGGTCTACATCCTAGCAGAAAGCTTTTCCACTCTGCTGGCAAGGAAAACCTGTACCAGCACAGAAAACATCTCCCATCGTGTTCTGGACGTTGTACGGAGGTCTGCCAAGTGTTTGGCATAAAGAAAAGAAAAGCTGTCCAAAAGAGCTTCCAATCGAATATTCATGTGATAGGAAAAGTCAGGAGAGTTCAAAGGTACTGTTTTCTATCAGTTGGCAAGTTGAGCACACAATCCCAGTGTTGTAGAGCTTCCTTCTTCACCTTTCCGATGCTGCCGCTCTCTCCGCCTCGCGTATCCGAAGAAGCGGCTTCTTCACGCAAAGACGATTGTACCGCTCACAGTGCTCTCGTTAGAGCGGCTTCTGCCGAAAGAAGCCCGGGAGCGGCGCTTAGCTCCGGAGAGCATTGTACCTACGCCTTTAGCATCTTTTGTGGTCTACATCCTAGCAGAAAGCTTTTCCACTCTGTCAGGCAAGGAAAACCTGCCGGAGCACAGAAAACATCTCCCAACATATTCTGGACGTTGTACGGAGGTCTGCCAAGTGTTTGGCATAAAGAAAAGAAAAGTTGTCCAAAACAGCTTCCAATCGAATATTCATGTGATAGGAAAAGTCAGGAGAGTGCAAAGGTACTGTTTTCTATCAGTTGGCAAGTTGAGCACACAATCCCAGTGTTGTACAGCTTCCTTCTTCACCTTTCCGATGCTGCCGCTCTCTCCGGCTCGCGGAGCCGAAGAAGCGGCTTCTTCACGCAAAGACGATTGTACCGCTCACAGTGCTCTCTTAGCGCGGCTTCTGCCGAAAGAAGCCCGGGAGCGGCGCTTAGCTCCGGAGAGCATCGTACCTTCGTCTTTATTGTCTTTTGTGGTCTACATCCTAGCAGAAAGCTTTTCCACTCTGTCAGGCAAGGAAAACCTGTACCAGCACAGAAAACATCTCCCATCGTGATCTGGACGTTGCACGGAGGTCTGCCAAGTGTTTGGCATTAAGAAAAGGAAAGCTGTCCAAAACAGCTTCCAATCGAATATTCATGTGATAGGAAAAGTCAGGAGAGTGCAAAGGTACTGTTTTCTATCAGTTGGCAAGCTGTGCACACAATCCCAGTGTTGTACAGCTTCCTTCTTCACCTTTCCGATGCTGCCGCTCTCTCCGGCTCGCGGAGCCGAAGAAGCGGCTTCTTCGCGCTAAGACGATTGTACCGCTCACAGTGTTCTCCTTAGAGCGGCTTCTGCCGAAAGAAGCCCGGGAGCGGCGCTCAGCTCCGGAGAGCATCATACCTTCGTCTTTAGCGTCTTTTGTGGTCTACATCTTAGCAGAAAGCTTTTCCACTATGTCTGGCAAGGAAAACCTGCGCCAGCAAAGAAAACATCTCCCAACGTGATCTGGACGTTGTACGAAGGTCTGCCAAGTGTTTGACAAGAAGAGAAGAAAAGTTGTCCAAAACAGCTTCCAATCGAATATTCATGTGATAGGAAAAGTCAGGAGAGTGCACAGGTACTGTTTTCTATCAGTTGGCAAGTTGAGCACACAATCCCAGTGTTGTACAGCTTCCTTCTTCACCTTTCCGATGCTGCCGCTCTCTCCGGCTCCCGGAGCCGAAGAAGCGGCTTCTTCGCGCAAAGACGATTGTACCGCTCACAGTGCTCTCTTAGCGCGGCTTCTGCCGAAAGAAGCCCGGGAGCGGCGCTTAGCTCCGGAGAGCATCGTACCTTCGTCTTTAGCGTCTTTTGTGGTCTACATCCTAGCAGAAAGCTTTTCCACTCTGTCTGGCAAGGAAAACCTGCCGGAGCACAGAAAACATCTCCCATCGTCTTCTGGACGTTGCACGGAGGTCTGCCAAGTGTTTGGCATTAAGAAAAGAAAAGCTGTCCAAAACAGCTTCCAATCGAATATTCATGTGATTACAAAAGTCAGGAGAATGGTAAGGTACTGTTTTCTATCAGTTCGCAAGCTGTGCACACAATCCCAGTGTTGTACAGCTTCCTTCTTCACCTTTCCGATGCTGCCGCTCTCTCCAGCTCCCTGAGCCGAAGAAGCGGCTTCTTCGCGCAAAGACGATTGTACCGCTCACAGTGTTCTCGTTAGAGCGGCTTCTGCCGAAAGAAGCCCGGGAGCGGCGCTTAGCTCCGGAGAGCATCGTACCTTCGTCTTTAGTGTCTTTTGTGGTCTACATCCTAGCAGAAAGCTTTTCCACTCTGTCTGGTAAGGAAAACCTGTACCAGCACAGAAAACATCTCCCATCGTGTTCTGGACGTTGTACGGAGGTCTGCCAAGTGTTTGGCATAAAGAAAAGAAAAGCTGTCCAAAACAGCTTCCAATCGAATATTCATGTGATTGGAAAAGTCAGGAGAGTGCAAAGGTACTGTTTTCTATCAGTTGGCAAGTTGCGCACACAATCCCAGTGTTGTACAGCTTCCTTCATCACCTTTCCGATGCTGCCGCTCTCTCCGGCTCGCGGAGCCGAAGAAGCGGCTTCTTCACGCAAAGACGATTGTACCGCTCACAGTGTTCTCGTTAGAGCGGCTTCTGCCGAAAGAAGCCCGGGAGCGGCGCTTAGCTCCGAAGAGCATCGTACCTTCGTCTTTAGCGTCTTTTGTGGTCTACATCCTAGCAGAAAGATTTTCCACTCTGTCTGGCAAGGAAAACCTGCGCCAGCACAGAAAACATCTCCCAACGTGATCTGGACGTTGTACGGAGGTCTGCCAAGTGTTTGACAAGAAGAGAAGAAAAGTTGTCCAAAACAGCTTCCAATCGAATATTCATGTGATAGGAAAAGTCAGGAGAGTGCAAAGGTACTGTTTTCTATCAGTTGGCAAGTTGAGCACACAATCCCAGTGTTGTACAGCTTCCTTCTTCACCTTTCCGATGCTGCCGCTCTCTCCGGCTCCCGGAGCCGAAGAAGCGGCTTCTTCGCGCAAAGACGATTGTACCGCTCACAGTGCTCTCTTAGCGCGGCTTCTGCCGAAAGAAGCCCGGGAGCGGCGCTTAGCTCCGGAGAGCATCGTACCTTCGTCTTTAGCGTCTTTTGTGGTCTACATCCTCGCAGAAAGCTTTTCCACTCTGTCAGGCAAGGAAAACCTGTACCAGCACAGAAAACATCTCCCATCGTGTTCTGGACGTTGCACGGAGGTCTGCCAAGTGTTTGGCATAAAGAAAAGAAAAGCTGTCCAAAAGAGCTTCCAATCGAATATTCATGTGATAGGAAAAGTCAGGAGAGTGCAAAGGTACTGTTTTCTATCAGTTGGCAAGTTGCGCACACAATCCCAGTGTTGTACAGCTTCCTTCTTCACCTTTCCGATGCTGCCGCTCTCTCCGGCTCGCGGATCCGAAGAAGCGGCTTCCTCGCGCAAAGAAGATTGTACCGCTCACAGTGCTCTCTTAGCGCGGCTTCTGCCGAAAGAAGCCCGGGAGCGGCGCTTAGCTCCGGAGAGCATTGTACCTTCGCCTTTAGCGTCTTTTGTGGTCTACATCCTAGCAGAAAGCTTTTCCACTCTGTCAGGCAAGGAAAACCTGCCGGAGCACAGAAAACATCTCCCATCGTTTTCTGGACGTTGCACGGAGGTCTGCCAAGTGTTTGACAAGAAGAGAAGAAAAGTTGTCCAAAACAGCTTCCAATCGAATATTCATGTGATAGGAAAAGTCAGGAGAGTGCACAGGTACTGTTTCCTATCAGTTGGCAAGTTGCGCACACAATCACAGTGTTGTACAGCTTCCTTCTTCACCTTTCCGATGCTGCCGCTCTCTCCGGCTCCCGGAGCCGAAGAAGCGGCTTCTACGCGCAAAGAAGTTTTTACCGCTCACAGTGCTCTCTTAGCGCGGCTTCTGCCGAAAGAAGCCCGGGAGCGGCGCTTAGCTCCGAAGAGCATCGTACCTTCGTCTTTAGCGTCTTTTGTGGTCTACATCCTAGCAGAAAGATTTTCCACTCTGTCAGGCAAGGAAAACCTGCCGGAGCACAGAAAACATCTCCCATCGTGTTCTGGACGTTGCACGGAGGTCTGCCAAGTGTTTGACAAGAAGAGAAGAAAAGTTGTCCAAAACAGCTTCCAATCGAATATTCATGTGATAGGAAAAGTCAGGAGAGTGCAAAGGTACTGTTTTCTATCAGTTGGCAAGTTGAGCACACAATCCCAGTGTTGTACAGCTTCCTTCTTCACCTTTCCGATGCTGCCGCTCTCTCCGGCTCCCGGAGCCGAAGATGCGGCTTCTTCGCGCAAAGAAGATTTTACCGCTCACAGTGCTCTCTTAGCGCGGCTTCTGCCGAAAGAAGCCCGGGAGCGGCGCTTAGCTCCGGAGAGCATCGTACCTTCGTCTTTAGCGTCTTTTGTGGTCTACATCCTAGCAGAAAGCTTTTCCACTCTGTCTGGCAAGGAAAACCTGTACCAGCACAGAAAACATCTCCCATCGTGTTCTGGACGTTGCACGGAGGTCTGCCAAGTGTTTGGCATTAAGAAAAGAAAAGCTGTCCAAAACAGCTTCCAATCGAATATTCATGTGATTACAAAAGTCAGGAGAATGGTAAGGTACTGTTTTCTATCAGTTCGCAAGCTGTGCACACAATCCCAGTGTTGTACAGCTTCCTTCTTCACCTTTCCGATGCTGCCGCTCTCTCCAGCTCCCTGAGCCGAAGAAGCGGCTTCTTCGCGCAAAGACGATTGTACCGCTCACAGTGTTCTCGTTAGAGCGGCTTCTGCCGAAAGAAGCCCGGGAGCGGCGCTTAGCTCCGGAGAGCATCGTACCTTCGTCTTTAGTGTCTTTTGTGGTCTACATCCTAGCAGAAAGCTTTTCCACTCTGTCTGGTAAGGAAAACCTGTACCAGCACAGAAAACATCTCCCATCGTGTTCTGGACGTTGTACGGAGGTCTGCCAAGTGTTTGGCATAAAGAAAAGAAAAGCTGTCCAAAACAGCTTCCAATCGAATATTCATGTGATTGGAAAAGTCAGGAGAGTGCAAAGGTACTGTTTTCTATCAGTTGGCAAGTTGCGCACACAATCCCAGTGTTGTACAGCTTCCTTCTTCACCTTTCCGATGCTGCCGCTCTCTCCGGCTCGCGGAGCCGAAGAAGCGGCTTCTTCACGCAAAGACGATTGTACCGCTCACAATGCTCTCGTTAGAGCGGCTTCTGCCGAAAGAAGCCCGGGAGCGGCGCTCAGCTCCGGAGAGGATTGTACCTTCGTCTTTAGCGTCTTTTGTGGTCTACATCCTAGCAGAAAGCTTTTCCACTATGTCTGGCAAGGAAAACCTGCGCCAGCACAGAGAACATCTCCCAACGTGATCTGGACGTTGCACGGAGGTCTGTCAAGTGTTTGACAAGAAGAGAAGAAAAGTTGTCCAAAACAGCTTCCAATCGAATATTCATGTGATAGGAAAAGTCAGGAGAGTGCAAAGGTACTGTTTTCTATCAGTTGGCAAGCTGTGCACACAATCCCAGTGTTGTACAGCTTCCTTCTTCACCTTTCCGATGCTGCCGCTCTCTCCGGCTCCCGGAGCCGAAGAAGCGGCTTCTTCGCGCAAAGACGATTGTACCGCTCACAGTGCTCTCGTTAGAGCGGCTTCTGCCGAAAGAAGCCCGGGAGCGGCGCTTAGCTCCGAAGAGCATCGTACCTTCGTCTTTAGCGTCTTTTGTGGTCTACATCCTAGCAGAAAGATTTTCCACTCTGTCTGGCAAGGAAAACCTGCGCCAGCACAGAAAACATCTCCCAACGTGATCTGGACGTTGTACGGAGGTCTGCCAAGTGTTTGACAAGAAGAGAAGAAAAGTTGTCCAAAACAGCTTCCAATCGAATATTCATGTGATAGGAAAAGTCAGGAGAGTGCAAAGGTACTGTTTTCTATCAGTTGGCAAGTTGAGCACACAATCCCAGTGTTGTACAGCTTCCTTCTTCACCTTTCCGATGCTGCCGCTCTCTCCGGCTCGCGGATCCGAAGAAGCGGCTTCCTCGCGCAAAGAAGATTGTACCGCTCACAGTGCTCTCTTAGCGCGGCTTCTGCCGAAAGAAGCCCGGGAGCGGCGCTTAGCTCCGGAGAGCATCGTACCTTCGTCTTTAGCGTCTTTTGTGGTCTACATCCTAGCAGAAAGCTTTTCCACTCTGTCTGGCAAGGAAAACCTTCCGGAGCACAGAAAACATCTCCCATCGTGTTCTGGACGCTCCACAGATGTCTGCCAAGTGTTTGGCATAAAGAAAAGAAAAGCTGTCCAAAACAGCTTCCAATCGAATATTCATGTGATAGGAAAAGTCAGGAGAGTGCAAAGGTACTGTTTTCTATCAGTTGGCAAGCTGTGCACACAATCCTAGTGTTGTACAGCTTCCTTCTTCACCTTTCCGATGCTGCCGCTCTCTCCGGCTCCCTGAGCCGAAGATGCGGCTTCTTCGCGCAAAGACGATTGTACCGCTCACAGTGTTCTCCTTAGAGCGGCTTCTGCCGAAAGAAGCCCGGGAGCGGCGCTTAGCTCCGGAGAGCATTGTACCTTCGCCTTTAGCGTCTTTTGTGGTCTACATCCTAGCAGAAAGCTTTTCCACTCTGTCAGGCAAGGAAAACCTGCCGGAGCACAGAAAACATCTCCCATCGTTTTCTGGACGTTGCACGGAGGTCTGCCAAGTGTTTGACAAGAAGAGAAGAAAAGTTGTCCAAAACAGCTTCCAATCGAATATTCATGTGATAGGAAAAGTCAGGAGAGTGCACAGGTACTGTTTCCTATCAGTTGGCAAGTTGCGCACACAATCCCAGTGTTGTACAGCTTCCTTCTTCACCTTTCCGATGCTGCCGCTCTCTCCGGCTCCCGGAGCCGAAGAAGCGGCTTCTACGCGCAAAGAAGTTTTTACCGCTCACAGTGCTCTCTTAGCGCGGCTTCTGCCGAAAGAAGCCCGGGAGCGGCGCTTAGCTCCGAAGAGCATCGTACCTTCGTCTATAGCGTCTTTTGTGGTCTACATCCTAGCAGAAAGATTTTCCACTCTGTCAGGCAAGGAAAACCTGCCGGAGCACAGAAAACATCTCCCATCGTGTTCTGGACGTTGCACGGAGGTCTGCCAAGTGTTTGACAAGAAGAGAAGAAAAGTTGTCCAAAACAGCTTCCAATCGAATATTCATGTGATAGGAAAAGTCAGGAGAGTGCAAAGGTACTGTTTTCTATCAGTTGGCAAGTTGAGCACACAATCCCAGTGTTGTACAGCTTCCTTCTTCACCTTTCCGATGCTGCCGCTCTCTCCGGCTCCCGGAGCCGAAGATGCGGCTTCTTCGCGCAAAGAAGATTTTACCGCTCAAAGTGCTCTCTTAGCGCGGCTTCTGCCGAAAGAAGCCCGGGAGCGGCGCTTAGCTCCGGAGAGCATCGTACCTTCGTCTTTAGCGTCTTTTGTGGTCTACATCCTAGCAGAAAGCTTTTCCACTCTGTCTGGCAAGGAAAACCTGTACCAGCACAGAAAACATCTCCCATCGTGTTCGTGACGCTGCACGGAGGTCTGCCAAGTGTTTGGCATTAAGAAAAGAAAAGCTGTCCAAAACAGCTTCCAATCGAATATTCATGTGATTACAAAAGTCAGGAGAATGGTAAGGTACTGTTTTCTATCAGCTGGCAAGCTGTGCACACAATCCTAGTGTTGTACAGCTTCCTTCTTCACCTTTCCGATGCTGCCGCTCTCTCCGGCTCCCTGAGCCGAAGAAGCGGCTTCTTCGCGCAAAGACGATTGTACAGCTCACAGTGCTCTCGTTAGAGCGGCTTCTGCCGAAAGAAGCCCGGGAGCGGCGCTTAGCTCCGGAGAGCATCGTACCTTCGTCTTTAGCGTCTTTTGTGGTCTACATCCTAGCAGAAAGCTTTTCCACTCTGCTGGCAAGGAAAACCTGTACCAGCACAGAAAACATCTCCCATCGTGTTCTGGACGTTGTACGGAGGTCTGCCAAGTGTTTGGCATAAAGAAAAGAAAAGCTGTCCAAAAGAGCTTCCAATCGAATATTCATGTGATAGGAAAAGTCAGGAGAGTTCAAAGGTACTGTTTTCTATCAGTTGGCAAGTTGAGCACACAATCCCAGTGTTGTACAGCTTCCTTCTTCACCTTTCCGATGCTGCCGCTCTCTCCGGCTCGCGTATCCGAAGAAGCGGCTTCTTCACGCAAAGACGATTGTACCGCTCACAGTGCTCTCGTTAGAGCGGCTTCTGCCGAAAGAAGCCCGGGAGCGGCGCTTAGCTCCGGAGAGCATTGTACCTACGCCTTTAGCATCTTTTGTGGTCTACATCCTAGCAGAAAGCTTTTCCACTCTGTCAGGCAAGGAAAACCTGCCGGAGCACAGAAAACATCTCCCAACATATTCTGGACGTTGTACGGAGGTCTGCCAAGTGTTTGGCATAAAGAAAAGAAAAGTTGTCCAAAACAGCTTCCAATCGAATATTCATGTGATAGGAAAAGTCAGGAGAGTGCAAAGGTACTGTTTTCTATCAGTTGGCAAGTTGAGCACACAATCCCAGTGTTGTACAGCTTCCTTCTTCACCTTTCCGATGCTGCCGCTCTCTCCGGCTCGCGGAGCCGAAGAAGCGGCTTCTTCACGCAAAGACGATTGTACCGCTCACAGTGCTCTCTTAGCGCGGCTTCTGCCGAAAGAAGCCCGGGAGCGGCGCTTAGCTCCGGAGAGCATCGTACCTTCGTCTTTATTGTCTTTTGTGGTCTACATCCTAGCAGAAAGCTTTTCCACTCTGTCAGGCAAGGAAAACCTGTACCAGCACAGAAAACATCTCCCATCGTGATCTGGACGTTGCACGGAGGTCTGCCAAGTGTTTGGCATTAAGAAAAGGAAAGCTGTCCAAAACAGCTTCCAATCGAATATTCATGTGATAGGAAAAGTCAGGAGAGTGCAAAGGTACTGTTTTCTATCAGTTGGCAAGCTGTGCACACAATCCCAGTGTTGTACAGCTTCCTTCTTCACCTTTCCGATGCTGCCGCTCTCTCCGGCTCGCGGAGCCGAAGAAGCGGCTTCTTCGCGCTAAGACGATTGTACCGCTCACAGTGTTCTCCTTAGAGCGGCTTCTGCCGAAAGAAGCCCGGGAGCGGCGCTCAGCTCCGGAGAGCATCATACCTTCGTCTTTAGCGTCTTTTGTGGCCTACATCTTAGCAGAAAGCTTTTCCACTATGTCTGGCAAGGAAAACCTGCGCCAGCAAAGAAAACATCTCCCAACGTGATCTGGACGTTGTACGGAGGTCTGCCAAGTGTTTGACAAGAAGAGAAGAAAAGTTGTCCAAAACAGCTTCCAATCGAATATTCATGTGATAGGAAAAGTCAGGAGAGTGCACAGGTACTGTTTTCTATCAGTTGGCAAGTTGAGCACACAATCCCAGTGTTGTACAGCTTCCTTCTTCACCTTTCCGATGCTGCCGCTCTCTCCGGCTCCCGGAGCCGAAGAAGCGGCTTCTTCGCGCAAAGACGATTGTACCGCTCACAGTGCTCTCTTAGCGCGGCTTCTGCCGAAAGAAGCCCGGGAGCGGCGCTTAGCTCCGGAGAGCATCGTACCTTCGTCTTTAGCGTCTTTTGTGGTCTACATCCTAGCAGAAAGCTTTTCCACTCTGTCTGGCAAGGAAAACCTGCCGGAGCACAGAAAACATCTCCCATCGTCTTCTGGACGTTGCACGGAGGTCTGCCAAGTGTTTGGCATTAAGAAAAGAAAAGCTGTCCAAAACAGCTTCCAATCGAATATTCATGTGATTACAAAAGTCAGGAGAATGGTAAGGTACTGTTTTCTATCAGTTGGCAAGCTGTGCACACAATCCCAGTGTTGTACAGCTTCCTTCTTCACCTTTCCGATGCTGCCGCTCTCTCCAGCTCCCTGAGCCGAAGAAGCGGCTTCTTCGCGCAAAGACGATTGTACCGCTCACAGTGTTCTCGTTAGAGCGGCTTCTGCCGAAAGAAGCCCGGGAGCGGCGCTTAGCTCCGGAGAGCATCGTACCTTCGTCTTTAGTGTCTTTTGTGGTCTACATCCTAGCAGAAAGCTTTTCCACTCTGTCTGGTAAGGAAAACCTGTACCAGCACAGAAAACATCTCCCATCGTGTTCTGGACGTTGTACGGAGGTCTGCCAAGTGTTTGGCATAAAGAAAAGAAAAGCTGTCCAAAACAGCTTCCAATCGAATATTCATGTGATTGGAAAAGTCAGGAGAGTGCAAAGGTACTGTTTTCTATCAGTTGGCAAGTTGCGCACACAATCCCAGTGTTGTACAGCTTCCTTCATCACCTTTCCGATGCTGCCGCTCTCTCCGGCTCGCGGAGCCGAAGAAGCGGCTTCTTCACGCAAAGACGATTGTACCGCTCACAGTGTTCTCGTTAGAGCGGCTTCTGCCGAAAGAAGCCCGGGAGCGGCGCTTAGCTCCGAAGAGCATCGTACCTTCGTCTTTAGCGTCTTTTGTGGTCTACATCCTAGCAGAAAGATTTTCCACTCTGTCTGGCAAGGAAAACCTGCGCCAGCACAGAAAACATCTCCCAACGTGATCTGGACGTTGTACGGAGGTCTGCCAAGTGTTTGACAAGAAGAGAAGAAAAGTTGTCCAAAACAGCTTCCAATCGAATATTCATGTGATAGGAAAAGTCAGGAGAGTGCAAAGGTACTGTTTTCTATCAGTTGGCAAGTTGAGCACACAATCCCAGTGTTGTACAGCTTCCTTCTTCACCTTTCCGATGCTGCCGCTCTCTCCGGCTCCCGGAGCCGAAGAAGCGGCTTCTTCGCGCAAAGACGATTGTACCGCTCACAGTGCTCTCTTAGCGCGGCTTCTGCCGAAAGAAGCCCGGGAGCGGCGCTTAGCTCCGGAGAGCATCGTACCTTCGTCTTTAGCGTCTTTTGTGGTCTACATCCTCGCAGAAAGCTTTTCCACTCTGTCAGGCAAGGAAAACCTGTACCAGCACAGAAAACATCTCCCATCGTGTTCTGGACGTTGCACGGAGGTCTGCCAAGTGTTTGGCATAAAGAAAAGAAAAGCTGTCCAAAAGAGCTTCCAATCGAATATTCATGTGATAGGAAAAGTCAGGAGAGTGCAAAGGTACTGTTTTCTATCAGTTGGCAAGTTGCGCACACAATCCCAGTGTTGTACAGCTTCCTTCTTCACCTTTCCGATGCTGCCGCTCTCTCCGGCTCGCGGATCCGAAGAAGCGGCTTCCTCGCGCAAAGAAGATTGTACCGCTCACAGTGCTCTCTTAGCGCGGCTTCTGCCGAAAGAAGCCCGGGAGCGGCGCTTAGCTCCGGAGAGCATTGTACCTTCGCCTTTAGCGTCTTTTGTGGTCTACATCCTAGCAGAAAGCTTTTCCACTCTGTCAGGCAAGGAAAACCTGCCGGAGCACAGAAAACATCTCCCATCGTTTTCTGGACGTTGCACGGAGGTCTGCCAAGTGTTTGACAAGAAGAGAAGAAAAGTTGTCCAAAACAGCTTCCAATCGAATATTCATGTGATAGGAAAAGTCAGGAGAGTGCACAGGTGCTGTTTCCTATCAGTTGGCAAGTTGCGCACACAATCACAGTGTTGTACAGCTTCCTTCTTCACCTTTCCGATGCTGCCGCTCTCTCCGGCTCCCGGAGCCGAAGAAGCGGCTTCTACGCGCAAAGAAGTTTTTACCGCTCACAGTGCTCTCTTAGCGCGGCTTCTGCCGAAAGAAGCCCGGGAGCGGCGCTTAGCTCCGAAGAGCATCGTACCTTCGTCTTTAGCGTCTTTTGTGGTCTACATCCTAGCAGAAAGATTTTCCACTCTGTCAGGCAAGGAAAACCTGCCGGAGCACAGAAAACATCTCCCATCGTGTTCTGGACGTTGCACGGAGGTCTGCCAAGTGTTTGACAAGAAGAGAAGAAAAGTTGTCCAAAACAGCTTCCAATCGAATATTCATGTGATAGGAAAAGTCAGGAGAGTGCAAAGGTACTGTTTTCTATCAGTTGGCAAGTTGAGCACACAATCCCAGTGTTGTACAGCTTCCTTCTTCACCTTTCCGATGCTGCCGCTCTCTCCGGCTCCCGGAGCCGAAGATGCGGCTTCTTCGCGCAAAGAAGATTTTACCGCTCACAGTGCTCTCTTAGCGCGGCTTCTGCCGAAAGAAGCCCGGGAGCGGCGCTTAGCTCCGGAGAGCATCGTACCTTCGTCTTTAGCGTCTTTTGTGGTCTACATCCTAGCAGAAAGCTTTTCCACTCTGTCTGGCAAGGAAAACCTGTACCAGCACAGAAAACATCTCCCATCGTGTTCTGGACGTTGCACGGAGGTCTGCCAAGTGTTTGGCATTAAGAAAAGAAAAGCTGTCCAAAACAGCTTCCAATCGAATATTCATGTGATTACAAAAGTCAGGAGAATGGTAAGGTACTGTTTTCTATCAGTTCGCAAGCTGTGCACACAATCCCAGTGTTGTACAGCTTCCTTCTTCACCTTTCCGATGCTGCCGCTCTCTCCAGCTCCCTGAGCCGAAGAAGCGGCTTCTTCGCGCAAAGACGATTGTACCGCTCACAGTGTTCTCGTTAGAGCGGCTTCTGCCGAAAGAAGCCCGGGAGCGGCGCTTAGCTCCGGAGAGCATCGTACCTTCGTCTTTAGTGTCTTTTGTGGTCTACATCCTAGCAGAAAGCTTTTCCACTCTGTCTGGTAAGGAAAACCTGTACCAGCACAGAAAACATCTCCCATCGTGTTCTGGACGTTGTACGGAGGTCTGCCAAGTGTTTGGCATAAAGAAAAGAAAAGCTGTCCAAAACAGCTTCCAATCGAATATTCATGTGATTGGAAAAGTCAGGAGAGTGCAAAGGTACTGTTTTCTATCAGTTGGCAAGTTGCGCACACAATCCCAGTGTTGTACAGCTTCCTTCTTCACCTTTCCGATGCTGCCGCTCTCTCCGGCTCGCGGAGCCGAAGAAGCGGCTTCTTCACGCAAAGACGATTGTACCGCTCACAATGCTCTCGTTAGAGCGGCTTCTGCCGAAAGAAGCCCGGGAGCGGCGCTCAGCTCCGGAGAGGATTGTACCTTCGTCTTTAGCGTCTTTTGTGGTCTACATCCTAGCAGAAAGCTTTTCCACTATGTCTGGCAAGGAAAACCTGCGCCAGCACAGAGAACATCTCCCAACGTGATCTGGACGTTGCACGGAGGTCTGTCAAGTGTTTGACAAGAAGAGAAGAAAAGTTGTCCAAAACAGCTTCCAATCGAATATTCATGTGATAGGAAAAGTCAGGAGAGTGCAAAGGTACTGTTTTCTATCAGTTGGCAAGCTGTGCACACAATCCCAGTGTTGTACAGCTTCCTTCTTCACCTTTCCGATGCTGCCGCTCTCTCCGGCTCCCGGAGCCGAAGAAGCGGCTTCTTCGCGCAAAGACGATTGTACCGCTCACAGTGCTCTCGTTAGAGCGGCTTCTGCCGAAAGAAGCCCGGGAGCGGCGCTTAGCTCCGAAGAGCATCGTACCTTCGTCTTTAGCGTCTTTTGTGGTCTACATCCTAGCAGAAAGATTTTCCACTCTGTCTGGCAAGGAAAACCTGCGCCAGCACAGAAAACATCTCCCAACGTGATCTGGACGTTGTACGGAGGTCTGCCAAGTGTTTGACAAGAAGAGAAGAAAAGTTGTCCAAAACAGCTTCCAATCGAATATTCATGTGATAGGAAAAGTCAGGAGAGTGCAAAGGTACTGTTTTCTATCAGTTGGCAAGTTGAGCACACAATCCCAGTGTTGTACAGCTTCCTTCTTCACCTTTCCGATGCTGCCGCTCTCTCCGGCTCCCGGAGCCGAAGAAGCGGCTTCTTCGCGCAAAGAAGTTTTTACCGCTCACAGTGCTCTCTTAGCGCGGCTTCTGCCGAAAGAAGCCCGGGAGCGGCGCTTAGCTCCGGAGAGCATCGTACCTTCGTCTTTAGCGTCTTTTGTGGTCTACATCCTCGCAGAAAGCTTTTCCACTCTGTCAGGCAAGGAAAACCTGTACCAGCACAGAAAACATCTCCCATCGTGTTCTGGACTTTGCACGGAGGTCTGCCAAGTGTTTGGCATAAAGAAAAGAAAAGCTGTCCAAAAGAGCTTCCAATCGAATATTCATGTGATAGGAAAAGTCAGGAGAGTGCAAAGGTACTGTTTTCTATCAGTTGGCAAGTTGCGCACACAATCCCAGTGTTGTACAGCTTCCTTCTTCACCTTTCCGATGCTGCCGCTCTCTCCGGCTCCCGGATCCGAAGAAGCGGCTTCCTCGCGCAAAGAAGATTGTACCGCTCACAGTGCTCTCTTAGCGCGGCTTCTGCCGAAAGAAGCCCGGGAGCGGCGCTTAGCTCCGGAGAGCATCGTACCTTCGTCTTTAGCGTCTTTTGTGGTCTACATCCTAGCAGAAAGCTTTTCCACTCTGTCTGGCAAGGAAAACCTTCCGGAGCACAGAAAACATCTCCCATCGTGTTCTGGACGCTCCACAGAGGTCTGCCAAGTGTTTGGCATAAAGAAAAGAAAAGCTGTCCAAAACAGCTTCCAATCGAATATTCATGTGATAGGAAAAGTCAGGAGAGTGCAAAGGTACTGTTTTCTATCAGTTGGCAAGCTGTGCACACAATCCTAGTGTTGTACAGCTTCCTTCTTCACCTTTCCGATGCTGCCGCTCTCTCCGGCTCCCTGAGCCGTAGATGCGGCTTCTTCGCGCAAAGACGATTGTACCGCTCACAGTGTTCTCCTTAGAGCGGCTTCTGCCGAAAGAAGCCCGGGAGCGGCGCTTAGCTCCGGAGAGCATTGTACCTTCGCCTTTAGCGTCTTTTGTGGTCTACATCCTAGCAGAAAGCTTTTCCACTCTGTCAGGCAAGGAAAACCTGCCGGAGCACAGAAAACATCTCCCATCGTTTTCTGGACGTTGCACGGAGGTCTGCCAAGTGTTTGACAAGAAGAGAAGAAAAGTTGTCCAAAACAGCTTCCAATCGAATATTCATGTGATAGGAAAAGTCAGGAGAGTGCACAGGTACTGTTTCCTATCAGTTGGCAAGTTGCGCACACAATCCCAGTGTTGTACAGCTTCCTTCTTCACCTTTCCGATGCTGCCGCTCTCTCCGGCTCCCGGAGCCGAAGAAGCGGCTTCTACGCGCAAAGAAGTTTTTACCGCTCACAGTGCTCTCTTAGCGCGGCTTCTGCCGAAAGAAGCCCGGGAGCGGCGCTTAGCTCCGAAGAGCATCGTACCTTCGTCTATAGCGTCTTTTGTGGTCTACATCCTAGCAGAAAGATTTTCCACTCTGTCAGGCAAGGAAAACCTGCCGGAGCACAGAAAACATCTCCCATCGTGTTCTGGACGTTGCACGGAGGTCTGCCAAGTGTTTGACAAGAAGAGAAGAAAAGTTGTCCAAAACAGCTTCCAATCGAATATTCATGTGATAGGAAAAGTCAGGAGAGTGCAAAGGTACTGTTTTCTATCAGTTGGCAAGTTGAGCACACAATCCCAGTGTTGTACAGCTTCCTTCTTCACCTTTCCGATGCTGCCGCTCTCTCCGGCTCCCGGAGCCGAAGATGCGGCTTCTTCGCGCAAAGAAGATTTTACCGCTCACAGTGCTCTCTTAGCGCGGCTTCTGCCGAAAGAAGCCCGGGAGCGGCGCTTAGCTCCGGAGAGCATCGTACCTTCGTCTTTAGCGTCTTTTGTGGTCTACATCCTAGCAGAAAGCTTTTCCACTCTGTCTGGCAAGGAAAACCTGTACCAGCACAGAAAACATCTCCCATCGTGTTCGTGACGCTGCACGGAGGTCTGCCAAGTGTTTGGCATTAAGAAAAGAAAAGCTGTCCAAAACAGCTTCCAATCGAATATTCATGTGATTACAAAAGTCAGGAGAATGGTAAGGTACTGTTTTCTATCAGCTGGCAAGCTGTGCACACAATCCTAGTGTTGTACAGCTTCCTTCTTCACCTTTCCGATGCTGCCGCTCTCTCCGGCTCCCTGAGCCGAAGAAGCGGCTTCTTCGCGCAAAGACGATTGTACCGCTCACAGTGCTCTCGTTAGAGCGGCTTCTGCCGAAAGAAGCCCGGGAGCGGCGCTTAGCTCCGGAGAGCATCGTACCTTCGTCTTTAGCGTCTTTTGTGGTCTACATCCTAGCAGAAAGCTTTTCCACTCTGCTGGCAAGGAAAACCTGTACCAGCACAGAAAACATCTCCCATCGTGTTCTGGACGTTGTACGGAGGTCTGCCAAGTGTTTGGCATAAAGAAAAGAAAAGCTGTCCAAAAGAGCTTCCAATCGAATATTCATGTGATAGGAAAAGTCAGGAGAGTTCAAAGGTACTGTTTTCTATCAGTTGGCAAGTTGAGCACACAATCCCAGTGTTGTACAGCTTCCTTCTTCACCTTTCCGATGCTGCCGCTCTCTCCGGCTCGCGTATCCGAAGAAGCGGCTTCTTCACGCAAAGACGATTGTACCGCTCACAGTGCTCTCGTTAGAGCGGCTTCTGCCGAAAGAAGCCCGGGAGCGGCGCTTAGCTCCGGAGAGCATTGTACCTACGCCTTTAGCATCTTTTGTGGTCTACATCCTAGCAGAAAGCTTTTCCACTCTGTCAGGCAAGGAAAACCTGCCGGAGCACAGAAAACATCTCCCAACATATTCTGGACGTTGTACGGAGGTCTGCCAAGTGTTTGGCATAAAGAAAAGAAAAGTTGTCCAAAACAGCTTCCAATCGAATATTCATGTGATAGGAAAAGTCAGGAGAGTGCAAAGGTACTGTTTTCTATCAGTTGGCAAGTTGAGCACACAATCCCAGTGTTGTACAGCTTCCTTCTTCACCTTTCCGATGCTGCCGCTCTCTCCGGCTCGCGGAGCCGAAGAAGCGGCTTCTTCACGCAAAGACGATTGTACCGCTCACAGTGCTCTCTTAGCGCGGCTTCTGCCGAAAGAAGCCCGGGAGCGGCGCTTAGCTCCGGAGAGCATCGTACCTTCGTCTTTATTGTCTTTTGTGGTCTACATCCTAGCAGAAAGCTTTTCCACTCTGTCAGGCAAGGAAAACCTGTACCAGCACAGAAAACATCTCCCATCGTGATCTGGACGTTGCACGGAGGTCTGCCAAGTGTTTGGCATTAAGAAAAGGAAAGCTGTCCAAAACAGCTTCCAATCGAATATTCATGTGATAGGAAAAGTCAGGAGAGTGCAAAGGTACTGTTTTCTATCAGTTGGCAAGCTGTGCACACAATCCCAGTGTTGTACAGCTTCCTTCTTCACCTTTCCGATGCTGCCGCTCTCTCCGGCTCGCGGAGCCGAAGAAGCGGCTTCTTCGCGCTAAGACGATTGTACCGCTCACAGTGTTCTCCTTAGAGCGGCTTCTGCCGAAAGAAGCCCGGGAGCGGCGCTCAGCTCCGGAGAGCATCATACCTTCGTCTTTAGCGTCTTTTGTGGTCTACATCTTAGCAGAAAGCTTTTCCACTATGTCTGGCAAGGAAAACCTGCGCCAGCAAAGAAAACATCTCCCAACGTGATCTGGACGTTGTACGGAGGTCTGCCAAGTGTTTGACAAGAAGAGAAGAAAAGTTGTCCAAAACAGCTTCCAATCGAATATTCATGTGATAGGAAAAGTCAGGAGAGTGCACAGGTACTGTTTTCTATCAGTTGGCAAGTTGAGCACACAATCCCAGTGTTGTACAGCTTCCTTCTTCACCTTTCCGATGCTGCCGCTCTCTCCGGCTCCCGGAGCCGAAGAAGCGGCTTCTTCGCGCAAAGACGATTGTACCGCTCACAGTGCTCTCTTAGCGCGGCTTCTGCCGAAAGAAGCCCGGGAGCGGCGCTTAGCTCCGGAGAGCATCGTACCTTCGTCTTTAGCGTCTTTTGTGGTCTACATCCTAGCAGAAAGCTTTTCCACTCTGTCTGGCAAGGAAAACCTGCCGGAGCACAGAAAACATCTCCCATCGTCTTCTGGACGTTGCACGGAGGTCTGCCAAGTGTTTGGCATTAAGAAAAGAAAAGCTGTCCAAAACAGCTTCCAATCGAATATTCATGTGATTACAAAAGTCAGGAGAATGGTAAGGTACTGTTTTCTATCAGTTGGCAAGCTGTGCACACAATCCCAGTGTTGTACAGCTTCCTTCTTCACCTTTCCGATGCTGCCGCTCTCTCCAGCTCCCTGAGCCGAAGAAGCGGCTTCTTCGCGCAAAGACGATTGTACCGCTCACAGTGTTCTCGTTAGAGCGGCTTCTGCCGAAAGAAGCCCGGGAGCGGCGCTTAGCTCCGGAGAGCATCGTACCTTCGTCTTTAGTGTCTTTTGTGGTCTACATCCTAGCAGAAAGCTTTTCCACTCTGTCTGGTAAGGAAAACCTGTACCAGCACAGAGAACATCTCCCAACGTGATCTGGACGTTGCACGGAGGTCTGTCAAGTGTTTGACAAGAAGAGAAGAAAAGTTGTCCAAAACAGCTTCCAATCGAATATTCATGTGATAGGAAAAGTCAGGAGAGTGCAAAGGTACTGTTTTCTATCAGTTGGCAAGCTGTGCACACAATCCCAGTGTTGTACAGCTTCCTTCTTCACCTTTCCGATGCTGCCGCTCTCTCCGGCTCCCGGAGCCGAAGAAGCGGCTTCTTCGCCCAAAGACGATTGTACCGCTCACAGTGCTCTCGTTAGAGCTGCTTCTGCCGAAAGAAGCCCGGGAGCGGCGCTTAGCTCCGAAGAGCATCGTACCTTCGTCTTTAGCGTCTTTTGTGGTCTACATCCTAGCAGAAAGATTTTCCACTCTGTCTGGCAAGGAAAACCTGCGCCAGCACAGAAAACATCTCCCAACGTGATCTGGACGTTGTACGGAGGTCTGCCAAGTGTTTGACAAGAAGAGAAGAAAAGTTGTCCAAAACAGCTTCCAATCGAATATTCATGTGATAGGAAAAGTCAGGAGAGTGCACAGGTACTGTTTTCTATCAGTTGGCAAGTTGAGCACACAATCCCAGTGTTGTACAGCTTCCTTCTTCACCTTTCCGATGCTGCCGCTCTCTCCGGCTCCCGGAGCCGAAGAAGCGGCTTCTTCGCCCAAAGACGATTGTACCGCTCACAGTGCTCTCTTAGCGCGGCTTCTGCCGAAAGAAGCCCGGGAGCGGCGCTTAGCTCCGGAGAGCATCGTACCTTCGTCTTTAGCGTCTTTTGTGGTCTACATCCTAGCAGAAAGCTTTTCCACTCTGTCTGGCAAGGAAAACCTGTACCAGCACAGAAAACATCTCCCATCGTGTTCTGGACGTTGCACGGAGGTCTGCCAAGTGTTTGGCATAAAGAAAAGAAAAGCTGTCCAAAAGAGCTTCCAATCGAATATTCATGTGATAGGAAAAGTCAGGAGAGTGCAAAGGTACTGTTTTCTATCAGTTGGCAAGTTGCGCACACAATCCCAGTGTTGTACAGCTTCCTTCTTCACCTTTCCGATGCTGCCGCTCTCTCCGGCTCGCGGATCCGAAGAAGCGGCTTCCTCGCGCAAAGAAGATTGTACCGCTCACAGTGCTCTCTTAGCGCGGCTTCTGCCGAAAGAAGCCCGGGAGCGGCGCTTAGCTCCGGAGAGCATCGTACCTTCGTCTTTAGCGTCTTTTGTGGTCTACATCCTAGCAGAAAGCTTTTCTACTCTGTCAGGCAAGGAAAACCTTCCGGAGCACAGAAAACATCTCCCATCGTGTTCTGGACGCTCCACAGAGGTCTGCCAAGTGTTTGGCATTAAGAAAAGAAAAGCTGTCCAAAACAGCTTCCAATCGAATATTCATGTGATAGGAAAAGTCAGGAGAGTGCAAAGGTACTGTTTTCTATCAGTTGGCAAGCTGTGCACACAATCCTAGTGTTGTACAGCTTCCTTCTTCACCTTTCCGATGCTGCCGCTCTCTCCGGCTCCCTGAGCCGAAGATGCGGATTCTTCACACAAAGACGATTGTACCGCTCACAGTGTTCTCCTTAGAGCGGCTTCTGCCGAAAGAAGCCCGGGAGCGGCGCTCAGCTCCGGAGAGGATTGTACCTTCGTCTTTAACGTCTTTTGTGGTCTACATCCTAGCAGAAAGCTTTTCCACTCTGTCTGGCAAGGAAAACCTGCGCCAGCACAGAGAACATCTCCCAACGTGTTCTGGACGTTGTACGGAGGTCTGCCAAGTGTTTGACAAGAAGAGAAGAAAAGTTGTCCAAAACAGCTTCCAATCGAATATTCATGTGATAGCAAAAGTCAGGAGAGTGCACAGGTACTGTTTTCTATCAGTTGGCAAGTTGAGCACACAATCCCAGTGTTGTACAGCTTCCTTCTTCACCTTTCCGATGCTGCCGCTCTCTCCGGCTCCCGGAGCCGAAGAAGCGGCTTCTTCGCGCAAAGACGATTGTACCGCTCACAGTGCTCTCTTAGCGCGGCTTCTGCCGAAAGAAGCCCGGGAGCGGCGCTTAGCTCCGAAGAGCATCGTACCTTCGTCTTTAGCGTCTTTTGTGGTCTACATCCTAGCAGAAAGCTTTTCCACTCTGTCAGGCAAGGAAAACCTGTACCAGCACAGAAAACATCTCCCATCGTTTTCTGGACGTTGCACGGAGGTCTGCCAAGTGTTTGGCATAAAGAAAAGAAAAGCTGTCCAAAACAGCTTCCAATCGAATATTCATGTGATAGGAAAAGTCAGGAGAGTGCAAAGGTACTGTTTTCTATCAGTTGGCAAGTTGCACACACAATCACAGTGTTGTACAGCTTCCTTCTTCACCTTTCCGATGCTGCCGCTCTCTCCGGCTCCCGGATCCGAAGAAGCGGCTTCTTCGCGCAAAGACGATTGTACCGCTCACAGTGTTCTCGTTAGAGCAGCTTCTGCCGAAAGAAGCCCGGGAGCGGCGCTTAGCTCCGGAGAGCATCGTACCTTCGTCTTTAGTGTCTTTTGTGGTCTACATCCTAGCAGAAAGCTTTTCCACTCTGTCTGGTAAGGAAAACCTGTACCAGCACAGAAAACATCTCCCATCGTGTTCTGGACGTTGTACGGAGGTCTGCCAAGTGTTTGGCATAAAGAAAAGAAAAGCTGTCCAAAACAGCTTCCAATCGAATATTCATGTGATTACAAAAGTCAGGAGAATGGTAAGGTACTGTTTTCTATCAGTTGGCAAGTTGAGCACACAATCCCAGTGTTGTACAGCTTCCTTCTTCACCTTTCCGATGCTGCCGCTCTCTCCGGCTCCCGGAGCCGAAGAAGCGGCTTCTTCGCCCAAAGACGATTGTACCGCTCACAGTGCTCTCTTAGCGCGGCTTCTGCCGAAAGAAGCCCGGGAGCGGCGCTTAGCTCCGGAGAGCATCGTACCTTCGTCTTTAGCGTCTTTTGTGGTCTACATCCTAGCAGAAAGCTTTTCCACTCTGTCTGGCAAGGAAAACCTGTACCAGCACAGAAAACATCTCCCATCGTGATCTGGACGTTGCACGGAGGTCTGCCAAGTGTTTGGCTTTAAGAAAAGTAAAGCTGTCCAAAACAGCTTCCAATCGAATATTCATGTGATTGGAAAAGTCAGGAGAGTGCAAAGGTACTGTTTTCTATCAGTTGGCAAGCTGTGCACACAATCCTAGTGTTGTACAGCTTCCTTCTTCACCTTTCCGATGCTGCCGCTCTCTCCGGCTCGCGGAGCCGAAGAAGCGGCTTCTTCGCGCTAAGACGATTGTACCGCTCACAGTGTTCTCGTTAGAGCGGCTTCTGCCGAAAGAAGCCCGGGAGCGGCGCTTAGCTCCGGAGAGCATCGTACCTTCGTCTTTAGCGTCTTTGGTGGTCTACATCCTAGCAGAAAGATTTTCCACTCTGTCTGGCAAGGAAAACCTGTACCAGCACAGAAAACATCTCCCAACATATTCTGGACGTTGCACGGAGGTCTGCCAAGTGTTTAGCATAAAGGAAAGTAAAGCTGTCCAAAACAGCTTCCAATCGAATATTCATGTGATAGGAAAAGTCAGGAGAGTGCAAAGGTACTGTTTTCTATCAGTTGGCAAGTTGAGCACACAATCCCAGTGTTGTACAGCTTCCTTCTTCACCTTTCCGATGCTGCCGCTCTCTCCGGCTCCCGGAGCCGAAGAAGCGGCTTCTTCGCGCAAAGACGATTGTACCGCTCACAGTGCTCTCTTAGCGCGGCTTCTGCCGAAAGAAGCCCGGGAGCGGCGCTTAGCTCCGGAGAGCATCGTACCTTCGTCTTTAGCGTCTTTTGTGGTCTACATCCTAGCAGAAAGCTTTTCCACTCTGTCTGGCAAGGAAAACCTGTACCAGCACAGAAAACATCTCCCATCGTGATCTGGACGTTGCACGGAGGTCTGCCAAGTGTTTGGAATTAAGAAAAGAAAAGCTGTCCAAAACATCTTCCAATCGAATATTCATGTGATAGGAAAAGTCAGGAGAGTGCAAAGGTACTGTTTTCTATCAGTTGGCAAGCTGTGCACACAATCCTAGTGTTGTACAGCTTCCTTCTTCACCTTTCCGATGCTGCCGCTCTCTCCGGCTCCCTGAGCCGAAGAAGCGGCTTCTTCACGCAAAGACGATTGTACCGCTCACAGTGTTCTCCTTAGAGCGGCTTCTGCCGAAAGAAGCCCGGGAGCGGCGCTCAGCTCCGGAGAGGATTGTACCTTCGTCTTTAGTGTCTTTTGTGGTCTACATCCTAGCAGAAAGCTTTTCCACTCTGTCTGGCAAGGAAAACCTGCGCCAGCACAGAGAACATCTCCCAAAGTGATCTGGACGTTGTACGGAGGTCTGCAGGGTGTTTGACAAGAAGAGAAGAAAAGTTGTCCAAAACAGCTTCCAATCGAATATTCATGTGATAGGAAAAGTCAGGAGAGTGCACAGGTACTGTTTTCTATCAGTTGGCAAGTTGAGCACACAATCCCAGTGTTGTACAGCTTCCTTCTTCACCTTTCCGATGCTGCCGCTCTCTCCGGCTCCCGGAGCCGAAGAAGCGGCTTCTTCGCGCAAAGACGATTGTACCGCTCACAGTGCTCTCTTAGCGCGGCTTCTGCCGAAAGAAGCCCGGGAGCGGCGCTTAGCTCCGGAGAGCATCGTACCTTCGTCTTTAGCGTCTTTTGTGGTCTACATCCTAGCAGAAAGCTTTTCCACTCTGTCTGGCAAGGAAAACCTGCCGGAGCACAGAAAACATCTCCCATCGTCTTCTGGACGTTGCACGGAGGTCTGCCAAGTGTTTGGCATTAAGAAAAGAAAAGCTGTCCAAAACAGCTTCCAATCGAATATTCATGTGATTACAAAAGTCAGGAGAATGGTAAGGTACTGTTTTCTATCAGTTGGCAAGCTGTGCACACAATCCCAGTGTTGTACAGCTTCCTTCTTCACCTTTCCGATGCTGCCGCTCTCTCCAGCTCCCTGAGCTGAAGAAGCGGCTTCTTCGCGCAAAGACGATTGTACCGCTCACAGTGTTCTCGTTAGAGCGGCTTCTGCCGAAAGAAGCCCGGGAGCGGCGCTTAGCTCCGGAGAGCATCGTACCTTCGTCTTTAGTGTCTTTTGTGGTCTACATCCTAGCAGAAAGCTTTTCCACTCTGTCTGGTAAGGAAAACCTGTACCAGCACAGAAAACATCTCCCATCGTGTTCTGGACGTTGTACGGAGGTCTGCCAAGTGTTTGGCATAAAGAAAAGAAAAGCTGTCCAAAACAGCTTCCAATCGAATATTCATGTGATTGGAAAAGTCAGGAGAGTGCAAAGGTACTGTTTTCTATCAGTTGGCAAGTTGCGCACACAATCCCAGTGTTGTACAGCTTCCTTCATCACCTTTCCGATGCTGCCGCTCTCTCCGGCTCGCGGAGCCGAAGAAGCGGCTTCTTCACGCAAAGACGATTGTACCGCTCACAATGCTCTCGTTAGAGCGGCTTCTGCCGAAAGAAGCCCGGGAGCGGCGCTCAGCTCCGGAGAGGATTGTACCTTCGTCTTTAGCGTCTTTTGTGGTCTAAATCCTAGCAGAAAGCTTTTCCACTATGTCTGGCAAGGAAAACCTGCGCCAGCACAGAGAACATCTCCCAACGTGATCTGGACGTTGCACGGAGGTCTGTCAAGTGTTTGACAAGAAGAGAAGAAAAGTTGTCCAAAACAGCTTCCAATCGAATATTCATGTGATAGGAAAAGTCAGGAGAGTGCAAAGGTACTGTTTTCTATCAGTTGGCAAGCTGTGCACACAATCCCAGTGTTGTACAGCTTCCTTCTTCACCTTTCCGATGCTGCCGCTCTCTCCGGCTCCCGGAGCCGAAGAAGCGGCTTCTTCGCCCAAAGACGATTGTACCGCTCACAGTGCTCTCGTTAGAGCTGCTTCTGCCGAAAGAAGCCCGGGAGCGGCGCTTAGCTCCGAAGAGCATCGTACCTTCGTCTTTAGCGTCTTTTGTGGTCTACATCCTAGCAGAAAGATTTTCCACTCTGTCTGGCAAGGAAAACCTGCGCCAGCACAGAAAACATCTCCCAACGTGATCTGGACGTTGTACGGAGGTCTGCCAAGTGTTTGACAAGAAGAGAAGAAAAGTTGTCCAAAACAGCTTCCAATCGAATATTCATGTGATAGGAAAAGTCAGGAGAGTGCACAGGTACTGTTTTCTATCAGTTGGCAAGTTGAGCACACAATCCCAGTGTTGTACAGCTTCCTTCTTCACCTTTCCGATGCTGCCGCTCTCTCCGGCTCCCGGAGCCGAAGAAGCGGCTTCTTCGCGCAAAGACGATTGTACCGCTCACAGTGCTCTCTTAGCGCGGCTTCTGCCGAAAGAAGCCCGGGAGCGGCGCTTAGCTCCGGAGAGCATCGTACCTTCGTCTTTAGCGTCTTTTGTGGTCTACATCCTAGCAGAAAGCTTTTCCACTCTGTCTGGCAAGGAAAACCTGTACCAGCACAGAAAACATCTCCCATCGTGTTCTGGACGTTGCACGGAGGTCTGCCAAGTGTTTGGCATAAAGAAAAGAAAAGCTGTCCAAAAGAGCTTCCAATCGAATATTCATGTGATAGGAAAAGTCAGGAGAGTGCAAAGGTACTGTTTTCTATCAGTTGGCAAGTTGCGCACACAATCCCAGTGTTGTACAGCTTCCTTCTTCACCTTTCCGATGCTGCCGCTCTCTCCGGCTCGCGGATCCGAAGAAGCGGCTTCCTCGCGCAAAGAAGATTGTACCGCTCACAGTGCTCTCTTAGCGCGGCTTCTGCCGAAAGAAGCCCGGGAGCGGCGCTTAGCTCCGGAGAGCATCGTACCTTCGTCTTTAGCGTCTTTTGTGGTCTACATCCTAGCAGAAAGCTTTTCTACTCTGTCAGGCAAGGAAAACCTTCCGGAGCACAGAAAACATCTCCCATCGTGTTCTGGACGCTCCACAGAGGTCTGCCAAGTGTTTGGCATTAAGAAAAGAAAAGCTGTCCAAAACAGCTTCCAATCGAATATTCATGTGATAGGAAAAGTCAGGAGAGTGCAAAGGTACTGTTTTCTATCAGTTGGCAAGCTGTGCACACAATCCTAGTGTTGTACAGCTTCCTTCTTCACCTTTCCGATGCTGCCGCTCTCTCCGGCTCCCTGAGCCGAAGATGCGGATTCTTCACACAAAGACGATTGTACCGCTCACAGTGTTCTCCTTAGAGCGGCTTCTGCCGAAAGAAGCCCGGGAGCGGCGCTCAGCTCCGGAGAGGATTGTACCTTCGTCTTTAACGTCTTTTGTGGTCTACATCCTAGCAGAAAGCTTTTCCACTCTGTCTGGCAAGGAAAACCTGCGCCAGCACAGAGAACATCTCCCAACGTGTTCTGGACGTTGTACGGAGGTCTGCCAAGTGTTTGACAAGAAGAGAAGAAAAGTTGTCCAAAACAGCTTCCAATCGAATATTCATGTGATAGCAAAAGTCAGGAGAGTGCACAGGTACTGTTTTCTATCAGTTGGCAAGTTGAGCACACAATCCCAGTGTTGTACAGCTTCCTTCTTCACCTTTCCGATGCTGCCGCTCTCTCCGGCTCCCGGAGCCGAAGAAGCGGCTTCTTCGCGCAAAGACGATTGTACCGCTCACAGTGCTCTCTTAGCGCGGCTTCTGCCGAAAGAAGCCCGGGAGCGGCGCTTAGCTCCGAAGAGCATCGTACCTTCGTCTTTAGCGTCTTTTGTGGTCTACATCCTAGCAGAAAGCTTTTCCACTCTGTCAGGCAAGGAAAACCTGTACCAGCACAGAAAACATCTCCCATCGTTTTCTGGACGTTGCACGGAGGTCTGCCAAGTGTTTGGCATAAAGAAAAGAAAAGCTGTCCAAAACAGCTTCCAATCGAATATTCATGTGATAGGAAAAGTCAGGAGAGTGCAAAGGTACTGTTTTCTATCAGTTGGCAAGTTGCACACACAATCACAGTGTTGTACAGCTTCCTTCTTCACCTTTCCGATGCTGCCGCTCTCTCCGGCTCCCGGATCCGAAGAAGCGGCTTCTTCGCGCAAAGACGATTGTACCGCTCACAGTGTTCTCGTTAGAGCAGCTTCTGCCGAAAGAAGCCCGGGAGCGGCGCTTAGCTCCGGAGAGCATCGTACCTTCGTCTTTAGTGTCTTTTGTGGTCTACATCCTAGCAGAAAGCTTTTCCACTCTGTCTGGTAAGGAAAACCTGTACCAGCACAGAAAACATCTCCCATCGTGTTCTGGACGTTGTACGGAGGTCTGCCAAGTGTTTGGCATAAAGAAAAGAAAAGCTGTCCAAAACAGCTTCCAATCGAATATTCATGTGATTACAAAAGTCAGGAGAATGGTAAGGTACTGTTTTCTATCAGTTGGCAAGTTGAGCACACAATCCCAGTGTTGTACAGCTTCCTTCTTCACCTTTCCGATGCTGCCGCTCTCTCCGGCTCCCGGAGCCGAAGAAGCGGCTTCTTCGCCCAAAGACGATTGTACCGCTCACAGTGCTCTCTTAGCGCGGCTTCTGCCGAAAGAAGCCCGGGAGCGGCGCTTAGCTCCGGAGAGCATCGTACCTTCGTCTTTAGCGTCTTTTGTGGTCTACATCCTAGCAGAAAGCTTTTCCACTCTGTCTGGCAAGGAAAACCTGTACCAGCACAGAAAACATCTCCCATCGTGATCTGGACGTTGCACGGAGGTCTGCCAAGTGTTTGGCTTTAAGAAAAGTAAAGCTGTCCAAAACAGCTTCCAATCGAATATTCATGTGATTGGAAAAGTCAGGAGAGTGCAAAGGTACTGTTTTCTATCAGTTGGCAAGCTGTGCACACAATCCTAGTGTTGTACAGCTTCCTTCTTCACCTTTCCGATGCTGCCGCTCTCTCCGGCTCGCGGAGCCGAAGAAGCGGCTTCTTCGCGCTAAGACGATTGTACCGCTCACAGTGTTCTCGTTAGAGCGGCTTCTGCCGAAAGAAGCCCGGGAGCGGCGCTTAGCTCCGGAGAGCATCGTACCTTCGTCTTTAGCGTCTTTGGTGGTCTACATCCTAGCAGAAAGATTTTCCACTCTGTCTGGCAAGGAAAACCTGTACCAGCACAGAAAACATCTCCCAACATATTCTGGACGTTGCACGGAGGTCTGCCAAGTGTTTAGCATAAAGGAAAGTAAAGCTGTCCAAAACAGCTTCCAATCGAATATTCATGTGATAGGAAAAGTCAGGAGAGTGCAAAGGTACTGTTTTCTATCAGTTGGCAAGTTGAGCACACAATCCCAGTGTTGTACAGCTTCCTTCTTCACCTTTCCGATGCTGCCGCTCTCTCCGGCTCCCGGAGCCGAAGAAGCGGCTTCTTCGCGCAAAGACGATTGTACCGCTCACAGTGCTCTCTTAGCGCGGCTTCTGCCGAAAGAAGCCCGGGAGCGGCGCTTAGCTCCGGAGAGCATCGTACCTTCGTCTTTAGCGTCTTTTGTGGTCTACATCCTAGCAGAAAGCTTTTCCACTCTGTCTGGCAAGGAAAACCTGTACCAGCACAGAAAACATCTCCCATCGTGATCTGGACGTTGCACGGAGGTCTGCCAAGTGTTTGGAATTAAGAAAAGAAAAGCTGTCCAAAACATCTTCCAATCGAATATTCATGTGATAGGAAAAGTCAGGAGAGTGCAAAGGTACTGTTTTCTATCAGTTGGCAAGCTGTGCACACAATCCTAGTGTTGTACAGCTTCCTTCTTCACCTTTCCGATGCTGCCGCTCTCTCCGGCTCCCTGAGCCGAAGAAGCGGCTTCTTCACGCAAAGACGATTGTACCGCTCACAGTGTTCTCCTTAGAGCGGCTTCTGCCGAAAGAAGCCCGGGAGCGGCGCTCAGCTCCGGAGAGGATTGTACCTTCGTCTTTAGTGTCTTTTGTGGTCTACATCCTAGCAGAAAGCTTTTCCACTCTGTCTGGCAAGGAAAACCTGCGCCAGCACAGAGAACATCTCCCAACGTGATCTGGACGTTGTACGGAGGTCTGCAGGGTGTTTGACAAGAAGAGAAGAAAAGTTGTCCAAAACAGCTTCCAATCGAATATTCATGTGATAGGAAAAGTCAGGAGAGTGCACAGGTACTGTTTTCTATCAGTTGGCAAGTAGAGCACACAATCCCAGTGTTGTACAGCTTCCTTCTTCACCTTTCCGATGCTGCCGCTCTCTCCGGCTCGCGGAGCCGAAGAAGCGGCTTCTTCGCGCAAAGACGATTGTACTGGTCACAGTGCTCTCTTAGCGCGGCTTCTGCCGAAAGAAGCCCGGGAGCGGCGCTTAGCTCCGGAGAGCATTGTACCTTCGTCTTTAGCGTCTTTTGTGGTCTACATCCTAGCAGAAAGCTTTTCCACTCTGTCTGGCAAGGAAAACCTGTACCAGCACAGAAAACATCTCCCATCGTGTTCTGGACGTTGCACGGAGGTCTGCCAAGTGTTTGGCATAAAGAAAAGAAAAGCTGTCCAAAACAGCTTCCAATCGAATATTCATGTGATAGGAAAAGTCAGGAGAGTGCAAAGGTACTGTTTTCTATCAGTTGGCAAGTTGCGCACACAATCCCAGTGTTGTACAGCTTCCTTCTTCACCTTTCCGATGCTGCCGCTCTCTCCGGCTCCCGGAGCCGAAGAAGCGGCTTCTTCGCGCAAAGACGATTGTACCGCTCACAGTGCTCTCTTAGCGCGGCTTCTGCCGAAAGAAGCCCGGGAGCGGCGCTTAGCTCCGGAGAGCATCGTACCTTCGTCTTTAGTGTCTTTTGTGGTCTACATCCTAGCAGAAAGCTTTTCCACTCTGTCTGGTAAGGAAAACCTGTACCAGCACAGAAAACATCTCCCATCGTGTTCTGGACGTTGTACGGAGGTCTGCCAAGTGTTTGGCATAAAGAAAAGGAAAGCTGTCCAAAACAGCTTCCAATCGAATATTCATGTGATTGGAAAAGTCAGGAGAGTGCAAAGGTACTGTTTTCTATCAGTTGGCAAGTTGCGCACACAATCCCAGTGTTGTACAGCTTCCTTCTTCACCTTTCCGATGCTGCCGCTCTCTCCGGCTCGCGGTGCCGAAGAAGCGGCTTCTTCACGCAAAGACGATTGTACCGCTCACAGTGCTCTCGTTAGAGCGGCTTCTGCCGAAAGAAGCCCGGGAGCGGCGCTTAGCTCCGGAGAGCATTGTACCTTCGCCTTTAGCGTCTTTTGTGGTCTACATCCTAGCAGAAAGCTTTTCCACTCTGTCAGGCAAGGAAAACCTGCCGGAGCACAGAAAACATCTCCCATCGTTTTCTGGACGTTGCACGGAGGTCTGCCAAGTGTTTGACAAGAAGAGAAGAAAAGTTGTCCAAAACAGCTTCCAATCGAATATTCATGTGATAGGAAAAGTCAGGAGAGTGCACAGGTACTGTTTCCTATCAGTTGGCAAGTTGAGCACACAATCCCAGTGTTGTACAGCTTCCTTCTTCACCTTTCCGATGCTGCCGCTCTCTCCGGCTCCCGGAGCCGAAGAAGCGGCTTCTACGCGCAAAGAAGATTTTACCGCTCACAGTGCTCTCTTAGCGCGGCTTCTGCCGAAAGAAGCCCGGGAGCGGCGCTTAGCTCCGAAGAGCATCGTACCTTCGTCTTTAGTGTCTTTTGTGGTCTACATCCTAGCAGAAAGCTTTTCCACTCTGTCTGGCAAGGAAAACCTGCGCCAGCACAGAGAACATCTCCCAACGTGATCTGGACGTTGTACGGAGGTCTGCCAAGTGTTTGACAAGAAGAGAAGAAAAGTTGTCCAAAACAGCTTCCAATCGAATATTCATGTGATAGGAAAAGTCAGGAGAGTGCACAGGTACTGTTTTCTATCAGTTGGCAAGTTGAGCACACAATCCCAGTGTTGTACAGCTTCCTTCTTCACCTTTCCGATGCTGCCGCTCTCTCCGGCTCCCAGAGCCGAAGAAGCGGCTTCTACGCGCAGAGAAGATTTTACCGCTCACAGTGCTCTCTTAGCGCGGCTTCTGCCGAAAGAAGCCCGGGAGCGGCGCTTAGCTCCGAAGAGCATCGTACCTTCGTCTTTAGTGTCTTTGGTGGTCTACATCCTAGCAGAAAGATTTTCCACTCTGTCTGGCAAGGAAAACCTGTACCAGCACAGAAAACATCTCCCAACATATTCTGGACGTTGCACGGAGGTCTGCCAAGTGTTTAGCATAAAGGAAAGTAAAGCTGTCCAAAACAGCTTCCAATCGAATATTCATGTGATAGGAAAAGTCAGGAGAGTGCAAAGGTACTGTTTTCTATCAGTTGGCAAGTTGAGCACACAATCCCAGTGTTGTACAGCTTCCTTCTTCACCTTTCCGATGCTGCCGCTCTCTCCGGCTCCCGGAGCCGAAGAAGCGGCTTCTTCGCGCAAAGACGATTGTACCGCTCACAGTGCTCTCTTAGCGCGGCTTCTGCCGAAAGAAGCCCGGGAGCGGCGCTTAGCTCCGGAGAGCATCGTACCTTCGTCTTTAGCGTCTTTTGTGGTCTACATCCTAGCAGAAAGCTTTTCCACTCTGTCTGGCAAGGAAAACCTGTACCAGCACAGAAAACATCTCCCATCGTGATCTGGACGTTGCACGGAGGTCTGCCAAGTGTTTGGAATTAAGAAAAGAAAAGCTGTCCAAAACAGCTTCCAATCGAATATTCATGTGATAGGAAAAGTCAGGAGAGTGCAAAGGTACTGTTTTCTATCAGTTGGCAAGCTGTGCACACAATCCTAGTGTTGTACAGCTTCCTTCTTCACCTTTCCGATGCTGCCGCTCTCTCCGGCTCCCTGAGCCGAAGAAGCGGCTTCTTCACGCAAAGACGATTGTACCGCTCACAGTGCTCTCGTTAGAGCGGCTTCTGCCGAAAGAAGCCCGGGAGCGGCGCTTAGCTCCGGAGAGCATTGTACCTTCGCCTTTAGCGTCTTTTGTGGTCTACATCCTAGCAGAAAGCTTTCCACTCTGTCAGGCAAGGAAAACCTGCCGGAGCACTGAAAACATCTCCCATCGTTTTCTGGAAGTTGCACGGAGGTCTGCCAAGTGTTTGACAAGAAGAGAAGAAAAGTTGTCCAAAACAGCTTCCAATCGAATATTCATGTGATAGGAAAAGTCAGGAGAGTGCACAGGTACTGTTTCCTATCAGTTGGCAAGTTGAGCACACAATCCCAGTGTTGTACAGCTTCCTTCTTCACCTTTCCGATGCTGCCGCTCTCTCCGGCTCCCGGAGCCGAAGAAGCGGCTTCTTCGCGCAAAGACGATTGTACCGGTCACAGTGCTCTCTTAGCGCGGCTTCTGCCGAAAGAAGCCCGGGAGCGGCGCTTAGCTCCGGAGAGCATTGTACCTTCGTCTTTAGCGTCTTTTCTCGTCTACATCCTAGCAGAAAGCTTTTCCAATCTGTCTGGCAAGGAAAACCTGTACCAGCACAGAAAACATCTCCCATCGTGTTCTGGACGTTGCACGGAGGTCTGCCAAGTGTTTGGCATAAAGAAAAGAAAAGCTGTCCAAAACAGCTTCCAATCGAATATTCATGTGATAGGAAAAGTCAGGAGAGTGCAAAGGTACTGTTTTCTATCAGTTGGCAAGTTGCGCACACAATCCCAGTGTTGTACAGCTTCCTTCTTCACCTTTCCGATGCTGCCGCTCTCTCCGGCTCCCGGAGCCGAAGAAGCGGCTTCTTCGCCCAAAGACGATTGTACCGCTCACAGTGCTCTCTTAGCGCCGCTTCTGCCGAAAGAAGCCCGGGAGCGGCGCTTAGCTCCGGAGAGCATCGTACCTTCGTCTTTAGCGTCTTTTGTGGTCTACATCCTAGCAGAAAGCTTTTCCACTCTGTCTGGCAAGGAAAACCTGTACCAGCACAGAAAACATCTCCCATCGTGATCTGGACGTTGCACGGAGGTCTGCCAACTGTTTGGCATTAAGAAAAGAAAAGCTGTCCAAAACAGCTTCCAATCGAATATTCATGTGATTGGAAAAGTCAGGAGAGTGCAAAGGTACTGTTTTCTATCAGTTGGCAAGCTGTGCACACAATCCTAGTGTTGTACAGCTTCCTTCTTCACCTTTCCGATGCTGCCGCTCTCTCCGGCTCGCGGAGCCGAAGAAGCGGCTTCTTCGCGCTAAGACGATTGTACCGCTCACAGTGTTCTCGTTAGAGCGGCTTCTGCCGAAAGAAGCCCGGGAGCGGCGCTTAGCTCCGGAGAGCATCGTACCTTCGTCTTTAGCGTCTTTTGTGGTCTACATCCTAGCAGAAAGCTTTTCCACTATGTCTGGCAAGGAAAACCTGCGCCAGCAAAGAAAACATCTCCCAACGTGATCTGGACGTTGTACGGAGGTCTGCCAAGTGTTTGACAAGAAGAGAAGAAAAGTTGTCCAAAACAGCTTCCAATCGAATATTCATGTGATAGGAAAAGTCAGGAGAGTGCACAGGTACTGTTTTCTATCAGTTGGCAAGTTGAGCACACAATCCCAGTGTTGTACAGCTTCCTTCTTCACCTTTCCGATGCTGCCGCTCTCTCCGGCTCGCGGATCCGAAGAAGCGGCTTCCTCGCGCAAAGAAGATTTTACCGCTCACAGTGCTCTCTTAGCGCGGCTTCTGCCGAAAGAAGCCCGGGAGCGGCGCTTAGCTCCGGAGAGCATCGTACCTTCGTCTTTAGCGTCTTTTGTGGTCTACATCCTAGCAGAAAGCTTTTCCACTCTGTCTGGCAAGGAAAACCTGTACCAGCACAGAAAACATCTCCCATTGTCTTCTGGACGTTGCACGGAGGTCTGCCAAGTGTTTGGCATTAAGAAAAGAAAAGCTGTCCAAAACAGCTTCCAATCGAATATTCATGTGATAGGAAAAGTCAGGAGAGTGCAAAGGTACTGTTTTCTATCAGTTGGCAAGCTGTGCACACAATCCTAGTGTTGAACAGCTTCCTTCTCACCTTTCCGATGCTGCCGCTCTCTCCCCCTCCCTGAGCCGAAGATGCGGCTTCTTCGCGCAAAGACGATTGTACCGCTCACAGTGTTCTCCTTAGAGCGGCTTCTGCCGAAAGAAGCCCGGGAGCGGCGCTCAGCTCCGGAGAGGATTGTACCTTCGTCTTTAGCGTCTTTTGTGGTCTACATCCTAGCAGAAAGCTTTTCCACTCTGTCTGGCAAGGAAAACCTGCGCCACCACAGAGAACATCTCCCAACGTGATCTGGACGTTGCACGGAGGTCTGTCAAGTGTTTGACAAGAAGAGAAGAAAAGTTGTCCAAAACAGCTTCCAATCGAATATTCATGTGATAGGAAAAGTCAGGAGAGTGCAAAGGTAGTGTTTTCTATCAGTTGGCAAGCTGTGCACACAATCCCAGTGTTGTACAGCTTCCTTCTTCACCTTTCCGATGCTGCCGCTCTCTCCGGCTCCCGGAGCCGAAGAAGCGGCTTCTTCGCGCAAAGACGATTGTACCGCTCACAGTGCTCTCTTAGCGCGTCTTCTGCCGAAAGAAGCCCGGGAGCGGCGCTTAGCTCCGGAGAGCATTGTACCTTCGCCTTTAGCGTCTTTTGTGGTCTACATCCTAGCAGAAAGCTTTTCCACTCTGTCTGGCAAGGAAAACCTGTACCAGCACAGAAAACATCTCCCAACATATTCTGGACGTTGCACGGAGGTCTGCCAAGTGTTTAGCATAAAGGAAAGAAAAGCTGTCCAAAACAGCTTCCAATCGAATATTCATGTGATAGGAAAAGTCAGGAGAGTGCAAAGGTACTGTTTTCTATCAGTTGGCAAGTTGAGCACACAATCCCAGTGTTGTACAGCTTCCTTCTTCACCTTTCCGATGCTGCCGCTCTCTCCGGCTCCCGGAGCCGAAGAAGCGGCTTCTTCGCGCAAAGACGATTGTACCGCTCACAGTGCTCTCTTATCGCGGCTTCTGCCGAAAGAAGCCCGGGAGCGGCGCTTAGCTCCGGAGAGCATCGTACCTTCGTCTTTAGCGTCTTTTGTGGTCTACATCCTCGCAGAAAGCTTTTCCACTCTGTCAGGCAAGGAAAACCTGCCGGAGCACAGAAAACATCTCCCATCGTTTTCTAGACGTTGCACGGAGGTCTGCCAAGTGTTTGACAAGAAGAGAAGAAAAGTTGTCCAAAACAGCTTCCAATCGAATATTCATGTGATAGGAAAAGTCAGGAGAGTGCAAAGGTACTGTTTTCTATCAGTTGGGAAGTTGAGCACACAATCCCAGTGTTGTACAGCTTCCTTCTTCACCTTTCCGATGCTGCCGCTCTCTCCGGCTCGCGGAGCCGAAGAAGCGGCTTCTTCGCGCAAAGACGATTGTACCGCTCACAGTGCTCTCTTAGCGCCGCTTCTGCCGAAAGAAGCCCGGGAGCGGCTCTTAGCTCCGAAGAGCATCGTACCTTCGTCTTTAGCGTCTTTTGTGGTCTACATCCTAGCAGAAAGCTTTTCCACTCTGTCTGGCAAGGAAAACCTGTACCAGCACAGAAAACATCTCCCATCGTGTTCTGGACGTTGCACGGAGGTCTGCCAAGTGTTTGGCATTAAGAAAAGAAAAGCTGTCCAAAACAGCTTCCAATCGAATATTCATGTGATAGGAAAAGTCAGGAGAGTGCAAAGGTAGTGTTTTCTATCAGTTGGCAAGCTGTGCACACAATCCTAGTGTTGTACAGCTTCCTTCTTCACCTTTCCGATGCTGCCGCTCTCTCCGGCTCCCTGAGCCGAAGATGCGGCTTCTTCGCGCAAAGACGATTGTACCGCTCACAGGGCTCTCTTAGCGCGGCTTCTGCCGAAAGAAGCCCGGGAGCGGCGCTTAGCTCCGGAGAGCATCGTACCTTCGTCTTTAGCGTCTTTTGTTGGTCTACATCCTAGCAGAAAGCTTTTCCACTCTGTCTGGCAAGGAAAACCTGTACCAGCACAGAGAACATCTCCCATCGTGTTCTGGACGTTGCAAGGAGGTCTGCCAAGTGTTTAGCATAAAGGAAAGAAAAGCTGTCCAAAACAGCTTCCAATCGAATATTCATGTGATAGGAAAAGTCAGGAGAGTGCAAAGGTACTGTTTTCTATCAGTTGGCAAGTTGAGCACACAATCCCAGTGTTGTACAGCTTCCTTCTTCACCTTTCCGATGCTGCCGCTCTCTCCGGCTCCCGGAGCCGAAGAAGCGGCTTCTTCGCGCAAAGACGATTGTACCGCTCACAGTGCTCTCTTAGCGCGGCTTCTGCCGAAAGAAGCCCGGGAGCGGCGCTTAGCTCCGGAGAGCATCGTACCTTCGTCTTTAGCGTCTTTTGTGGTCTACATCCTAGCAGAAAGCTTTTCCACTCTGTCAGGCAAGGAAAACCTGTACCAGCACAGAAAACATCTCCCATCGTGTTCTGGACGTTGTACGGTGGTCTGCCAAGTGTTTGGCATTAAGAAAAGTAAAGCTGTCCAAAACAGCTTCCAATCGAATATTCATGTGATTGGAAAAGTCAGGAGAGTGCAAAGGTACTGTTTTCTATCAGTTGGCAAGCTGTGCACACAATCCTAGTGTTGTACAGCTTCCTTCTTCACCTTTCCGATGCTGCCGCTCTCTCCGGCTCGCGGAGCCGAAGAAGCGGCTTCTTCGCGCAAAGACGATTGTACCGCTCACAGTGTTCTCGTTAGAGCGGCTTCTGCCGAAAGAAGCCCGGGAGCGGCGCTTAGCTCCGGAGAGCATCGTACCTTCGTCTTTAGCGTCTTTGGTGGTCTACATCCTAGCAGAAAGATTTTCCACTCTGTCTGGCAAGGAAAACCTGTACCAGCACAGAAAACATCTCCCAACATATTCTGGACGTTGCACGGAGGTCTGCCAAGTGTTTAGCATAAAGGAAAGTAAAGCTGTCCAAAACAGCTTCCAATCGAATATTCATGTGATAGGAAAAGTCAGGAGAGTGCAAAGGTACTGTTTTCTATCAGTTGGCAAGTTGAGCACACAATCCCAGTGTTGTACAGCTTCCTTCTTCACCTTTCCGATGCTGCCGCTCTCTCCGGCTCCCGGAGCCGAAGAAGCGGCTTCTTCGCGCAAAGACGATTGTACCGGTCACAGTGCTCTCTTAGCGCGGCTTCTGCCGAAAGAAGCCCGGGAGCGGCGCTTAGCTCCGGAGAGCATCGTACCTTCGTCTTTAGCGTCTTTTGTGGTCTACATCCTAGCAGAAAGCTTTTCCACTCTGTCTGGCAAGGAAAACCTGTACCAGCACAGAAAACATCTCCCATCGTGATCTGGACGTTGCACGGAGGTCTGCCAAGTGTTTGGAATTAAGAAAAGACAAGCTGTCCAAAACATCTTCCAATCGAATATTCATGTGTTAGGAAAAGTCAGGAGAGTGCAAAGGTACTGTTTTCTATCAGTTGGCAAGCTGTGCACACAATCCTAGTGTTGTACAGCTTCCTTCTTCACCTTTCCGATGCTGCCGCTCTCTCCGGCTCCCTGAGCCGAAGAAGCGGCTTCTTCACGCAAAGACGATTGTACCGCTCACAGTGTTCTCCTTAGAGCGGCTTCTGCCGAAAGAAGCCCGGGAGCGGCGCTCAGCTCCGGAGAGGATTGTACCTTCGTCTTTAGTGTCTTTTGTGGTCTACATCCTAGCAGAAAGCTTTTCCACTCTGTCTGGCAAGGAAAACCTGCGCCAGCACAGAGAACATCTCCCAAAGTGATCTGGACGTTGTACGGAGGTCTGCAGGGTGTTTGACAAGAAGAGAAGAAAAGTTGTCCAAAACAGCTTCCAATCGAATATTCATGTGATAGGAAAAGTCAGGAGAGTGCACAGGTACTGTTTTCTATCAGTTGGCAAGTTGAGCACACAATCCCAGTGTTGTACAGCTTCCTTCTTCACCTTTCCGATGCTGCCGCTCTCTCCGGCTCCCGGAGCCGAAGAAGCGGCTTCTTCGCGCAAAGACGATTGTACCGCTCACAGTGCTCTCTTAGCGCGGCTTCTGCCGAAAGAAGCCCGGGAGCGGCGCTTAGCTCCGGAGAGCATCGTACCTTCGTCTTTAGCGTCTTTTGTGGTCTACATCCTAGCAGAAAGCTTTTCCACTCTGTCTGGCAAGGAAAACCTGCCGGAGCACAGAAAACATCTCCCATCGTCTTCTGGACGTTGCACGGAGGTCTGCCAAGTGTTTGGCATTAAGAAAAGAAAAGCTGTCCAAAACAGCTTCCAATCGAATATTCATGTGATTACAAAAGTCAGGAGAATGGTAAGGTACTGTTTTCTATCAGTTGGCAAGCTGTGCACACAATCCCAGTGTTGTACAGCTTCCTTCTTCACCTTTCCGATGCTGCCGCTCTCTCCAGCTCCCTGAGCCGAAGAAGCGGCTTCTTCGCGCAAAGACGATTGTACCGCTCACAGTGTTCTCGTTAGAGCGGCTTCTGCCGAAAGAAGCCCGGGAGCGGCGCTTAGCTCCGGAGAGCATCGTACCTTCGTCTTTAGTGTCTTTTGTGGTCTACATCCTAGCAGAAAGCTTTTCCACTCTGTCTGGTAAGGAAAACCTGTACCAGCACAGAAAACATCTCCCATCGTGTTCTGGACGTTGTACGGAGGTCTGCCAAGTGTTTGGCATAAAGAAAAGAAAAGCTGTCCAAAACAGCTTCCAATCGAATATTCATGTGATTGGAAAAGTCAGGAGAGTGCAAAGGTACTGTTTTCTATCAGTTGGCAAGTTGCGCACACAATCCCAGTGTTGTACAGCTTCCTTCATCACCTTTCCGATGCTGCCGCTCTCTCCGGCTCGCGGAGCCGAAGAAGCGGCTTCTTCACGCAAAGACGATTGTACCGCTCACAATGCTCTCGTTAGAGCGGCTTCTGCCGAAAGAAGCCCGGGAGCGGCGCTCAGCTCCGGAGAGGATTGTACCTTCGTCTTTAGCGTCTTTTGTGGTCTAAATCCTAGCAGAAAGCTTTTCCACTATGTCTGGCAAGGAAAACCTGCGCCAGCACAGAGAACATCTCCCAACGTGATCTGGACGTTGCACGGAGGTCTGTCAAGTGTTTGACAAGAAGAGAAGAAAAGTTGTCCAAAACAGCTTCCAATCGAATATTCATGTGATAGGAAAAGTCAGGAGAGTGCAAAGGTACTGTTTTCTATCAGTTGGCAAGCTGTGCACACAATCCCAGTGTTGTACAGCTTCCTTCTTCACCTTTCCGATGCTGCCGCTCTCTCCGGCTCCCGGAGCCGAAGAAGCGGCTTCTTCGCCCAAAGACGATTGTACCGCTCACAGTGCTCTCGTTAGAGCTGCTTCTGCCGAAAGAAGCCCGGGAGCGGCGCTTAGCTCCGAAGAGCATCGTACCTTCGTCTTTAGCGTCTTTTGTGGTCTACATCCTAGCAGAAAGATTTTCCACTCTGTCTGGCAAGGAAAACCTGCGCCAGCACAGAAAACATCTCCCAACGTGATCTGGACGTTGTACGGAGGTCTGCCAAGTGTTTGACAAGAAGAGAAGAAAAGTTGTCCAAAACAGCTTCCAATCGAATATTCATGTGATAGGAAAAGTCAGGAGAGTGCACAGGTACTGTTTTCTATCAGTTGGCAAGTTGAGCACACAATCCCAGTGTTGTACAGCTTCCTTCTTCACCTTTCCGATGCTGCCGCTCTCTCCGGCTCCCGGAGCCGAAGAAGCGGCTTCTTCGCGCAAAGACGATTGTACCGCTCACAGTGCTCTCTTAGCGCGGCTTCTGCCGAAAGAAGCCCGGGAGCGGCGCTTAGCTCCGGAGAGCATCGTACCTTCGTCTTTAGCGTCTTTTGTGGTCTACATCCTAGCAGAAAGCTTTTCCACTCTGTCTGGCAAGGAAAACCTGTACCAGCACAGAAAACATCTCCCATCGTGTTCTGGACGTTGCACGGAGGTCTGCCAAGTGTTTGGCATAAAGAAAAGAAAAGCTGTCCAAAAGAGCTTCCAATCGAATATTCATGTGATAGGAAAAGTCAGGAGAGTGCAAAGGTACTGTTTTCTATCAGTTGGCAAGTTGCGCACACAATCCCAGTGTTGTACAGCTTCCTTCTTCACCTTTCCGATGCTGCCGCTCTCTCCGGCTCGCGGATCCGAAGAAGCGGCTTCCTCGCGCAAAGAAGATTGTACCGCTCACAGTGCTCTCTTAGCGCGGCTTCTGCCGAAAGAAGCCCGGGAGCGGCGCTTAGCTCCGGAGAGCATCGTACCTTCGTCTTTAGCGTCTTTTGTGGTCTACATCCTAGCAGAAAGCTTTTCTACTCTGTCAGGCAAGGAAAACCTTCCGGAGCACAGAAAACATCTCCCATCGTCTTCTGGACGCTCCACAGAGGTCTGCCAAGTGTTTGGCATTAAGAAAAGAAAAGCTGTCCAAAACAGCTTCCAATCGAATATTCATGTGATAGGAAAAGTCAGGAGAGTGCAAAGGTACTGTTTTCTATCAGTTGGCAAGCTGTGCACACAATCCTAGTGTTGTACAGCTTCCTTCTTCACCTTTCCGATGCTGCCGCTCTCTCCGGCTCCCTGAGCCGAAGATGCGGATTCTTCACACAAAGACGATTGTACCGCTCACAGTGTTCTCCTTAGAGCGGCTTCTGCCGAAAGAAGCCCGGGAGCGGCGCTCAGCTCCGGAGAGGATTGTACCTTCGTCTTTAACGTCTTTTGTGGTCTACATCCTAGCAGAAAGCTTTTCCACTCTGTCTGGCAAGGAAAACCTGCGCCAGCACAGAGAACATCTCCCAACGTGTTCTGGACGTTGTACGGAGGTCTGCCAAGTGTTTGACAAGAAGAGAAGAAAAGTTGTCCAAAACAGCTTCCAATCGAATATTCATGTGATAGCAAAAGTCAGGAGAGTGCACAGGTACTGTTTTCTATCAGTTGGCAAGTTGAGCACACAATCCCAGTGTTGTACAGCTTCCTTCTTCACCTTTCCGATGCTGCCGCTCTCTCCGGCTCCCGGAGCCGAAGAAGCGGCTTCTTCGCGCAAAGACGATTGTACCGCTCACAGTGCTCTCTTAGCGCGGCTTCTGCCGAAAGAAGCCCGGGAGCGGCGCTTAGCTCCGAAGAGCATCGTACCTTCGTCTTTAGCGTCTTTTGTGGTCTACATCCTAGCAGAAAGCTTTTCCACTCTGTCAGGCAAGGAAAACCTGTACCAGCACAGAAAACATCTCCCATCGTTTTCTGGACGTTGCACGGAGGTCTGCCAAGTGTTTGGCATAAAGAAAAGAAAAGCTGTCCAAAACAGCTTCCAATCGAATATTCATGTGATAGGAAAAGTCAGGAGAGTGCAAAGGTACTGTTTTCTATCAGTTGGCAAGTTGCACACACAATCACAGTGTTGTACAGCTTCCTTCTTCACCTTTCCGATGCTGCCGCTCTCTCCGGCTCCCGGATCCGAAGAAGCGGCTTCTTCGCGCAAAGACGATTGTACCGCTCACAGTGTTCTCGTTAGAGCAGCTTCTGCCGAAAGAAGCCCGGGAGCGGCGCTTAGCTCCGGAGAGCATCGTACCTTCGTCTTTAGTGTCTTTTGTGGTCTACATCCTAGCAGAAAGCTTTTCCACTCTGTCTGGTAAGGAAAACCTGTACCAGCACAGAAAACATCTCCCATCGTGTTCTGGACGTTGTACGGAGGTCTGCCAAGTGTTTGGCATAAAGAAAAGAAAAGCTGTCCAAAACAGCTTCCAATCGAATATTCATGTGATTACAAAAGTCAGGAGAATGGTAAGGTACTGTTTTCTATCAGTTGGCAAGTTGAGCACACAATCCCAGTGTTGTACAGCTTCCTTCTTCACCTTTCCGATGCTGCCGCTCTCTCCGGCTCCCGGAGCCGAAGAAGCGGCTTCTTCGCCCAAAGACGATTGTACCGCTCACAGTGCTCTCTTAGCGCGGCTTCTGCCGAAAGAAGCCCGGGAGCGGCGCTTAGCTCCGGAGAGCATCGTACCTTCGTCTTTAGCGTCTTTTGTGGTCTACATCCTAGCAGAAAGCTTTTCCACTCTGTCTGGCAAGGAAAACCTGTACCAGCACAGAAAACATCTCCCATCGTGATCTGGACGTTGCACGGAGGTCTGCCAAGTGTTTGGCTTTAAGAAAAGTAAAGCTGTCCAAAACAGCTTCCAATCGAATATTCATGTGATTGGAAAAGTCAGGAGAGTGCAAAGGTACTGTTTTCTATCAGTTGGCAAGCTGTGCACACAATCCTAGTGTTGTACAGCTTCCTTCTTCACCTTTCCGATGCTGCCGCTCTCTCCGGCTCGCGGAGCCGAAGAAGCGGCTTCTTCGCGCTAAGACGATTGTACCGCTCACAGTGTTCTCGTTAGAGCGGCTTCTGCCGAAAGAAGCCCGGGAGCGGCGCTTAGCTCCGGAGAGCATCGTACCTTCGTCTTTAGCGTCTTTGGTGGTCTACATCCTAGCAGAAAGATTTTCCACTCTGTCTGGCAAGGAAAACCTGTACCAGCACAGAAAACATCTCCCAACATATTCTGGACGTTGCACGGAGGTCTGCCAAGTGTTTAGCATAAAGGAAAGTAAAGCTGTCCAAAACAGCTTCCAATCGAATATTCATGTGATAGGAAAAGTCAGGAGAGTGCAAAGGTACTGTTTTCTATCAGTTGGCAAGTTGAGCACACAATCCCAGTGTTGTACAGCTTCCTTCTTCACCTTTCCGATGCTGCCGCTCTCTCCGGCTCCCGGAGCCGAAGAAGCGGCTTCTTCGCGCAAAGACGATTGTACCGCTCACAGTGCTCTCTTAGCGCGGCTTCTGCCGAAAGAAGCCCGGGAGCGGCGCTTAGCTCCGGAGAGCATCGTACCTTCGTCTTTAGCGTCTTTTGTGGTCTACATCCTAGCAGAAAGCTTTTCCACTCTGTCTGGCAAGGAAAACCTGTACCAGCACAGAAAACATCTCCCATCGTGATCTGGACGTTGCACGGAGGTCTGCCAAGTGTTTGGAATTAAGAAAAGAAAAGCTGTCCAAAACATCTTCCAATCGAATATTCATGTGATAGGAAAAGTCAGGAGAGTGCAAAGGTACTGTTTTCTATCAGTTGGCAAGCTGTGCACACAATCCTAGTGTTGTACAGCTTCCTTCTTCACCTTTCCGATGCTGCCGCTCTCTCCGGCTCCCTGAGCCGAAGAAGCGGCTTCTTCACGCAAAGACGATTGTACCGCTCACAGTGTTCTCCTTAGAGCGGCTTCTGCCGAAAGAAGCCCGGGAGCGGCGCTCAGCTCCGGAGAGGATTGTACCTTCGTCTTTATTGTCTTTTGTGGTCTACATCCTAGCAGAAAGCTTTTCCACTCTGTCTGGCAAGGAAAACCTGCGCCAGCACAGAGAACATCTCCCAACGTGATCTGGACGTTGTACGGAGGTCTGCAGGGTGTTTGACAAGAAGAGAAGAAAAGTTGTCCAAAACAGCTTCCAATCGAATATTCATGTGATAGGAAAAGTCAGGAGAGTGCACAGGTACTGTTTTCTATCAGTTGGCAAGTAGAGCACACAATCCCAGTGTTGTACAGCTTCCTTCTTCACCTTTCCGATGCTGCCGCTCTCTCCGGCTCGCGGAGCCGAAGAAGCGGCTTCTTCGCGCAAAGACGATTGTACCGGTCACAGTGCTCTCTTAGCGCGGCTTCTGCCGAAAGAAGCCCGGGAGCGGCGCTTAGCTCCGGAGAGCATTGTACCTTCGTCTTTAGCGTCTTTTGTGGTCTACATCCTAGCAGAAAGCTTTTCCACTCTGTCTGGCAAGGAAAACCTGTACCAGCACAGAAAACATCTCCCATCGTGTTCTGGACGTTGCACGGAGGTCTGCCAAGTGTTTGGCATAAAGAAAAGAAAAGCTGTCCAAAACAGCTTCCAATCGAATATTCATGTGATAGGAAAAGTCAGGAGAGTGCAAAGGTACTGTTTTCTATCAGTTGGCAAGTTGCGCACACAATCCCAGTGTTGTACAGCTTCCTTCTTCACCTTTCCGATGCTGCCGCTCTCTCCGGCTCCCGGAGCCGAAGAAGCGGCTTCTTCGCGCAAAGACGATTGTACCGCTCACAGTGCTCTCTTAGCGCGGCTTCTGCCGAAAGAAGCCCGGGAGCGGCGCTTAGCTCCGGAGAGCATCGTACCTTCGTCTTTAGTGTCTTTTGTGGTCTACATCCTAGCAGAAAGCTTTTCCACTCTGTCTGGTAAGGAAAACCTGTACCAGCACAGAAAACATCTCCCATCGTGTTCTGGACGTTGTACGGAGGTCTGCCAAGTGTTTGGCATAAAGAAAAGGAAAGCTGTCCAAAACAGCTTCCAATCGAATATTCATGTGATTGGAAAAGTCAGGAGAGTGCAAAGGTACTGTTTTCTATCAGTTGGCAAGTTGCGCACACAATCCCAGTGTTGTACAGCTTCCTTCTTCACCTTTCCGATGCTGCCGCTCTCTCCGGCTCGCGGTGCCGAAGAAGCGGCTTCTTCACGCAAAGACGATTGTACCGCTCACAGTGCTCTCGTTAGAGCGGCTTCTGCCGAAAGAAGCCCGGGAGCGGCGCTTAGCTCCGGAGAGCATTGTACCTTCGCCTTTAGCGTCTTTTGTGGTCTACATCCTAGCAGAAAGCTTTTCCACTCTGTCAGGCAAGGAAAACCTGCCGGAGCACAGAAAACATCTCCCATCGTTTTCTGGACGTTGCACGGAGGTCTGCCAAGTGTTTGACAAGAAGAGAAGAAAAGTTGTCCAAAACAGCTTCCAATCGAATATTCATGTGATAGGAAAAGTCAGGAGAGTGCACAGGTACTGTTTCCTATCAGTTGGCAAGTTGAGCACACAATCCCAGTGTTGTACAGCTTCCTTCTTCACCTTTCCGATGCTGCCGCTCTCTCCGGCTCCCGGAGCCGAAGAAGCGGCTTCTACGCGCAAAGAAGATTTTACCGCTCACAGTGCTCTCTTAGCGCGGCTTCTGCCGAAAGAAGCCCGGGAGCGGCGCTTAGCTCCGAAGAGCATCGTACCTTCGTCTTTAGTGTCTTTTGTGGTCTACATCCTAGCAGAAAGCTTTTCCACTCTGTCTGGCAAGGAAAACCTGCGCCAGCACAGAGAACATCTCCCAACGTGATCTGGACGTTGTACGGAGGTCTGCCAAGTGTTTGACAAGAAGAGAAGAAAAGTTGTCCAAAACAGCTTCCAATCGAATATTCATGTGATAGGAAAAGTCAGGAGAGTGCACAGGTACTGTTTTCTATCAGTTGGCAAGTTGAGCACACAATCCCAGTGTTGTACAGCTTCCTTCTTCACCTTTCCGATGCTGCCGCTCTCTCCGGCTCGCGGAGCCGAAGAAGCGGCTTCTTCGCGCAAAGACGATTGTACCGGTCACAGTGCTCTCTTAGCGCGGCTTCTGCCGAAAGAAGCCCGGGAGCGGCGCTTAACTCCGGAGAGCATTGTACCTTCGTCTTTAGCGTCTTTTGTGGTCTACATCCTAGCAGAAAGCTTTTCCACTCTGTCTGGCAAGGAAAACCTGTACCAGCACAGAAAACATCTCCCATCGTGTTCTGGACGTTGCACGGAGGTCTGCCAAGTGTTTGGCATAAAGAAAAGAAAAGCTGTCCAAAACAGCTTCCAATCGAATATTCATGTGATAGGAAAAGTCAGGAGAGTGCAAAGGTACTGTTTTCTATCAGTTGGCAAGTTGCGCACACAATCCCAGTGTTGTACAGCTTCCTTCTTTACCTTTTCGATGCTGCCGCTCTCTCCGGCTCCCGGAGCCGAAGAAGCGGCTTCTTCGCCCAAAGACGATTGTACCGCTCACAGTGCTCTCTTAGCGCGGCTTCTGCCGAAAGAAGCCCGGGAGCGGCGCTTAGCTCCGGAGAGCATCGTACCTTCGTCTTTAGCGTCTTTTGTGGTCTACATCCTAGCAGAAAGCTTTTCCACTCTGTCTGGCAAGGAAAACCTGTACCAGCACAGAAAACATCTCCCATCGTGATCTGGACGTTGCACGGAGGTCTGCCAAGTGTTTGGCATTAAGAAAAGAAAAGCTGTCCAAAACAGCTTCCAATCGAATATTCATGTGATTGGAAAAGTCAGGAGAGTGCAAAGGTACTGTTTTCTATCAGTTGGCAAGCTGTGCACACAATCCTAGTGTTGTACAGCTTCCTTCTTCACCTTTCCGATGCTGCCGCTCTCTCCGGCTCCCGGAGCCGAAGAAGCGGCTTCTTCGCGCTAAGACGATTGTACCGCTCACAGTGTTCTCGTTAGAGCGGCTTCTGCCGAAAGAAGCCCGGGAGCGGCGCTTAGCTCCGGAGAGCATCGTACCTTCGTCTTTAGCGTCTTTTGTGGTCTACATCCTAGCAGAAAGCTTTTCCACTATGTCTGGCAAGGAAAACCTGCGCCAGCAAAGAAAACATCTCCCAAAGTGATCTGGACGTTGTACGGAGGTCTGCCAAGTGTTTGACAAGAAGAGAAGAAAAGTTGTCCAAAACAGCTTCCAATCGAATATTCATGTGATAGGAAAAGTCAGGAGAGTGCACAGGTACTGTTTTCTATCAGTTGGGAAGTTGAGCACACAATCCCAGTGTTGTACAGCTTCCTTCTTCACCTTTCCGATGCTGCCGCTCTCTCCGGCTCCCAGAGCCGAAGAAGCGGCTTCTACGCGCAGAGAAGATTTTACCGCTCACAGTGCTCTCTTAGCGCGGCTTCTGCCGAAAGAAGCCCGGGAGCGGCGCTTAGCTCCGAAGAGCATCGTACCTTCGTCTTTAGTGTCTTTGGTGGTCTACATCCTAGCAGAAAGATTTTCCACTCTGTCTGGCAAGGAAAACCTGTACCAGCACAGAAAACATCTCCCAACATATTCTGGACGTTGCACGGAGGTCTGCCAAGTGTTTAGCATAAAGGAAAGTAAAGCTGTCCAAAACAGCTTCCAATCGAATATTCATGTGATAGGAAAAGTCAGGAGAGTGCAAAGGTACTGTTTTCTATCAGTTGGCAAGTTGAGCACACAATCCCAGTGTTGTACAGCTTCCTTCTTCACCTTTCCGATGCTGCCGCTCTCTCCGGCTCCCGGAGCCGAAGAAGCGGCTTCTTCGCGCAAAGACGATTGTACCGCTCACAGTGCTCTCTTAGCGCGGCTTCTGCCGAAAGAAGCCCGGGAGCGGCGCTTAGCTCCGGAGAGCATCGTACCTTCGTCTTTAGCGTCTTTTGTGGTCTACATCCTAGCAGAAAGCTTTTCCACTCTGTCTGGCAAGGAAAACCTGTACCAGCACAGAAAACATCTCCCATCGTGATCTGGACGTTGCACGGAGGTCTGCCAAGTGTTTGGAATTAAGAAAAGAAAAGCTGTCCAAAACAGCTTCCAATCGAATATTCATGTGATAGGAAAAGTCAGGAGAGTGCAAAGGTACTGTTTTCTATCAGTTGGCAAGCTGTGCACACAATCCTAGTGTTGTACAGCTTCCTTCTTCACCTTTCCGATGCTGCCGCTCTCTCCGGCTCCCTGAGCCGAAGAAGCGGCTTCTTCACGCAAAGACGATTGTACCGCTCACAGTGTTCTCGTTAGAGCGGCTTCTGCCGAAAGAAGCCCGGGAGCGGCGCTCAGCTCCGGAGAGGATTGTACCTTCGTCTTTAGTGTCTTTTGTGGTCTACATCCTAGCAGAAAGCTTTTCCACTCTCTCTGGCAAGGAAAACCTGCGCCAGCACAGAGAACATCTCCCAACGTGATCTGGACGTTGTACGGAGGTCTGCAGGGTGTTTGACAAGAAGAGAAGAAAAGTTGTCCAAAACAGCTTCCAATCGAATATTCATGTGATAGGAAAAGTCAGGAGAGTGCAAAGGTACTGTTTTCTATCAGTTGGCAAGTTGAGCACACAATCCCAGTGTTGTACAGCTTCCTTCTTCACCTTTCCGATGCTGCCGCTCTCTCCGGCTCCCGGAGCCGAAGAAGCGGCTTCTTCGCGCAAAGACGATTGTACCGCTCACAGTGCTCTCTTAGCGCGGCTTCTGCCGAAAGAAGCCCGGGAGCGGCGCTTAGCTCCGGAGAGCATCGTACCTTCGTCTTTAGCGTCTTTTGTGGTCTACATCCTAGCAGAAAGCTTTTCCACTCTGTCAGGCAAGGAAAACCTTCCGGAGCACAGAAAACATCTCCCATCGTGTTCTGGACGCTGCACGGAGGTCTGCCAAGTGTTTGGCATTAAGAAAAGAAAAGCTGTCCAAAACAGCTTCCAATCGAATATTCATGTGATTGGAAAAGTCAGGAGAGTGCAAAGGTACTGTTTTCTATCAGTTGGCAAGTTGCGCACACAATCCCAGTGTTGTACAGCTTCCTTCTTCACCTTTCCGATGCTGCCGCTCTCTCCGGCTCCCTGAGCCGAAGAAGCGGCTTCTTCGCGCAAAGACGATTGTACCGCTCACAGTGTTCTCGTTAGAGCGGCTTCTGCCGAAAGAAGCCCGGGAGCGGCGCTTAGCTCCGGAGAGCATCGTACCTTCGTCTTTAGTGTCTTTTGTGGTCTACATCCTAGCAGAAAGCTTTTCCACTCTGTCTGGTAAGGAAAACCTGTACCAGCACAGAAAACATCTCCCATCGTGTTCTGGACGTTGTACGGAGGTCTGCCAAGTGTTTGGCATAAAGAAAAGGAAAGCTGTCCAAAACAGCTTCCAATCGAATATTCATGTGATTGGAAAAGTCAGGAGAGTGCAAAGGTACTGTTTTCTATCAGTTGGCAAGTTGCGCACACAATCCCAGTGTTGTACAGCTTCCTTCTTCACCTTTCCGATGCTGCCGCTCTCTCCGGCTCGCGGTGCCGAAGAAGCGGCTTCTTCACGCAAAGACGATTGTACCGCTCACAGTGCTCTCGTTAGAGCGGCTTCTGCCGAAAGAAGCCCGGGAGCGGCGCTTAGCTCCGGAGAGCATTGTACCTTCGCCTTTAGCGTCTTTTGTGGTCTACATCCTAGCAGAAAGCTTTCCACTCTGTCAGGCAAGGAAAACCTGCCGGAGCACTGAAAACATCTCCCATCGTTTTCTGGAAGTTGCACGGAGGTCTGCCAAGTGTTTGACAAGAAGAGAAGAAAAGTTGTCCAAAACAGCTTCCAATCGAATATTCATGTGATAGGAAAAGTCAGGAGAGTGCACAGGTACTGTTTCCTATCAGTTGGCAAGTTGAGCACACAATCCCAGTGTTGTACAGCTTCCTTCTTCACCTTTCCGATGCTGCCGCTCTCTCCGGCTCCCGGAGCCGAAGAAGCGGCTTCTTCGCGCAAAGACGATTGTACCGGTCACAGTGCTCTCTTAGCGCGGCTTCTGCCGAAAGAAGCCCGGGAGCGGCGCTTAGCTCCGGAGAGCATTGTACCTTCGTCTTTAGCGTCTTTTGTGGTCTACATCCTAGCAGAAAGCTTTTCCACTCTGTCTGGCAAGGAAAACCTGTACCAGCACAGAAAACATCTCCCATCGTGTTCTGGACGTTGCACGGAGGTCTGCCAAGTGTTTGGCATAAAGAAAAGAAAAGCTGTCCAAAACAGCTTCCAATCGAATATTCATGTGATAGGAAAAGTCAGGAGAGTGCAAAGGTACTGTTTTCTATCAGTTGGCAAGTTGCGCACACAATCCCAGTGTTGTACAGCTTCCTTCTTCACCTTTCCGATGCTGCCGCTCTCTCCGGCTCCCGGAGCCGAAGAAGCGGCTTCTTCGCCCAAAGACGATTGTACCGCTCACAGTGCTCTCTTAGCGCCGCTTCTGCCGAAAGAAGCCCGGGAGCGGCGCTTAGCTCCGGAGAGCATCGTACCTTCGTCTTTAGCGTCTTTTGTGGTCTACATCCTAGCAGAAAGCTTTTCCACTCTGTCTGGCAAGGAAAACCTGTACCAGCACAGAAAACATCTCCCATCGTGATCTGGACGTTGCACGGAGGTCTGCCAACTGTTTGGCATTAAGAAAAGAAAAGCTGTCCAAAACAGCTTCCAATCGAATATTCATGTGATTGGAAAAGTCAGGAGAGTGCAAAGGTACTGTTTTCTATCAGTTGGCAAGCTGTGCACACAATCCTAGTGTTGTACAGCTTCCTTCTTCACCTTTCCGATGCTGCCGCTCTCTCCGGCTCGCGGAGCCGAAGAAGCGGCTTCTTCGCGCTAAGACGATTGTACCGCTCACAGTGTTCTCGTTAGAGCGGCTTCTGCCGAAAGAAGCCCGGGAGCGGCGCTTAGCTCCGGAGAGCATCGTACCTTCGTCTTTAGCGTCTTTTGTGGTCTACATCCTAGCAGAAAGCTTTTCCACTATGTCTGGCAAGGAAAACCTGCGCCAGCAAAGAAAACATCTCCCAACGTGATCTGGACGTTGTACGGAGGTCTGCCAAGTGTTTGACAAGAAGAGAAGAAAAGTTGTCCAAAACAGCTTCCAATCGAATATTCATGTGATAGGAAAAGTCAGGAGAGTGCAAAGGTACTGTTTTCTATCAGTTGGCAAGTTGAGCACACAATCCCAGTGTTGTACAGCTTCCTTCTTCACCTTTCCGATGCTGCCGCTCTCTCCGGCTCCCAGAGCCGAAGAAGCGGCTTCTACGCGCAAAGAAGATTTTACCGCTCACAGTGCTCTCTTAGCGCGGCTTCTGCCGAAAGAAGCCCGGGAGCGGCGCTTAGCTCCGGAGAGCATCGTACCTTCGTCTTTAGCGTCTTTTGTGGTCTACATCCTAGCAGAAAGCTTTTCCACTCTGTCTGGCAAGGAAAACCTGTACCAGCACAGAAAACATCTCCCATTGTCTTCTGGACGTTGCACGGAGGTCTGCCAAGTGTTTGGCATTAAGAAAAGAAAAGCTGTCCAAAACAGCTTCCAATCGAATATTCATGTGATAGGAAAAGTCAGGAGAGTGCAAAGGTACTGTTTTCTATCAGTTGGCAAGCTGTGCACACAATCCTAGTGTTGAACAGCTTCCTTCTCACCTTTCCGATGCTGCCGCTCTCTCCGGCTCCCTGAGCCGAAGATGCGGCTTCTTCGCGCAAAGACGATTGTACCGCTCACAGTGTTCTCCTTAGAGCGGCTTCTGCCGAAAGAAGCCCGGGAGCGGCGCTCAGCTCCGGAGAGGATTGTACCTTCGTCTTTAGCGTCTTTTGTGGTCTACATCCTAGCAGAAAGCTTTTCCACTCTGTCTGGCAAGGAAAACCTGCGCCAGCACAGAGAACATCTCCCAACGTGATCTGGACGTTGCACGGAGGTCTGTCAAGTGTTTGACAAGAAGAGAAGAAAAGTTGTCCAAAACAGCTTCCAATCGAATATTCATGTGATAGGAAAAGTCAGGAGAGTGCAAAGGTAGTGTTTTCTATCAGTTGGCAAGCTGTGCACACAATCCCAGTGTTGTACAGCTTCCTTCTTCACCTTTCCGATGCTGCCGCTCTCTCCGGCTCCCGGAGCCGAAGAAGCGGCTTCTTCGCGCAAAGACGATTGTACCGCTCACAGTGCTCTCTTAGCGCGTCTTCTGCCGAAAGAAGCCCGGGAGCGGCGCTTAGCTCCGGAGAGCATTGTACCTTCGCCTTTAGCGTCTTTTGTGGTCTACATCCTAGCAGAAAGCTTTTCCACTCTGTCTGGCAAGGAAAACCTGTACCAGCACAGAAAACATCTCCCAACATATTCTGGACGTTGCACGGAGGTCTGCCAAGTGTTTAGCATAAAGGAAAGAAAAGCTGTCCAAAACAGCTTCCAATCGAATATTCATGTGATAGGAAAAGTCAGGAGAGTGCAAAGGTACTGTTTTCTATCAGTTGGCAAGTTGAGCACACAATCCCAGTGTTGTACAGCTTCCTTCTTCACCTTTCCGATGCTGCCGCTCTCTCCGGCTCCCGGAGCCGAAGAAGCGGCTTCTTCGCGCAAAGACGATTGTACCGCTCACAGTGCTCTCTTATCGCGGCTTCTGCCGAAAGAAGCCCGGGAGCGGCGCTTAGCTCCGGAGAGCATCGTACCTTCGTCTTTAGCGTCTTTTGTGGTCTACATCCTCGCAGAAAGCTTTTCCACTCTGTCAGGCAAGGAAAACCTGCCGGAGCACAGAAAACATCTCCCATCGTTTTCTAGACGTTGCACGGAGGTCTGCCAAGTGTTTGACAAGAAGAGAAGAAAAGTTGTCCAAAACAGCTTCCAATCGAATATTCATGTGATAGGAAAAGTCAGGAGAGTGCAAAGGTACTGTTTTCTATCAGTTGGGAAGTTGAGCACACAATCCCAGTGTTGTACAGCTTCCTTCTTCACCTTTCCGATGCTGCCGCTCTCTCCGGCTCGCGGAGCCGAAGAAGCGGCTTCTTCGCGCAAAGACGATTGTACCGCTCACAGTGCTCTCTTAGCGCCGCTTCTGCCGAAAGAAGCCCGGGAGCGGCTCTTAGCTCCGAAGAGCATCGTACCTTCGTCTTTAGCGTCTTTTGTGGTCTACATCCTAGCAGAAAGCTTTTCCACTCTGTCTGGCAAGGAAAACCTGTACCAGCACAGAAAACATCTCCCATCGTGTTCTGGACGTTGCACGGAGGTCTGCCAAGTGTTTGGCATTAAGAAAAGAAAAGCTGTCCAAAACAGCTTCCAATCGAATATTCATGTGATAGGAAAAGTCAGGAGAGTGCAAAGGTAGTGTTTTCTATCAGTTGGCAAGCTGTGCACACAATCCTAGTGTTGTACAGCTTCCTTCTTCACCTTTCCGATGCTGCCGCTCTCTCCGGCTCCCTGAGCCGAAGATGCGGCTTCTTCGCGCAAAGACGATTGTACCGCTCACAGGGCTCTCTTAGCGCGGCTTCTGCCGAAAGAAGCCCGGGAGCGGCGCTTAGCTCCGGAGAGCATCGTACCTTCGTCTTTAGCGTCTTTTGTTGGTCTACATCCTAGCAGAAAGCTTTTCCACTCTGTCTGGCAAGGAAAACCTGTACCAGCACAGAGAACATCTCCCATCGTGTTCTGGACGTTGCAAGGAGGTCTGCCAAGTGTTTAGCATAAAGGAAAGAAAAGCTGTCCAAAACAGCTTCCAATCGAATATTCATGTGATAGGAAAAGTCAGGAGAGTGCAAAGGTACTGTTTTCTATCAGTTGGCAAGTTGAGCACACAATCCCAGTGTTGTACAGCTTCCTTCTTCACCTTTCCGATGCTGCCGCTCTCTCCGGCTCCCGGAGCCGAAGAAGCGGCTTCTTCGCGCAAAGACGATTGTACCGCTCACAGTGCTCTCTTAGCGCGGCTTCTGCCGAAAGAAGCCCGGGAGCGGCGCTTAGCTCCGGAGAGCATCGTACCTTCGTCTTTAGCGTCTTTTGTGGTCTACATCCTAGCAGAAAGCTTTTCCACTCTGTCAGGCAAGGAAAACCTGTACCAGCACAGAAAACATCTCCCATCGTGTTCTGGACGTTGTACGGTGGTCTGCCAAGTGTTTGGCATTAAGAAAAGAAAAGTTGTCCAAAACAGCTTCCAATTGAATATTCATGTGATAGGAAAAGTCAGGAGAGTGCAAAGGTACTGTTTTCTATCAGTTGGCAAGTTGCGCACACAATCCCAGTGTTGTACAGCTTCCTTCTCACCTTTCCGATGCTGCCGCTCTCTCCGGCTCCCGGAGCCGAAGATGCGGCTTCTTCGCGCAAAGACGATTGTACCGGTCACAGTGCTCTCTTAGCGCGGCTTCTGCCGAAAGAAGCCCGGGAGCGGCGCTTAGCTCCGGAGAGCATCGTACCTTCGTCTTTAGCGTCTTTTGTGGTCTACATCCTAGCAGAAATCTCTTCCACTCTGTCAGGCAAGGAGACAGTGTGCCAACACAGAAAACATCTCCCGTCGTGTTCTGGACGTTGCACGGAGGTCTGCCAAGTGTTTGACAAGAAGAGAAGAAAAGTTGTCCTAAACAGCTTCCAATCGAATATTCATGTGATAGGAAAAGTCAGGAGGGTGCACAGGTACTGTTTTCTATCAGTTGGCAAGTTGCGCACACAATCCCAGTGTTGTACAGCTTCCTTCTTCACCTTTCCGATGCTGCTGCTCTCTCCGGCTCCCGGAGCCGAAGAAGCGGCTTCTTCGCGCAAAGACGATTTTACCGCTCACAGTGCTCTCTTAGCGCGGCTTCTGCCGAAAGAAGCCCGGGAGCGGCTCTTAGCTCCGGAGAGCATCGTACCTTCGTCTTTAGCGTCTTTTGTGGTCTACATCCTCGCAGAAAGCTTTTCCACTCTGTCTGGCAAGGAGACAGTGTGCCAACACAGAGAACATCTCCCAACGTGATCTGGACGTTGCACGGAGGTCTGTTAAGTGTTTGGCAAGAAGAGAAGAAAAGTTGTCCAAAACAGCTTCCAATCGAATATTCATGTGATAGGAAAAGTCAGGAGAGTGCAAAGGTACTGTTTTCTATCAGTTGGCAAGCTGTGCACACAATCCTAGTGTTGTACAGCTTCCTTCTTCACCTTTCCGATGCTGCCGCTCTCTCCGGCTCGCGGAGCCGAAGAAGCGGCTTCTTCGCGCAAAGACGATTGTACCGCTCACAGTGCTCTCTTAGCGCGGCTTCTACCGAAAGAAGCCCGGGAGCGGCGCTTAGCTCCGGAGAGCATTGTACCTTCGCCTTTAGCGTCTTTTGTGGTCTACATCATAGCAGAAAGCTTTTCCACTCTGTCAGGCAAGGAAAACCTGCCGGAGCACAGAAAACATCTCCCATCGTTTTCTGGACGTTGCACGGAGGTCTGCCAAGTGTTTAGCATAAAGGAAAGTAAAGCTGTCCAAAACAGCTTCCAATCGAATATTCATGTGATAGGAAAAGTCAGGAGAGTGCAAAGGTACTGTTTTCTATCACTTGGCAAGTTGAGCACACAATCCCAGTGTTGTACAGCTTCCTTCTTCACCTTTCCGATGCTGCCGCTCTCTCCGGCTCCCGGAGTCGAAGAAGCGGCTTCTTCGCGCAAAGACGATTGTACCGCTCACAGTGCTCTCTTAGCGCGGCTTCTGCCGAAAGAAGCCCGGGAGCGGCGCTTAGCTCCGGAGAGCATCGTACCTTCGTCTTTAGCGTCTTTTGTGGTCTACATCCTAGCAGAAAGCTTTTCCACTCTGTCTGGCAAGGAAAACCTGTACCAGCACAGAAAACATCTCCCATCGTGATCTGGACGTTGCACGGAGGTCTGCCAAGTGTTTGGAATTAAGAAAAGAAAAGCTGTCCAAAACATCTTCCAATCGAATATTCATGTGATAGGAAAAGTCAGGAGAGTGCAAAGGTACTGTTTTCTATCAGTTGGCAAGCTGTGCACACAATCCTAGTGTTGAACAGCTTCCTTCTCACCTTTCCGATGCTGCCGCTCTCTCCGGCTCCCTGAGCCGAAGATGCGGCTTCTTCGCGCAAAGACGATTGTACCGCTCACAGTGTTCTCCTTAGAGCGGCTTCTGCCGAAAGAAGCCCGGGAGCGGCGCTCAGCTCCGGAGAGGATTGTACCTTCGTCTTTAGCGTCTTTTGTGGTCTACATCCTAGCAGAAAGCTTTTCCACTCTGTCTGGCAAGGAAAACCTGCGCCAGCACAGAGAACATCTCCCAACGTGATCTGGACGTTGCACGGAGGTCTGTCAAGTGTTTGACAAGAAGAGAAGAAAAGTTGTCCAAAACAGCTTCCAATCGAATATTCATGTGATAGGAAAAGTCAGGAGAGTGCAAAGGTAGTGTTTTCTATCAGTTGGCAAGCTGTGCACACAATCGCAGTGTTGTACAGCTTCCTTCTTCACCTTTCCGATGCTGCCGCTCTCTCCGGCTCCCGGAGCCGAAGAAGCGGCTTCTTCGCGCAAAGACGATTGTACCGCTCACAGTGCTCTCTTAGCGCGTCTTCTGCCGAAAGAAGCCCGGGAGCGGCGCTTAGCTCCGGAGAGCATTGTACCTTCGCCTTTAGCGTCTTTTGTGGTCTACATCCTAGCAGAAAGCTTTTCCACTCTGTCTGGCAAGGAAAACCTGTACCAGCACAGAAAACATCTCCCAACATATTCTGGACGTTGCACGGAGGTCTGCCAAGTGTTTAGCATAAAGGAAAGAAAAGCTGTCCAAAACAGCTTCCAATCGAATATTCATGTGATAGGAAAAGTCAGGAGAGTGCAAAGGTACTGTTTTCTATCAGTTGGCAAGTTGAGCACACAATCCCAGTGTTGTACAGCTTCCTTCTTCACCTTTCCGATGCTGCCGCTCTCTCCGGCTCCCGGAGCCGAAGAAGCGGCTTCTTCGCGCAAAGACGATTGTACCGCTCACAGTGCTCTCTTATCGCGGCTTCTGCCGAAAGAAGCCCGGGAGCGGCGCTTAGCTCCGGAGAGCATCGTACCTTCGTCTTTAGCGTCTTTTGTGGTCTACATCCTCGCAGAAAGCTTTTCCACTCTGTCAGGCAAGGAAAACCTGCCGGAGCACAGAAAACATCTCCCATCGTTTTCTAGACGTTGCACGGAGGTCTGCCAAGTGTTTGACAAGAAGAGAAGAAAAGTTGTCCAAAACAGCTTCCAATCGAATATTCATGTGATAGGAAAAGTCAGGAGAGTGCAAAGGTACTGTTTTCTATCAGTTGGGAAGTTGAGCACACAATCCCAGTGTTGTACAGCTTCCTTCTTCACCTTTCCGATGCTGCCGCTCTCTCCGGCTCGCGGAGCCGAAGAAGCGGCTTCTTCGCGCAAAGACGATTGTACCGCTCACAGTGCTCTCTTAGCGCCGCTTCTGCCGAAAGAAGCCCGGGAGCGGCTCTTAGCTCCGAAGAGCATCGTACCTTCGTCTTTAGCGTCTTTTGTGGTCTACATCCTAGCAGAAAGCTTTTCCACTCTGTCTGGCAAGGAAAACCTGTACCAGCACAGAAAACATCTCCCATCGTGTTCTGGACGTTGCACGGAGGTCTGCCAAGTGTTTGGCATTAAGAAAAGAAAAGCTGTCCAAAACAGCTTCCAATCGAATATTCATGTGATAGGAAAAGTCAGGAGAGTGCAAAGGTAGTGTTTTCTATCAGTTGGCAAGCTGTGCACACAATCCCAGTGTTGTACAGCTTCCTTCTTCACCTTTCCGATGCTGCCGCTCTCTCCGGCTCCCTGAGCCGAAGATGCGGCTTCTTCGCGCAAAGACGATTGTACCGCTCACAGGGCTCTCTTAGCGCGGCTTCTGCCGAAAGAAGCCCGGGAGCGGCGCTTAGCTCCGGAGAGCATCGTACCTTCGTCTTTAGCGTCTTTTGTTGGTCTACATCCTAGCAGAAAGCTTTTCCACTCTGTCTGGCAAGGAAAACCTGTACCAGCACAGAGAACATCTCCCATCGTGTTCTGGACGTTGCAAGGAGGTCTGCCAAGTGTTTAGCATAAAGGAAAGAAAAGCTGTCCAAAACAGCTTCCAATCGAATATTCATGTGATAGGAAAAGTCAGGAGAGTGCAAAGGTACTGTTTTCTATCAGTTGGCAAGTTGAGCACACAATCCCAGTGTTGTACAGCTTCCTTCTTCACCTTTCCGATGCTGCCGCTCTCTCCGGCTCCCGGAGCCGAAGAAGCGGCTTCTTCGCGCAAAGACGATTGTACCGCTCACAGTGCTCTCTTAGCGCGGCTTCTGCCGAAAGAAGCCCGGGAGCGGCGCTTAGCTCCGGAGAGCATCGTACCTTCGTCTTTAGCGTCTTTTGTGGTCTACATCCTAGCAGAAAGCTTTTCCACTCTGTCAGGCAAGGAAAACCTGTACCAGCACAGAAAACATCTCCCATCGTGTTCTGGACGTTGTACGGTGGTCTGCCAAGTGTTTGGCATTAAGAAAAGAAAAGTTGTCCAAAACAGCTTCCAATCGAATATTCATGTGATAGGAAAAGTCAGGAGAGTGCAAAGGTACTGTTTTCTATCAGTTGGCAAGTTGCGCACACAATCCCAGTGTTGTACAGCTTCCTTCTCACCTTTCCGATGCTGCCGCTCTCTCCGGCTCCCGGAGCCGAAGATGCGGCTTCTTCGCGCAAAGACGATTGTACCGGTCACAGTGCTCTCTTAGCGCGGCTTCTGCCGAAAGAAGCCCAAGAGCGGCTCTTAGCTCCGGAGAGCATCGTACCTTCGTCTTTAGCGTCTTTTGTGGTCTACATCCTCGCAGAAAGCTTTTCCACTCTGTCTGGCAAGGAGACAGTGTGCCAACACAGAGAACATCTCCCAACGTGATCTGGACGTTGCACGGAGGTCTGTCAAGTGTTTGGCAAGAAGAGAAGAAAAGTTGTCCAAAACAGCTTCCAATCGAATATTCATGTGATAGGAAAAGTCAGGAGAGTGCAAAGGTACTGTTTTCTATCAGTTGGCAAGCTGTGCACACAATCCTAGTGTTGTACAGCTTCCTTCTTCACCTTTCCGATGCTGCCGCTCTCTCCGGCTCGCGGAGCCGAAGAAGCGGCTTCTTCGCCCAAAGACGATTGTACCGCTCACAGTGCTCTCTTAGCGCCGCTTCTACCGAAAGAAGCCCGGGAGCGGCGCTTAGCTCCGGAGAGCATTGTACCTTCGCCTTTAGCGTCTTTTGTGGTCTACATCATAGCAGAAAGCTTTTCCACTCTGTCAGGCAAGGAAAACCTGCCGGAGCACAGAAAACATCTCCCATCGTTTTCTGGACGTTGCACGGAGGACTGCCAAGTGTTTGACAAGAAGAGAAGAAAAGTTGTCCAAAACAGCTTCCAATCGAATATTCATGTGATAGGAAAAGTCAGGAGAGTGCACAGGTTCTGTTTTCTATCAGTTGGCAAGTTGCGCACACAATCCCAGTGTTGTACAGCTTCCTTCTTCACCTTTCCGATGCTGCCGCTCTCTCCGGCTCCCGGAGCCGAAGAAGCAGCTTCTTCGCGCAAAGACGATTGTACCGGTCACAGTGCTCTCTTAGCGCGGCTTCTGCCGAAAGAAGCCCGGGAGCGGCTCTTAGCTCCGGAGAGCATCGTACCTTCGTCTTTAGCGTCTTTTGTGGTCTACATCCTAGCAGAAAGCTTTTCCACTCTGTCTGGCAAGGAAAACCTGTACCAGCACAGAAAACATCTCCCATCGTGATCTGGACGTTGCACGGAGGTCTGCCAAGTGTTTGGCTTTAAGAAAAGTAAAGCTGTCCAAAACAGCTTCCAATCGAATATTCATGTGATTGGAAAAGTCAGGAGAGTGCAAAGGTACTGTTTTCTATCAGTTGGCAAGCTGTGCACACAATCCTAGTGTTGTACAGCTTCCTTCTTCACCTTTCCGATGCTGCCGCTCTCTCCGGCTCGCGGAGCCGAAGAAGCGGCTTCTTCGCGCTAAGACGATTGTACCGCTCACAGTGTTCTCGTTAGAGCGGCTTCTGCCGAAAGAAGCCCGGGAGCGGCGCTTAGCTCCGGAGAGCATCGTACCTTCGTCTTTAGCGTCTTTGGTGGTCTACATCCTAGCAGAAAGATTTTCCACTCTGTCTGGCAAGGAAAACCTGTACCAGCACAGAAAACATCTCCCAACATATTCTGGACGTTGCACGGAGGTCTGCCAAGTGTTTAGCATAAAGGAAAGTAAAGCTGTCCAAAACAGCTTCCAATCGAATATTCATGTGATAGGAAAAGTCAGGAGAGTGCAAAGGTACTGTTTTCTATCAGTTGGCAAGTTGAGCACACAATCCCAGTGTTGTACAGCTTCCTTCTTCACCTTTCCGATGCTGCCGCTCTCTCCGGCTCCCGGAGCCGAAGAAGCGGCTTCTTCGCGCAAAGACGATTGTACCGCTCACAGTGCTCTCTTAGCGCGGCTTCTGCCGAAAGAAGCCCGGGAGCGGCGCTTAGCTCCGGAGAGCATCGTACCTTCGTCTTTAGCGTCTTTTGTGGTCTACATCCTAGCAGAAAGCTTTTCCACTCTGTCTGGCAAGGAAAACCTGTACCAGCACAGAAAACATCTCCCATCGTGATCTGGACGTTGCACGGAGGTCTGCCAAGTGTTTGGAATTAAGAAAAGAAAAGCTGTCCAAAACATCTTCCAATCGAATATTCATGTGATAGGAAAAGTCAGGAGAGTGCAAAGGTACTGTTTTCTATCAGTTGGCAAGCTGTGCACACAATCCTAGTGTTGTACAGCTTCCTTCTTCACCTTTCCGATGCTGCCGCTCTCTCCGGCTCCCTGAGCCGAAGAAGCGGCTTCTTCACGCAAAGACGATTGTACCGCTCACAGTGTTCTCCTTAGAGCGGCTTCTGCCGAAAGAAGCCCGGGAGCGGCGCTCAGCTCCGGAGAGGATTGTACCTTCGTCTTTAGTGTCTTTTGTGGTCTACATCCTAGCAGAAAGCTTTTCCACTCTGTCTGGCAAGGAAAACCTGCGCCAGCACAGAGAACATCTCCCAACGTGATCTGGACGTTGTACGGAGGTCTGCAGGGTGTTTGACAAGAAGAGAAGAAAAGTTGTCCAAAACAGCTTCCAATCGAATATTCATGTGATAGGAAAAGTCAGGAGAGTGCACAGGTACTGTTTTCTATCAGTTGGCAAGTTGAGCACACAATCCCAGTGTTGTACAGCTTCCTTCTTCACCTTTCCGATGCTGCCGCTCTCTCCGGCTCCCGGAGCCGAAGAAGCGGCTTCTTCGCGCAAAGACGATTGTACCGCTCACAGTGCTCTCTTAGCGCGGCTTCTGCCGAAAGAAGCCCGGGAGCGGCGCTTAGCTCCGGAGAGCATCGTACCTTCGTCTTTAGCGTCTTTTGTGGTCTACATCCTAGCAGAAAGCTTTTCCACTCTGTCTGGCAAGGAAAACCTGCCGGAGCACAGAAAACATCTCCCATCGTCTTCTGGACGTTGCACGGAGGTCTGCCAAGTGTTTGGCATTAAGAAAAGAAAAGCTGTCCAAAACAGCTTCCAATCGAATATTCATGTGATTACAAAAGTCAGGAGAATGGTAAGGTACTGTTTTCTATCAGTTGGCAAGCTGTGCACACAATCCCAGTGTTGTACAGCTTCCTTCTTCACCTTTCCGATGCTGCCGCTCTCTCCAGCTCCCTGAGCCGAAGAAGCGGCTTCTTCGCGCAAAGACGATTGTACCGCTCACAGTGTTCTCGTTAGAGCGGCTTCTGCCGAAAGAAGCCCGGGAGCGGCGCTTAGCTCCGGAGAGCATCGTACCTTCGTCTTTAGTGTCTTTTGTGGTCTACATCCTAGCAGAAAGCTTTTCCACTCTGTCTGGCAAGGAAAACCTGTACCAGCACAGAAAACATCTCCCATCGTGTTCCGGACGTTGTACGGAGGTCTGCCAAGTGTTTGGCATAAAGAAAAGAAAAGCTGTCCAAAACAGCTTCCAATCGAATATTCATGTGATTGGAAAAGTCAGGAGAGTGCAAAGGTACTGTTTTCTATCAGTTGGCAAGTTGCGCACACAATCCCAGTGTTGTACAGCTTCCTTCATCACCTTTCCGATGCTGCCGCTCTCTCCGGCTCGCGGAGCCGAAGAAGCGGCTTCTTCACGCAAAGACGATTGTACCGCTCACAATGCTCTCGTTAGAGCGGCTTCTGCCGAAAGAAGCCCGGGAGCGGCGCTCAGCTCCGGAGAGGATTGTACCTTCGTCTTTAGCGTCTTTTGTGGTTTAAATCCTAGCAGAAAGCTTTTCCACTATGTCTGGCAAGGAAAACCTGCGCCAGCACAGAGAACATCTCCCAACGTGATCTGGACGTTGCACGGAGGTCTGTCAAGTGTTTGACAAGAAGAGAAGAAAAGTTGTCCAAAACAGCTTCCAATCGAATATTCATGTGATAGGAAAAGTCAGGAGAGTGCAAAGGTACTGTTTTCTATCAGTTGGCAAGCTGTGCACACAATCCCAGTGTTGTACAGCTTCCTTCTTCACCTTTCCGATGCTGCCGCTCTCTCCGGCTCCCGGAGCCGAAGAAGCGGCTTCTTCGCGCAAAGACGATTGTACCGCTCACAGTGCTCTCGTTAGAGCTGCTTCTGCCGAAAGAAGCCCGGGAGCGGCGCTTAGCTCCGAAGAGCATCGTACCTTCGTCTTTAGCGTCTTTTGTGGTCTACATCCTAGCAGAAAGATTTTCCACTCTGTCTGGCAAGGAAAACCTGCGCCAGCACAGAAAACATCTCCCAACGTGATCTGGACGTTGTACGGAGGTCTGCCAAGTGTTTGACAAGAAGAGAAGAAAAGTTGTCCAAAACAGCTTCCAATCGAATATTCATGTGATAGGAAAAGTCAGGAGAGTGCACAGGTACTGTTTTCTATCAGTTGGCAAGTTGAGCACACAATCCCAGTGTTGTACAGCTTCCTTCTTCACCTTTCCGATGCTGCCGCTCTCTCCGGCTCCCGGAGCCGAAGAAGCGGCTTCTTCGCGCAAAGACGATTGTACCGCTCACAGTGCTCTCTTAGCGCGGCTTCTGCCGAAAGAAGCCCGGGAGCGGCGCTTAGCTCCGGAGAGCATCGTACCTTCGTCTTTAGCGTCTTTTGTGGTCTAAATCCTAGCAGAAAGCTTTTCCACTCTGTCTGGCAAGGAAAACCTGTACCAGCACAGAAAACATCTCCCATCGTGTTCTGGACGTTGCACGGAGGTCTGCCAAGTGTTTGGCATAAAGAAAAGAAAAGCTGTCCAAAAGAGCTTCCAATCGAATATTCATGTGATAGGAAAAGTCAGGAGAGTGCAAAGGTACTGTTTTCTATCAGTTGGCAAGTTGCGCACACAATCCCAGTGTTGTACAGCTTCCTTCTTCACCTTTCCGATGCTGCCGCTCTCTCCGGCTCGCGGATCCGAAGAAGCGGCTTCCTCGCGCAAAGAAGATTGTACCGCTCACAGTGCTCTCTTAGCGCGGCTTCTGCCGAAAGAAGCCCGGGAGCGGCGCTTAGCTCCGGAGAGCATCGTACCTTCGTCTTTAGCGTCTTTTGTGGTCTACATCCTAGCAGAAAGCTTTTCTACTCTGTCAGGCAAGGAAAACCTGCCGGAGCACAGAAAACATCTCCCATCGTGTTCTGGACGCTCCACAGAGGTCTGCCAAGTGTTTGGCATTAAGAAAAGAAAAGCTGTCCAAAACAGCTTCCAATCGAATATTCATGTGATAGGAAAAGTCAGGAGAGTGCAAAGGTACTGTTTTCTATCAGTTGGCAAGCTGTGCACACAATCCTAGTGTTGTACAGCTTCCTTCTTCACCTTTCCGATGCTGCCGCTCTCTCCGGCTCCCTGAGCCGAAGATGCGGATTCTTCGCGCAAAGACGATTGTACCGCTCACAGTGTTCTCCTTAGAGCGGCTTCTGCCGAAAGAAGCCCGGGAGCGGCGCTCAGCTCCGGAGAGGATTGTACCTTCGTCTTTAACGTCTTTTGTGGTCTACATCCTAGCAGAAAGCTTTTCCACTCTGTCTGGCAAGGAAAACCTGCGCCAGCACAGAGAACATCTCCCAACGTGTTCTGGACGTTGTACGGAGGTCTGCCAAGTGTTTGACAAGAAGAGAAGAAAAGTTGTCCAAAACAGCTTCCAATCGAATATTCATGTGATAGCAAAAGTCAGGAGAGTGCACAGGTACTGTTTTCTATCAGTTGGCAAGTTGAGCACACAATCCCAGTGTTGTACAGCTTCCTTCTTCACCTTTCCGATGCTGCCGCTCTCTCCGGCTCCCGGAGCCGAAGAAGCGGCTTCTTCGCGCAAAGACGATTGTACCGCTCACAGTGCTCTCTTAGCGCGGCTTCTGCCGAAAGAAGCCCGGGAGCGGCGCTTAGCTCCGAAGAGCATCGTACCTTCGTCTTTAGCGTCTTTTGTGGTCTACATCCTAGCAGAAAGCTTTTCCACTCTGTCAGGCAAGGAAAACCTGTACCAGCACAGAAAACATCTCCCATCGTTTTCTGGACGTTGCACGGAGGTCTGCCAAGTGTTTGGCATAAAGAAAAGAAAAGCTGTCCAAAACAGCTTCCAATCGAATATTCATGTGATAGGAAAAGTCAGGAGAGTGCAAAGGTACTGTTTTCTATCAGTTGGCAAGTTGCACACACAATCACAGTGTTGTACAGCTTCCTTCTTCACCTTTCCGATGCTGCCGCTCTCTCCGGCTCCCGGATCCGAAGAAGCGGCTTCTTCGCGCAAAGACGATTGTACCGCTCACAGTGTTCTCGTTAGAGCAGCTTCTGCCGAAAGAAGCCCGGGAGCGGCGCTTAGCTCCGGAGAGCATCGTACCTTCGTCTTTAGTGTCTTTTGTGGTCTACATCCTAGCAGAAAGCTTTTCCACTCTGTCTGGTAAGGAAAACCTGTACCAGCACAGAAAACATCTCCCATCGTGTTCTGGACGTTGTACGGAGGTCTGCCAAGTGTTTGGCATAAAGAAAAGAAAAGCTGTCCAAAACAGCTTCCAATCGAATATTCATGTGATTACAAAAGTCAGGAGAATGGTAAGGTACTGTTTTCTATCAGTTGGCAAGTTGAGCACACAATCCCAGTGTTGTACAGCTTCCTTCTTCACCTTTCCGATGCTGCCGCTCTCTCCGGCTCCCGGAGCCGAAGAAGCGGCTTCTTCGCCCAAAGACGATTGTACCGCTCACAGTGCTCTCTTAGCGCGGCTTCTGCCGAAAGAAGCCCGGGAGCGGCGCTTAGCTCCGGAGAGCATCGTACCTTCGTCTTTAGCGTCTTTTGTGGTCTACATCCTAGCAGAAAGCTTTTCCACTCTGTCTGGCAAGGAAAACCTGTACCAGCACAGAAAACATCTCCCATCGTGATCTGGACGTTGCACGGAGGTCTGCCAAGTGTTTGGCTTTAAGAAAAGTAAAGCTGTCCAAAACAGCTTCCAATCGAATATTCATGTGATTGGAAAAGTCAGGAGAGTGCAAAGGTACTGTTTTCTATCAGTTGGCAAGCTGTGCACACAATCCTAGTGTTGTACAGCTTCCTTCTTCACCTTTCCGATGCTGCCGCTCTCTCCGGCTCGCTTAGCCGAAGAAGCGGCTTCTTCGCGCTAAGACGATTGTACCGCTCACAGTGTTCTCGTTAGAGCGGCTTCTGCCGAAAGAAGCCCGGGAGCGGCGCTTAGCTCCGGAGAGCATCGTACCTTCGTCTTTAGCGTCTTTGGTGGTCTACATCCTAGCAGAAAGATTTTCCACTCTGTCTGGCAAGGAAAACCTGTACCAGCACAGAAAACATCTCCCAACATATTCTGGACGTTGCACAGAGGTCTGCCAAGTGTTTAGCATAAAGGAAAGTAAAGCTGTCCAAAACAGCTTCCAATCGAATATTCATGTGATAGGAAAAGTCAGGAGAGTGCAAAGGTACTGTTTTCTATCAGTTGGCAAGTTGAGCACACAATCCCAGTGTTGTACAGCTTCCTTCTTCACCTTTCCGATGCTGCCGCTCTCTCCGGCTCCCGGAGCCGAAGAAGCGGCTTCTTCGCGCAAAGACGATTGTACCGCTCACAGTGCTCTCTTAGCGCGGCTTCTGCCGAAAGAAGCCCGGGAGCGGCGCTTAGCTCCGGAGAGCATCGTACCTTCGTCTTTAGCGTCTTTTGTGGTCTACATCCTAGCAGAAAGCTTTTCCACTCTGTCTGGCAAGGAAAACCTGTACCAGCACAGAAAACATCTCCCATCGTGATCTGGACGTTGCACGGAGGTCTGCCAAGTGTTTGGAATTAAGAAAAGAAAAGCTGTCCAAAACATCTTCCAATCGAATATTCATGTGATAGGAAAAGTCAGGAGAGTGCAAAGGTACTGTTTTCTATCAGTTGGCAAGCTGTGCACACAATCCTAGTGTTGTACAGCTTCCTTCTTCACCTTTCCGATGCTGCCGCTCTCTCCGGCTCCCTGAGCCGAAGAAGCGGCTTCTTCACGCAAAGACGATTGTACCGCTCACAGTGTTCTCCTTAGAGCGGCTTCTGCCGAAAGAAGCCCGGGAGCGGCGCTCAGCTCCGGAGAGGATTGTACCTTCGTCTTTAGTGTCTTTTGTGGTCTACATCCTAGCAGAAAGCTTTTCCACTCTGTCTGGCAAGGAAAACCTGCGCCAGCACAGAGAACATCTCCCAACGTGATCTGGACGTTGTACGGAGGTCTGCAGGGTGTTTGACAAGAAGAGAAGAAAAGTTGTCCAAAACAGCTTCCAATCGAATATTCATGTGATAGGAAAAGTCAGGAGAGTGCACAGGTACTGTTTTCTATCAGTTGGCAAGTAGAGCACACAATCCCAGTGTTGTACAGCTTCCTTCTTCACCTTTCCGATGCTGCCGCTCTCTCCGGCTCGCGGAGCCGAAGAAGCGGCTTCTTCGCGCAAAGACGATTGTACCGGTCACAGTGCTCTCTTAGCGCGGCTTCTGCCGAAAGAAGCCCGGGAGCGGCGCTTAGCTCCGGAGAGCATTGTACCTTCGTCTTTAGCGTCTTTTGTGGTCTACATCCTAGCAGAAAGCTTTTCCACTCTGTCTGGCAAGGAAAACCTGTACCAGCACAGAAAACATCTCCCATCGTGTTCTGGACGTTGCACGGAGGTCTGCCAAGTGTTTGGCATAAAGAAAAGAAAAGCTGTCCAAAACAGCTTCCAATCGAATATTCATGTGATAGGAAAAGTCAGGAGAGTGCAAAGGTACTGTTTTCTATCAGTTGGCAAGTTGCGCACACAATCCCAGTGTTGTACAGCTTCCTTCTTCACCTTTCCGATGCTGCCGCTCTCTCCGGCTCCCGGAGCCGAAGAAGCGGCTTCTTCGCGCAAAGACGATTGTACCGCTCACAGTGCTCTCTTAGCGCGGCTTCTGCCGAAAGAAGCCCGGGAGCGGCGCTTAGCTCCGGAGAGCATCGTACCTTCGTCTTTAGTGTCTTTTGTGGTCTACATCCTAGCAGAAAGCTTTTCCACTCTGTCTGGTAAGTAAAACCTGTACCAGCACAGAAAACATCTCCCATCGTGTTCTGGACGTTGTACGGAGGTCTGCCAAGTGTTTGGCATAAAGAAAAGGAAAGCTGTCCAAAACAGCTTCCAATCGAATATTCATGTGATTGGAAAAGTCAGGAGAGTGCAAAGGTACTGTTTTCTATCAGTTGGCAAGTTGCGCACACAATCCCAGTGTTGTACAGCTTCCTTCTTCACCTTTCCGATGCTGCCGCTCTCTCCGGCTCGCGGTGCCGAAGAAGCGGCTTCTTCACGCAAAGACGATTGTACCGCTCACAGTGCTCTCGTTAGAGCGGCTTCTGCCGAAAGAAGCCCGGGAGCGGCGCTTAGCTCCGGAGAGCATTGTACCTTCGCCTTTAGCGTCTTTTGTGGTCTACATCCTAGCAGAAAGCTTTTCCACTCTGTCAGGCAAGGAAAACCTGCCGGAGCACAGAAAACATCTCCCATCGTTTTCTGGACGTTGCACGGAGGTCTGCCAAGTGTTTGACAAGAAGAGAAGAAAAGTTGTCCAAAACAGCTTCCAATCGAATATTCATGTGATAGGAAAAGTCAGGAGAGTGCACAGGTACTGTTTCCTATCAGTTGGCAAGTTGAGCACACAATCCCAGTGTTGTACAGCTTCCTTCTTCACCTTTCCGATGCTGCCGCTCTCTCCGGCTCCCGGAGCCGAAGAAGCGGCTTCTACGCGCAAAGAAGATTTTACCGCTCACAGTGCTCTCTTAGCGCGGCTTCTGCCGAAAGAAGCCCGGGAGCGGCGCTTAGCTCCGAAGAGCATCGTACCTTCGTCTTTAGTGTCTTTTGTGGTCTACATCCTAGCAGAAAGCTTTTCCACTCTGTCTGGCAAGGAAAACCTGCGCCAGCACAGAGAACATCTCCCAACGTGATCTGGACGTTGTACGGAGGTCTGCCAAGTGTTTGACAAGAAGAGAAGAAAAGTTGTCCAAAACAGCTTCCAATCGAATATTCATGTGATAGGAAAAGTCAGGAGAGTGCACAGGTACTGTTTTCTATCAGTTGGCAAGTTGAGCACACAATCCCAGTGTTGTACAGCTTCCTTCTTCACCTTTCCGATGCTGCCGCTCTCTCCGGCTCCCGGAGCCGAAGAAGCGGCTTCTTCGCGCAAAGACGATTGTACCGGTCACAGTGCTCTCTTAGCGCGGCTTCTGCCGAAAGAAGCCCGGGAGCGGCGCTTAACTCCGGAGAGCATTGTACCTTCGTCTTTAGCGTCTTTTGTGGTCTACATCCTAGCAGAAAGCTTTTCCACTCTGTCTGGCAAGGAAAACCTGTACCAGCAGAGAAAACATCTCCCATCGTGTTCTGGACGTTGCACGGAGGTCTGCCAAGTGTTTGGCATAAAGAAAAGAAAAGCTGTCCAAAACAGCTTCCAATCGAATATTCATGTGATAGGAAAAGTCAGGAGAGTGCAAAGGTACTGTTTTCTATCAGTTGGCAAGTTGCGCACACAATCCCAGTGTTGTACAGCTTCCTTCTTTACCTTTTCGATGCTGCCGCTCTCTCCGGCTCCCGGAGCCGAAGAAGCGGCTTCTTCGCCCAAAGACGATTGTACCGCTCACAGTGCTCTCTTAGCGCGGCTTCTGCCGAAAGAAGCCCGGGAGCGGCGCTTAGCTCCGGAGAGCATCGTACCTTCGTCTTTAGCGTCTTTTGTGGTCTACATCCTAGCAGAAAGCTTTTCCACTCTGTCTGGCAAGGAAAACCTGTACCAGCACAGAAAACATCTCCCATCGTGATCTGGACGTTGCACGGAGGTCTGCCAAGTGTTTGGCATTAAGAAAAGAAAAGCTGTCCAAAACAGCTTCCAATCGAATATTCATGTGATTGGAAAAGTCAGGAGAGTGCAAAGGTACTGTTTTCTATCAGTTGGCAAGCTGTGCACACAATCCTAGTGTTGTACAGCTTCCTTCTTCACCTTTCCGATGCTGCCGCTCTCTCCGGCTCGCGGAGCCGAAGAAGCGGCTTCTTCGCGCTAAGACGATTGTACCGCTCACAGTGTTCTCGTTAGAGCGGCTTCTGCCGAAAGAAGCCCGGGAGCGGCGCTTAGCTCCGGAGAGCATCGTACCTTCGTCTTTAGCGTCTTTTGTGGTCTACATCCTAGCAGAAAGCTTTTCCACTATGTCTGGCAAGGAAAACCTGCGCCAGCAAAGAAAACATCTCCCAAAGTGATCTGGACGTTGTACGGAGGTCTGCCAAGTGTTTGACAAGAAGAGAAGAAAAGTTGTCCAAAACAGCTTCCAATCGAATATTCATGTGATAGGAAAAGTCAGGAGAGTGCACAGGTACTGTTTTCTATCAGTTGGCAAGTTGAGCACACAATCCCAGTGTTGTACAGCTTCCTTCTTCACCTTTCCGATGCTGCCGCTCTCTCCGGCTCCCAGAGCCGAAGAAGCGGCTTCTACGCGCAGAGAAGATTTTACCGCTCACAGTGCTCTCTTAGCGCGGCTTCTGCCGAAAGAAGCCCGGGAGCGGCGCTTAGCTCCGAAGAGCATCGTACCTTCGTCTTTAGTGTCTTTGGTGGTCTACATCCTAGCAGAAAGATTTTCCACTCTGTCTGGCAAGGAAAACCTGTACCAGCACAGAAAACATCTCCCAACATATTCTGGACGTTGCACGGAGGTCTGCCAAGTGTTTAGCATAAAGGAAAGTAAAGCTGTCCAAAACAGCTTCCAATCGAATATTCATGTGATAGGAAAAGTCAGGAGAGTGCAAAGGTACTGTTTTCTATCAGTTGGCAAGTTGAGCACACAATCCCAGTGTTGTACAGCTTCCTTCTTCACCTTTCCGATGCTGCCGCTCTCTCCGGCTCCCGGAGCCGAAGAAGCGGCTTCTTCGCGCAAAGACGATTGTACCGCTCACAGTGCTCTCTTAGCGCGGCTTCTGCCGAAAGAAGCCCGGGAGCGGCGCTTAGCTCCGGAGAGCATCGTACCTTCGTCTTTAGCGTCTTTTGTGGTCTACATCCTAGCAGAAAGCTTTTCCACTCTGTCTGGCAAGGAAAACCTGTACCAGCACAGAAAACATCTCCCATCGTGATCTGGACGTTGCACGGAGGTCTGCCAAGTGTTTGGAATTAAGAAAAGAAAAGCTGTCCAAAACAGCTTCCAATCGAATATTCATGTGATAGGAAAAGTCAGGAGAGTGCAAAGGTACTGTTTTCTATCAGTTGGCAAGCTGTGCACACAATCCTAGTGTTGTACAGCTTCCTTCTTCACCTTTCCGATGCTGCCGCTCTCTCCGGCTCCCTGAGCCGAAGAAGCGGCTTCTTCACGCAAAGACGATTGTACCGCTCACAGTGTTCTCGTTAGAGCGGCTTCTGCCGAAAGAAGCCCGGGAGCGGCGCTCAGCTCCGGAGAGGATTGTACCTTCGTCTTTAGTGTCTTTTGTGGTCTACATCCTAGCAGAAAGCTTTTCCACTCTCTCTGGCAAGGAAAACCTGCGCCAGCACAGAGAACATCTCCCAACGTGATCTGGACGTTGTACGGAGGTCTGCAGGGTGTTTGACAAGAAGAGAAGAAAAGTTGTCCAAAACAGCTTCCAATCGAATATTCATGTGATAGGAAAAGTCAGGAGAGTGCAAAGGTACTGTTTTCTATCAGTTGGCAAGTTGAGCACACAATCCCAGTGTTGTACAGCTTCCTTCTTCACCTTTCCGATGCTGCCGCTCTCTCCGGCTCCCGGAGCCGAAGAAGCGGCTTCTTCGCGCAAAGACGATTGTACCGCTCACAGTGCTCTCTTAGCGCGGCTTCTGCCGAAAGAAGCCCGGGAGCGGCGCTTAGCTCCGGAGAGCATCGTACCTTCGTCTTTAGCGTCTTTTGTGGTCTACATCCTAGCAGAAAGCTTTTCCACTCTGTCAGGCAAGGAAAACCTTCCGGAGCACAGAAAACATCTCCCATCGTGTTCTGGACGCTGCACGGAGGTCTGCCAAGTGTTTGGCATTAAGAAAAGAAAAGCTGTCCAAAACAGCTTCCAATCGAATATTCATGTGATTGGAAAAGTCAGGAGAGTGCAAAGGTACTGTTTTCTATCAGTTGGCAAGTTGCGCACACAATCCCAGTGTTGTACAGCTTCCTTCTTCACCTTTCCGATGCTGCCGCTCTCTCCGGCTCCCTGAGCCGAAGAAGCGGCTTCTTCGCGCAAAGACGATTGTACCGCTCACAGTGTTCTCGTTAGAGCGGCTTCTGCCGAAAGAAGCCCGGGAGCGGCGTTTAGCTCCGGAGAGCATCGTACCTTCGTCTTTAGTGTCTTTTGTGGTCTACATCCTAGCAGAAAGCTTTTCCACTCTGTCTGGTAAGGAAAACCTGTACCAGCACAGAAAACATCTCCCATCGTGTTCTGGACGTTGTACGGAGGTCTGCCAAGTGTTTGGCATAAAGAAAAGGAAAGCTGTCCAAAACAGCTTCCAATCGAATATTCATGTGATTGGAAAAGTCAGGAGAGTGCAAAGGTACTGTTTTCTATCAGTTGGCAAGTTGCGCACACAATCCCAGTGTTGTACAGCTTCCTTCTTCACCTTTCCGATGCTGCCGCTCTCTCCGGCTCGCGGTGCCGAAGAAGCGGCTTCTTCACGCAAAGACGATTGTACCGCTCACAGTGCTCTCGTTAGAGCGGCTTCTGCCGAAAGAAGCCCGGGAGCGGCGCTTAGCTCCGGAGAGCATTGTACCTTCGCCTTTAGCGTCTTTTGTGGTCTACATCCTAGCAGAAAGCTTTCCACTCTGTCAGGCAAGGAAAACCTGCCGGAGCACTGAAAACATCTCCCATCGTTTTCTGGAAGTTGCACGGAGGTCTGCCAAGTGTTTGACAAGAAGAGAAGAAAAGTTGTCCAAAACAGCTTCCAATCGAATATTCATGTGATAGGAAAAGTCAGGAGAGTGCACAGGTACTGTTTCCTATCAGTTGGCAAGTTGAGCACACAATCCCAGTGTTGTACAGCTTCCTTCTTCACCTTTCCGATGCTGCCGCTCTCTCCGGCTCCCGGAGCCGAAGAAGCGGCTTCTTCGCGCAAAGACGATTGTACCGCTCACAGTGCTCTCTTAGCGCGGCTTCTGCCGAAAGAAGCCCGGGAGCGGCGCTTAGCTCCGGAGAGCATTGTACCTTCGTCTTTAGCGTCTTTTCTCGTCTACATCCTAGCAGAAAGCTTTTCCAATCTGTCTGGCAAGGAAAACCTGTACCAGCACAGAAAACATCTCCCATCGTGTTCTGGACGTTGCACGGAGGTCTGCCAAGTGTTTGGCATAAAGAAAAGAAAAGCTGTCCAAAACAGCTTCCAATCGAATATTCATGTGATAGGAAAAGTCAGGAGAGTGCAAAGGTACTGTTTTCTATCAGTTGGCAAGTTGCGCACACAATCCCAGTGTTGTACAGCTTCCTTCTTCACCTTTCCGATGCTGCCGCTCTCTCCGGCTCCCGGAGCCGAAGAAGCGGCTTCTTCGCCCAAAGACGATTGTACCGCTCACAGTGTTCTCGTTAGAGCGGCTTCTGCCGAAAGAAGCCCGGGAGCGGCGCTTAGCTCCGGAGAGCATCGTACCTTCGTCTTTAGCGTCTTTTGTGGTCTACATCCTAGCAGAAAGCTTTTCCACTATGTCTGGCAAGGAAAACCTGCGCCAGCAAAGAAAACATCTCCCAACGTGATCTGGACGTTGTACGGAGGTCTGCCAAGTGTTTGACAAGAAGAGAAGAAAAGTTGTCCAAAACAGCTTCCAATCGAATATTCATGTGATAGGAAAAGTCAGGAGAGTGCACAGGTACTGTTTTCTATCAGTTGGCAAGTTGAGCACACAATCCCAGTGTTGTACAGCTTCCTTCTTCACCTTTCCGATGCTGCCGCTCTCTCCGGCTCCCAGAGCCGAAGAAGCGGCTTCTACGCGCAAAGAAGATTTTACCGCTCACAGTGCTCTCTTAGCGCGGCTTCTGCCGAAAGAAGCCCGGGAGCGGCGCTTAGCTCCGGAGAGCATCGTACCTTCGTCTTTAGCGTCTTTTGTGGTCTACATCCTAGCAGAAAGCTTTTCCACTCTGTCTGGCAAGGAAAACCTGTACCAGCACAGAAAACATCTCCCATTGTCTTCTGGACGTTGCACGGAGGTCTGCCAAGTGTTTGGCATTAAGAAAAGAAAAGCTGTCCAAAACAGCTTCCAATCGAATATTCATGTGATAGGAAAAGTCAGGAGAGTGCAAAGGTACTGTTTTCTATCAGTTGGCAAGCTGTGCACACAATCCTAGTGTTGAACAGCTTCCTTCTCACCTTTCCGATGCTGCCGCTCTCTCCGGCTCCCTGAGCCGAAGATGCGGCTTCTTCGCGCAAAGACGATTGTACCGCTCACAGTGTTCTCCTTAGAGCGGCTTCTGCCGAAAGAAGCCCGGGAGCGGCGCTCAGCTCCGGAGAGGATTGTACCTTCGTCTTTAGCGTCTTTTGTGGTCTACATCCTAGCAGAAAGCTTTTCCACTCTGTCTGGCAAGGAAAACCTGCGCCAGCACAGAGAACATCTCCCAACGTGATCTGGACGTTGCACGGAGGTCTGTCAAGTGTTTGACAAGAAGAGAAGAAAAGTTGTCCAAAACAGCTTCCAATCGAATATTCATGTGATAGGAAAAGTCAGGAGAGTGCAAAGGTAGTGTTTTCTATCAGTTGGCAAGCTGTGCACACAATCCCAGTGTTGTACAGCTTCCTTCTTCACCTTTCCGATGCTGCCGCTCTCTCCGGCTCCCGGAGCCGAAGAAGCGGCTTCTTCGCGCAAAGACGATTGTACCGCTCACAGTGCTCTCTTAGCGCGTCTTCTGCCGAAAGAAGCCCGGGAGCGGCGCTTAGCTCCGGAGAGCATTGTACCTTCGCCTTTAGCGTCTTTTGTGGTCTACATCCTAGCAGAAAGCTTTTCCACTCTGTCTGGCAAGGAAAACCTGTACCAGCACAGAAAACATCTCCCAACATATTCTGGACGTTGCACGGAGGTCTGCCAAGTGTTTAGCATAAAGGAAAGAAAAGCTGTCCAAAACAGCTTCCAATCGAATATTCATGTGATAGGAAAAGTCAGGAGAGTGCAAAGGTACTGTTTTCTATCAGTTGGCAAGTTGAGCACACAATCCCAGTGTTGTACAGCTTCCTTCTTCACCTTTCCGATGCTGCCGCTCTCTCCGGCTCCCGGAGCCGAAGAAGCGGCTTCTTCGCGCAAAGACGATTGTACCGCTCACAGTGCTCTCTTATCGCGGCTTCTGCCGAAAGAAGCCCGGGAGCGGCGCTTAGCTCCGGAGAGCATCGTACCTTCGTCTTTAGCGTCTTTTGTGGTCTACATCCTCGCAGAAAGCTTTTCCACTCTGTCAGGCAAGGAAAACCTGCCGGAGCACAGAAAACATCTCCCATCGTTTTCTAGACGTTGCACGGAGGTCTGCCAAGTGTTTGACAAGAAGAGAAGAAAAGTTGTCCAAAACAGCTTCCAATCGAATATTCATGTGATAGGAAAAGTCAGGAGAGTGCAAAGGTACTGTTTTCTATCAGTTGGGAAGTTGAGCACACAATCCCAGTGTTGTACAGCTTCCTTCTTCACCTTTCCGATGCTGCCGCTCTCTCCGGCTCGCGGAGCCGAAGAAGCGGCTTCTTCGCGCAAAGACGATTGTACCGCTCACAGTGCTCTCTTAGCGCCGCTTCTGCCGAAAGAAGCCCGGGAGCGGCTCTTAGCTCCGAAGAGCATCGTACCTTCGTCTTTAGCGTCTTTTGTGGTCTACATCCTAGCAGAAAGCTTTTCCACTCTGTCTGGCAAGGAAAACCTGTACCAGCACAGAAAACATCTCCCATCGTGTTCTGGACGTTGCACGGAGGTCTGCCAAGTGTTTGGCATTAAGAAAAGAAAAGCTGTCCAAAACAGCTTCCAATCGAATATTCATGTGATAGGAAAAGTCAGGAGAGTGCAAAGGTAGTGTTTTCTATCAGTTGGCAAGCTGTGCACACAATCCTAGTGTTGTACAGCTTCCTTCTTCACCTTTCCGATGCTGCCGCTCTCTCCGGCTCCCTGAGCCGAAGATGCGGCTTCTTCGCGCAAAGACGATTGTACCGCTCACAGGGCTCTCTTAGCGCGGCTTCTGCCGAAAGAAGCCCGGGAGCGGCGCTTAGCTCCGGAGAGCATCGTACCTTCGTCTTTAGCGTCTTTTGTTGGTCTACATCCTAGCAGAAAGCTTTTCCACTCTGTCTGGCAAGGAAAACCTGTACCAGCACAGAGAACATCTCCCATCGTGTTCTGGACGTTGCAAGGAGGTCTGCCAAGTGTTTAGCATAAAGGAAAGAAAAGCTGTCCAAAACAGCTTCCAATCGAATATTCATGTGATAGGAAAAGTCAGGAGAGTGCAAAGGTACTGTTTTCTATCAGTTGGCAAGTTGAGCACACAATCCCAGTGTTGTACAGCTTCCTTCTTCACCTTTCCGATGCTGCCGCTCTCTCCGGCTCCCGGAGCCGAAGAAGCGGCTTCTTCGCGCAAAGACGATTGTACCGCTCACAGTGCTCTCTTAGCGCGGCTTCTGCCGAAAGAAGCCCGGGAGCGGCGCTTAGCTCCGGAGAGCATCGTACCTTCGTCTTTAGCGTCTTTTGTGGTCTACATCCTAGCAGAAAGCTTTTCCACTCTGTCAGGCAAGGAAAACCTGTACCAGCACAGAAAACATCTCCCATCGTGTTCTGGACGTTGTACGGTGGTCTGCCAAGTGTTTGGCATTAAGAAAAGAAAAGTTGTCCAAAACAGCTTCCAATTGAATATTCATGTGATAGGAAAAGTCAGGAGAGTGCAAAGGTACTGTTTTCTATCAGTTGGCAAGTTGCGCACACAATCCCAGTGTTGTACAGCTTCCTTCTCACCTTTCCGATGCTGCCGCTCTCTCCGGCTCCCGGAGCCGAAGATGCGGCTTCTTCGCGCAAAGACGATTGTACCGGTCACAGTGCTCTCTTAGCGCGGCTTCTGCCGAAAGAAGCCCGGGAGCGGCGCTTAGCTCCGGAGAGCATCGTACCTTCGTCTTTAGCGTCTTTTGTGGTCTACATCCTAGCAGAAATCTCTTCCACTCTGTCAGGCAAGGAGACAGTGTGCCAACACAGAAAACATCTCCCGTCGTGTTCTGGACGTTGCACGGAGGTCTGCCAAGTGTTTGACAAGAAGAGAAGAAAAGTTGTCCTAAACAGCTTCCAATCGAATATTCATGTGATAGGAAAAGTCAGGAGGGTGCACAGGTACTGTTTTCTATCAGTTGGCAAGTTGCGCACACAATCCCAGTGTTGTACAGCTTCCTTCTTCACCTTTCCGATGCTGCTGCTCTCTCCGGCTCCCGGAGCCGAAGAAGCGGCTTCTTCGCGCAAAGACGATTTTACCGCTCACAGTGCTCTCTTAGCGCGGCTTCTGCCGAAAGAAGCCCGGGAGCGGCTCTTAGCTCCGGAGAGCATCGTACCTTCGTCTTTAGCGTCTTTTGTGGTCTACATCCTCGCAGAAAGCTTTTCCACTCTGTCTGGCAAGGAGACAGTGTGCCAACACAGAGAACATCTCCCAACGTGATCTGGACGTTGCACGGAGGTCTGTCAAGTGTTTGGCAAGAAGAGAAGAAAAGTTGTCCAAAACAGCTTCCAATCGAATATTCATGTGATAGGAAAAGTCAGGAGAGTGCAAAGGTACTGTTTTCTATCAGTTGGCAAGCTGTGCACACAATCCTAGTGTTGTACAGCTTCCTTCTTCACCTTTCCGATGCTGCCGCTCTCTCCGGCTCGCGGAGCCGAAGAAGCGGCTTCTTCGCGCAAAGACGATTGTACCGCTCACAGTGCTCTCTTAGCGCGGCTTCTACCGAAAGAAGCCCGGGAGCGGCGCTTAGCTCCGGAGAGCATTGTACCTTCGCCTTTAGCGTCTTTTGTGGTCTACATCATAGCAGAAAGCTTTTCCACTCTGTCAGGCAAGGAAAACCTGCCGGAGCACAGAAAACATCTCCCATCGTTTTCTGGACGTTGCACGGAGGACTGCCAAGTGTTTGACAAGAAGAGAAGAAAAGTTGTCCAAAACAGCTTCCAATCGAATATTCATGTGATAGGAAAAGTCAGGAGAGTGCACAGGTTCTGTTTTCTATCAGTTGGCAAGTTGCGCACACAATCCCAGTGTTGTACAGCTTCCTTCTTCACCTTTCCGATGCTGCCGCTCTCTCCGGCTCCCGGAGCCGAAGAAGCAGCTTCTTCGCGCAAAGACGATTGTACCGGTCACAGTGCTCTCTTAGCGCGGCTTCTGCCGAAAGAAGCCCGGGAGCGGCTCTTAGCTCCGGAGAGCATCGTACCTTCGTCTTTAGCGTCTTTTGTGGTCTACATCCTCGCAGAAAGCTTTTCCAATACGTCTGGAGAGGAGACAGTGTGCCAACACAGAAAACATCTCCCGTCGTGTTCTGGACGTTGCACGGAGGTCTGCCAAGTGTTTGACAAGAAGAGAAGAAAAGTTGTCCAAAACAGCTTCCAATCGAATATTCATGTGATAGGAAAAGTCAGGAGAGTGCAAAGGTACTGTTTTCTATCAGTTGGCAAGTTGAGCACACAATCCCAGTGTTGTACAGCTTCCTTCTTCACCTTTCCGATGCTGCCGCTCTCTCCGGCTCCCGGAGCCGAAGAAGCGGCTTCTTCGCCCAAAGACGATTGTACCGCTCACAGTGCTCTCTTAGCGCCGCTTCTGCCGAAAGAAGCCCGGGAGCGGCTCTTAGCTCCGGAGAGCATCGTACCTTCGTCTTTAGCGTCTTTTGTGGTCTACATCCTAGCAGAAAGCTTTTCCACTCTGTCTGGCAAGGAAAACCTGTACCAGCACAGAAAACATCTCCCATCGTGTTCTGGACGTTGCACGGAGGTCTGCCAAGTGTTTGGCATTAAGAAAAGGAAAGCTGTCCAAAACAGCTTCCAATCGAATATTCATGTGATAGGAAAAGTCAGGAGAGTGCAAAGGTACTGTTTTCTATCAGTTGGCAAGCTGTGCACACAATCCTAGTGTTGTACAGCTTCCTTCTTCACCTTTCCGATGCTGCCGCTCTCTCCGGCTCCCTGAGCCGAAGATGCGGCTTCTTCGCGCAAAGAATATTTTACCGCTCACAGTGCTCTCTTAGCGCGGCTTCTGCCGAAAGAAGCCCGGGAGCGGCGCTTAGCTCCGGAGAGCATCGTACCTTCGTCTTTAGCGTCTTTTGTTGGTCTACATCCTAGCAGAAAGCTTTTCCACTCTGTCTGGCAAGGAAAACCTGTACCAGCACAGAAAACATCTCCCAACATATTCTGGACGTTGCACGGAGGTCTGCCAAGTGTTTAGCATAAAGGAAAGAAAAGCTGTCCAAAACAGCTTCCAATCGAATATTCATGTGATAGGAAAAGTCAGGAGAGTGCAAAGGTACTGTTTTCTATCAGTTGGCAAGTTGAGCACACAATCCCAGTGTTGTACAGCTTCCTTCTTCACCTTTCCGATGCTGCCGCTCTCTCCGGCTCCCGGAGCCGAAGAAGCGGCTTCTTCGCGCAAAGACGATTGTACCGCTCACAGTGCTCTCTTAGCGCGGCTTCTGCCGAAAGAAGCCCGGGAGCGGCGCTTAGCTCCGGAGAGCATCGTACCTTCGTCTTTAGCGTCTTTTGTGGTCTACATCTTAGCAGAAAGCTTTTCCACTCTGTCAGGCAAGGAAAACCTGCCGGAGCACAGAAAACATATCCCATCGTTTTCTGGACGTTGCACGGAGGTCTGCCAAGTGTTTGACAAGAAGAGAAGAAAAGTTGTCCAAAACAGCTTCCAATCGAATATTCATGTGATAGGAAAAGTCAGGAGAGTGCACAGGTACTGTTTTCTATCAGTTGGCAAGTTGCGCACACAATCCCAGTGTTGTACAGCTTCCTTCTTCACCTTTCCGATGCTGCCGCTCTCTCCGGCTCGCGGTGCCGAAGAAGCGGCTTCTTCGCGCAAAGACGATTGTACTGCTCACAGTGCTCTCTTAGCGCGGCTTCTGCCGAAAGAAGCCCGGGAGCGGCTCTTAGCTCCGGAGAGCATCGTACCTTCGTCTTTAGCGTCTTTTGTGGTCTACATCCTAGCAGAAAGCTTTTCCACTCTGCTGGTAAGGAAAACCTGCGCCAGCACAGAAAACATCTCCCATCGTGTTCTGGACGTTGTACGGAGGTCTGCCAAGTGTTTGGCATAAAGAAAAGAAAAGTTGTCCAAAACAGCTTCCAATCGAATATTCATGTGATAGGAAAAGTCAGGAGAGTGCAAAGGTACTGTTTTCTATCAGTTGGCAAGTTGCGCACACAATCCCAGTGTTGTACAGCTTCCTTCTTCACCTTTCCGATGCTGCCGCTCTCTCCGGCTCCCGGAGCCGAAGAAGCGGCTTCTTCGCGCAAAGACGATTGTACCGCTCACAGTGTTCTCGTTAGAGCGGCTTCTGCCGAAAGAAGCCCGGGAGCGGGGCTTAGCTCCGGAGAGGATCGTACCTTCGTCTTTAGCGTCTTTTGTGGTCTACATCCTAGCAGAAAGCTTTTCCACTCTGTCTGGCAAGGAAAACCTGCGCCAGCACAGAGAACATCTCCCAACGTGATCTGGACGTTGCACGCAGGTCTGTCAAGTGTTTGACAAGAAGATAAGAAAAGTTGTCCAAAACAGCTTCCAATCGAATATTCATGTGATAGGAAAAGTCAGGAGAGTGCAAAGGTACTGTTTTCTATCAGTTGGCAAGCTGTGCACACAATCCCAGTGTTGTACAGCTTCCTTCTTCACCTTTCCGATGCTGCCGCTCTCTCCGGCTCCCGGAGCCGAAGAAGCGGCTTCTTCGCGCAAAGACGATTGTACCGCTCACAGTGCTCTCTTAGCGCGGCTTCTGCCGAAAGAAGCCCGGGAGCGGCGCTTAGCTCCGGAGAGCTATGCACCTTCGCCTTTAGCGTCTTTTGTGGTCTACATCCTAGCAGAAAGCTTTTCCACTCTGTCAGGCAAGGAAAACCTGCCGGAGCACAGAAAACATCTCCCATCGTTTTTCTGGACGTTGCACGGAGGTCTGCCAAGTGTTTGACAAGAAGAGAAGAAAAGTTGTCCAAAACAGCTTCCAATCGAATATTCATGTGATAGGAAAAGTCAGGAGTGTGCACAGGTACTGTTTTCTATCAGTTGGCAAGTTGCGCACACAATCCCAGTGTTGTACAGCTTCCTTCTTCACCTTTCCGATGCTGCCGCTCTCTCCGGCTCGCGGAGCCGAAGAAGCGGCTTCTTCGCGCAAAGACGATTGTACCGCTCACAGTGCTCTCTTAGCGCGGCTTCTGCCGAAAGAAGCCCGGGAGCGGCTCTTAGCTCCGGAGAGCATCGTACCTTCGTCTTTAGCGTCTTTTGTGGTCTACATCCTCGCAGAAAGCTTTTCCAATACGTCTGGCAAGGAGACAGTGTGCCAACACAGAAAACATCTCCCGTCGTGTTCTGGACGTTGCACGGAGGTCTGCCAAGTGTTTGACAAGAAGAGAAGAAAAGTTGTCCAAAACAGCTTCCAATCGAATATTCATGTGATAGGAAAAGTCAGGAGAGTGCAAAGGTACTGTTTTCTATCAGTTGGCAAGTTGAGCACACAATCCCAGTGTTGTACAGCTTCCTTCTTCACCTTTCCGATGCTGCCGCTCTCTCCGGCTCGCGGAGCCGAAGAAGCGGCTTCTTCGCCCAAAGACGATTGTACCGCTCACAGTGCTCTCTTAGCTCCGCTTCTGCCGAAAGAAGCCCGGGAGCGGCGCTTAGCTCCGGAGAGCATCGTACCTTCGTCTTTAGCGTCTTTTGTGGTCTACATCCTCGCAGAAAGCTTTTCCACTCTGTCTGGCAAGGAAAACCTGCCGGAGCACAGAAAACATCTCCCATCGTTTTCTGGACGTTGCACGGAGGTCTGCCAAGTGTTTGACAAGAAGAGAAGAAAAGTTGTCCAAAACAGCTTCCAATCGAATATTCATGTGATAGGAAAAGTCAGGAGAGTGCACAGGTACTGTTTTCTATCAGTTGGCAAGTTGCGCACACAATCCCAGTGTTGTACAGCTTCCTTGTTCACCTTTCCGATGCTGCCGCTCTCTCCGGCTCCTGGAGCCGAAGAAGCGGCTTCTTCGCGCAAAGAAGATTTTACCGCTCACAGTGCTCTCTTAGCGCGGCTTCTGCCGAAAGAAGCCCGGGAGCGGCGCTTAGCTCCGAAGAGCATCGTACCTTCGTCTTTAGCGTCTTTTGTGGTCTACATCCTAGCAGAAAGCTTTTCCACTCTGTCTGGCAAGGAAAACCTGTACCAGCACAGAAAACATCTCCCATCGTGTTCTGGACGTTGCACGGAGGTCTGCCAAGTGTTTGGCATTAAGAAAAGAAAAGCTGTCCAAAACAGCTTCCAATCGAATATTCATGTGATAGGAAAAGTCAGGAGAGTGCAAAGGTACTGTTTTCTATCAGTTGGCAAGCTGTGCACACAATCCTAGTGTTGTACAGCTTCCTTCTTCACCTTTCCGATGCTGCCGCTCTCTCCGGCTCCCGGAGCCGAAGATGCGGCTTCTTCACGCAAAGACGATTGTACCGCTCACAGTGCTCTCTTAGCGCGGCTTCTGCCGAAAGAAGCCCGGGAGCGGCGCTTAGCTCCGGAGAGCATCGTACCTTCGTCTTTAGCGTCTTTTGTTGGTCTACATCCTAGCAGAAAGCTTTTCCACTCTGTCTGGCAAGGAAAACCTGTACCAGCACAGAGAACATCTCCCATCGTGTTCTGGACGTTGCACGGAGGTCTGCCAAGTGTTTAGCATAAAGGAAAGAAAAGCTGTCCAAAACAGCTTCCAATCGAATATTCATGTGATAGGAAAAGTCAGGAGAGTGCAAAGGTACTGTTTTCTATCAGTTGGCAAGTTGAGCACAGAATCCCAGTGTTGTACAGCTTCCTTCTTCACCTTTCCGATGCTGCCGCTCTCTCCGGCTCGCGGAGCCGAAGAAGCGGCTTCTTCGCGCAAAGACGATTGTACCGCTCACAGTGCTCTCTTAGCGCGGCTTCTGCCGAAAGAAGCCCGGGAGCGGCGCTTAGCTCCGGAGAGCTATGCACCTTCGCCTTTAGCGTCTTTTGTGGTCTACATCCTAGCAGAAAGCTTTTCCACTCTGTCAGGCAAGGAAAACCTGCCGGAGCACAGAAAACATCTCCCATCGTTTTTCTGGACGTTGCACGGAGGTCTGCCAAGTGTTTGACAAGAAGAGAAGAAAAGTTGTCCAAAACAGCTTCCAATCGAATATTCATGTGATAGGAAAAGTCAGGAGAGTGCACAGGTACTGTTTTCTATCAGTTGGCAAGTTGCGCACACAATCCCAGTGTTGTACAGCTTCCTTCTTCACCTTTCCGATGCTGCCGCTCTCTCCGGCTCGCGGAGCCGAAGAAGCGGCTTCTTCGCGCAAAGACGATTGTACCGCTCACAGTGCTCTCTTAGCGCGGCTTCTGCCGAAAGAAGCCCGGGAGCGGCTCTTAGCTCCGGAGAGCATCGTACCTTCGTCTTTAGCGTCTTTTGTGGTCTACATCCTCGCAGAAAGCTTTTCCAATACGTCTGGCAAGGAGACAGTGTGCCAACACAGAAAACATCTCCCGTCGTGTTCTGGACGTTGCACGGAGGTCTGCCAAGTGTTTGACAAGAAGAGAAGAAAAGTTGTCCAAAACAGCTTCCAATCGAATATTCATGTGATAGGAAAAGTCAGGAGAGTGCAAAGGTACTGTTTTCTATCAGTTGGCAAGTTGAGCACACAATCCCAGTGTTGTACAGCTTCCTTCTTCACCTTTCCGATGCTGCCGCTCTCTCCGGCTCCCGGAGCCGAAGAAGCGGCTTCTTCGCCCAAAGACGATTGTACCGCTCACAGTGCTCTCTTAGCTCCGCTTCTGCCGAAAGAAGCCCGGGAGCGGCGCTTAGCTCCGGAGAGCATCGTACCTTCGTCTTTAGCGTCTTTTGTGGTCTACATCCTCGCAGAAAGCTTTTCCACTCTGTCTGGCAAGGAAAACCTGCCGGAGCACAGAAAACATCTCCCATCGTTTTCTGGACGTTGCACGGAGGTCTGCCAAGTGTTTGACAAGAAGAGAAGAAAAGTTGTCCAAAACAGCTTCCAATCGAATATTCATGTGATAGGAAAAGTCAGGAGAGTGCACAGGTACTGTTTTCTATCAGTTGGCAAGTTGCGCACACAATCCCAGTGTTGTACAGCTTCCTTGTTCACCTTTCCGATGCTGCCGCTCTCTCCGGCTCCTGGAGCCGAAGAAGCGGCTTCTTCGCGCAAAGAAGATTTTACCGCTCACAGTGCTCTCTTAGCGCGGCTTCTGCCGAAAGAAGCCCGGGAGCGGCGCTTAGCTCCGAAGAGCATCGTACCTTCGTCTTTAGCGTCTTTTGTGGTCTACATCCTAGCAGAAAGCTTTTCCACTCTGTCTGGCAAGGAAAACCTGTACCAGCACAGAAAACATCTCCCATCGTGTTCTGGACGTTGCACGGAGGTCTGCCAAGTGTTTGGCATTAAGAAAAGAAAAGCTGTCCAAAACAGCTTCCAATCGAATATTCATGTGATAGGAAAAGTCAGGAGAGTGCAAAGGTACTGTTTTCTATCAGTTGGCAAGCTGTGCACACAATCCTAGTGTTGTACAGCTTCCTTCTTCACCTTTCCGATGCTGCCGCTCTCTCCGGCTCCCGGAGCCGAAGATGCGGCTTCTTCACGCAAAGACGATTGTACCGCTCACAGTGCTCTCTTAGCGCGGCTTCTGCCGAAAGAAGCCCGGGAGCGGCGCTTAGCTCCGGAGAGCATCGTACCTTCGTCTTTAGCGTCTTTTGTTGGTCTACATCCTAGCAGAAAGCTTTTCCACTCTGTCTGGCAAGGAAAACCTGTACCAGCACAGAGAACATCTCCCATCGTGTTCTGGACGTTGCACGGAGGTCTGCCAAGTGTTTAGCATAAAGGAAAGAAAAGCTGTCCAAAACAGCTTCCAATCGAATATTCATGTGATAGGAAAAGTCAGGAGAGTGCAAAGGTACTGTTTTCTATCAGTTGGCAAGTTGAGCACAGAATCCCAGTGTTGTACAGCTTCCTTCTTCACCTTTCCGATGCTGCCGCTCTCTCCGGCTCGCGGAGCCGAAGAAGCGGCTTCTTCGCGCAAAGACGATTGTACCGCTCACAGTGCTCTCTTAGCGCGGCTTCTGCCGAAAGAAGCCCGGGAGCGGCTCTTAGCTCCGGAGAGCATCGTACCTTCGTCTTTAGCGTCTTTTGTGGTCTACATCCTCGCAGAAAGCTTTTCCAATACGTCTGGAGAGGAGACAGTGTGCCAACACAGAAAACATCTCCCGTCGTGTTCTGGACGTTGCACGGAGGTCTGCCAAGTGTTTGACAAGAAGAGAAGAAAAGTTGTCCAAAACAGCTTCCAATCGAATATTCATGTGATAGGAAAAGTCAGGAGAGTGCAAAGGTACTGTTTTCTATCAGTTGGCAAGTTGAGCACACAATCCCAGTGTTGTACAGCTTCCTTCTTCACCTTTCCGATGCTGCCGCTCTCTCCGGCTCCCGGAGCCGAAGAAGCGGCTTCTTCGCGCAAAGACGATTGTACCGCTCACAGTGCTCTCTTAGCGCCGCTTCTGCCGAAAGAAGCCCGGGAGCGGCTCTTAGCTCCGGAGAGCATCGTACCTTCGTCTTTAGCGTCTTTTGTGGTCTACATCCTAGCAGAAAGCTTTTCCACTCTGTCTGGCAAGGAAAACCTGTACCAGCACAGAAAACATCTCCCATCGTGTTCTGGACGTTGCACGGAGGTCTGCCAAGTGTTTGGCATTAAGAAAAGGAAAGCTGTCCAAAACAGCTTCCAATCGAATATTCATGTGATTGGAAAAGTCAGGAGAGTGCAAAGGTACTGTTTTCTATCAGTTGGCAAGCTGTGCACACAATCCTAGTGTTGTACAGCTTCCTTCTTCACCTTTCCGATGCTGCCGCTCTCTCCGGCTCCCTGAGCCGAAGATGCGGCTTCTTCGCGCAAAGAATATTTTACCGCTCACAGTGCTCTCTTAGCGCGGCTTCTGCCGAAAGAAGCCCGGGAGCGGCGCTTAGCTCCGGAGAGCATCGTACCTTCGTCTTTAGCGTCTTTTGTTGGTCTACATCCTAGCAGAAAGCTTTTCCACTCTGTCTGGCAAGGAAAACCTGTACCAGCACAGAAAACATCTCCCAACATATTCTGGACGTTGCACGGAGGTCTGCCAAGTGTTTAGCATAAAGGAAATAAAAGCTGTCCAAAACAGCTTCCAATCGAATATTCATGTGATAGGAAAAGTCAGGAGAGTGCAAAGGTACTGTTTTCTATCAGTTGGCAAGTTGAGCACACAATCCCAGTGTTGTACAGCTTCCTTCTTCACCTTTCCGATGCTGCCGCTCTCTCCGGCTCCCGGAGCCGAAGAAGCGGCTTCTTCGCGCAAAGACGATTGTACCGCTCACAGTGCTCTCTTAGCGCGGCTTCTGCCGAAAGAAGCCCGGGAGCGGCGCTTAGCTCCGGAGAGCATCGTACCTTCGTCTTTAGCGTCTTTTGTGGTCTACATCTTAGCAGAAAGCTTTTCCACTCTGTCAGGCAAGGAAAACCTGCCGGAGCACAGAAAACATATCCCATCGTTTTCTGGACGTTGCACGGAGGTCTGCCAAGTGTTTGACAAGAAGAGAAGAAAAGTTGTCCAAAACAGCTTCCAATCGAATATTCATGTGATAGGAAAAGTCAGGAGAGTGCACAGGTACTGTTTTCTATCAGTTGGCAAGTTGCGCACACAATCCCAGTGTTGTACAGCTTCCTTCTTCACCTTTCCGATGCTGCCGCTCTCTCCGGCTCGCGGTGCCGAAGAAGCGGCTTCTTCGCGCAAAGACGATTGTACTGCTCACAGTGCTCTCTTAGCGCGGCTTCTGCCGAAAGAAGCCCGGGAGCGGCTCTTAGCTGCGGAGAGCATCGTACCTTCGTCTTTAGCGTCTTTTGTGGTCTACATCCTAGCAGAAAGCTTTTCCACTCTGCTGGTAAGGAAAACCTGCGCCAGCACAGAAAACATCTCCCATCGTGTTCTGGACGTTGTACGGAGGTCTGCCAAGTGTTTGGCATAAAGAAAAGAAAAGTTGTCCAAAACAGCTTCCAATCGAATATTCATGTGATAGGAAAAGTCAGGAGAGTGCAAAGGTACTGTTTTCTATCAGTTGGCAAGTTGCGCACACAATCCCAGTGTTGTACAGCTTACTTCTTCACCTTTCCGATGCTGCCGCTCTCTCCGGCTCCCGGAGCCGAAGAAGCGGCTTCTTCGCGCAAAGACGATTGTACCGCTCACAGTGTTCTCGTTAGAGCGGCTTCTGCCGAAAGAAGCCCGGGAGCGGGGCTTAGCTCCGGAGAGCATCGTACCTTCGTCTTTAGCGTCTTTTGTGGTCTACATCCTAGCAGAAAGCTTTTCCACTCTGTCTGGCAAGGAAAACCTGCGCCAGCACAGAGAACATCTCCCAACGTGATCTGGACGTTGCACGGAGGTCTGTCAAGTGTTTGACAAGAAGAGAAGAAAAGTTGTCCAAAACAGCTTCCAATCGAATATTCATGTGATAGGAAAAGTCAGGAGAGTGCAAAGGTACTGTTTTCTATCAGTTGGCAAGCTGTGCACACAATCCCAGTGTTGTACAGCTTCCTTCTTCACCTTTCCGATGCTGCCGCTCTCTACGGCTCCCGGAGCCGAAGAAGCGGCTTCTTCGCGCAAAGACGATTGTACCGCTCACAGTGCTCTCTTAGCGCGGCTTCTGCCGAAAGAAGCCCGGGAGCGGCGCTTAGCTCCGGAGAGCATTGCACCTTCGCCTTTAGCGTCTTTTGTGGTCTACATCCTAGCAGAAAGCTTTTCCACTCTGTCAGGCAAGGAAAACCTGCCGGAGCACAGAAAACATCTCCCATCGTTTTCTGGACGTTGCACGGAGGTCTGCCAAGTGTTTGACAAGAAGAGAAGAAAAGTTGTCCAAAACAGCTTCCAATCGAATATTCATGTGATAGGAAAAGTCAGGAGAGTGCACAGGTACTGTTTTCTATCAGTTGGCAAGTTGCGCACACAATCCCAGTGTTGTACAGCTTCCTTCTTCACCTTTCCGATGCTGCCGCTCTCTCCGGCTCGCGGAGCCGAAGAAGCGGCTTCTTCGCGCAAAGACGATTGTACCGCTCACAGTGCTCTCTTAGCGCGGCTTCTGCCGAAAGAAGCCCGGGAGCGGCTCTTAGCTCCGGAGAGCATCGTACCTTCGTCTTTAGCGTCTTTTGTGGTCTACATCCTCGCAGAAAGCTTTTCCAATACGTCTGGCAAGGAGACAGTGTGCCAACACAGAAAACATCTCCCGTCGTGTTCTGGACGTTGCACGGAGGTCTGCCAAGTGTTTGACAAGAAGAGAAGAAAAGTTGTCCAAAACAGCTTCCAATCGAATATTCATGTGATAGGAAAAGTCAGGAGAGTGCAAAGGTACTGTTTTCTATCAGTTGGCAAGTTGAGCACACAATCCCAGTGTTGTACAGCTTCCTTCTTCACCTTTCCGATGCTGCCGCTCTCTCCGGCTCCCGGAGCCGAAGAAGCGGCTTCTTCGCCCAAAGACGATTGTACCGCTCACAGTGCTCTCTTAGCTCCGCTTCTGCCGAAAGAAGCCCGGGAGCGGCGCTTAGCTCCGGAGAGCATCGTACCTTCGTCTTTAGCGTCTTTTGTGGTCTACATCCTAGCAGAAAGATTTTCCACTCTGTCTGGCAAGGAAAACCTGTACCAGCACAGAAAACATCTCCCATCGTGTTCTGGACGTTGCACGGAGGTCTGCCAAGTGTTTGGCATTAAGAAAAGAAAAGCTGCCCAAAACAGCTTCCAATCGAATATTCATGTGATAGGAAAAGTCAGGAGAGTGCAAAGGTAGTGTTTTCTATCAGTTGGCAAGCTGTGCACACACAATCCTAGTGTTGTACAGCTTCCTTCTTCACCTTTCCGATGCTGCCGCTCTCTCCGGCTCCCTGAGCTGAAGATGCGGCTTCTTCGCGCAAAGACGATTGTACCGCTCACAGTGCTCTCTTAGCGCGGTTTCTGCCGAAAGAAGCCCGGGAGCGGCGCTTAGCTCCGGAGAGCATCGTACCTTCGTCTTTAGCGTCTTTTGTTGGTCTACATCCTAGCAGAAAGCTTTTCCACTCTGTCTTGCAAGGAAAACCTGTACCAGCACAGAAAACATCTCCCATCGTGTTCTGGACGTTGCACGGAGGTCTGCCAAGTGTTTAGCATAAAGGAAAGAAAAGCTGTCCAAAACAGCTTCCAATCGAATATTCATGTGATAGGAAAAGTCAGGAGAGTGCAAAGGTACTGTTTTCTATCAGTTGGCAAGTTGAGCACACAATCCCAGTGTTGTACAGCTTCCTTCTTCACCTTTCCGATGCTGCCGCTCTCTCCGGCTCCCGGAGCCGAAGAAGCGGCTTCTTCGCGCAAAGACGATTGTACCGGTCACAGTGCTCTCTTAGCGCCGCTTCTGCCGAAAGAAGCCCGGGAGCGGCTCTTAGCTCAGGAGAGCATCGTACCTTCGTCTTTAGCGTCTTTTGTGGTCTACATCCTAGCAGAAAGCTTTTCCACTCTGTCTGGCAAGGAAAACCTGTACCAGCACAGAAAACATCTCCCATCGTGTTCTGGACGTTGCACGGAGGTCTGCCAAGTGTTTGGCATTAAGAAAAGGAAAGCTGTCCAAAACAGCTTCCAATCGAATATTCATGTGATTGGAAAAGTCAGGAGAGTGCAAAGGTACTGTTTTCTATCAGTTGGCAAGCTGTGCACACAATCCTAGTGTTGTACAGCTTCCTTCTTCACCTTTCCGATGCTGCCGCTCTCTCCGGCTCCCTGAGCCGAAGATGCGGCTTCTTCGCGCAAAGAATATTTTACCGCTCACAGTGCTCTCTTAGCGCGGCTTCTGCCGAAAGAAGCCCGGGAGCGGCGCTTAGCTCCGGAGAGCATCGTACCTTCGTCTTTAGCGTCTTTTGTTGGTCTACATCCTAGCAGAAAGCTTTTCCACTCTGTCTGGCAAGGAAAACCTGTACCAGCACAGAAAACATCTCCCAACATATTCTGGACGTTGCACGGAGGTCTGCCAAGTGTTTAGCATAAAGGAAATAAAAGCTGTCCAAAACAGCTTCCAATCGAATATTCATGTGATAGGAAAAGTCAGGAGAGTGCAAAGGTACTGTTTTCTATCAGTTGGCAAGTTGAGCACACAATCCCAGTGTTGTACAGCTTCCTTCTTCACCTTTCCGATGCTGCCGCTCTCTCCGGCTCCCGGAGCCGAAGAAGCGGCTTCTTCGCGCAAAGACGATTGTACCGCTCACAGTGCTCTCTTAGCGCGGCTTCTGCCGAAAGAAGCCCGGGAGCGGCGCTTAGCTCCGGAGAGCATCGTACCTTCGTCTTTAGCGTCTTTTGTGGTCTACATCTTAGCAGAAAGCTTTTCCACTCTGTCAGGCAAGGAAAACCTGCCGGAGCACAGAAAACATATCCCATCGTTTTCTGGACGTTGCACGGAGGTCTGCCAAGTGTTTGACAAGAAGAGAAGAAAAGTTGTCCAAAACAGCTTCCAATCGAATATTCATGTGATAGGAAAAGTCAGGAGAGTGCACAGGTACTGTTTTCTATCAGTTGGCAAGTTGCGCACACAATCCCAGTGTTGTACAGCTTCCTTCTTCACCTTTCCGATGCTGCCGCTCTCTCCGGCTCGCGGTGCCGAAGAAGCGGCTTCTTCGCGCAAAGACGATTGTACTGCTCACAGTGCTCTCTTAGCGCGGCTTCTGCCGAAAGAAGCCCGGGAGCGGCTCTTAGCTCCGGAGAGCATCGTACCTTCGTCTTTAGCGTCTTTTGTGGTCTACATCCTAGCAGAAAGCTTTTCCACTCTGCTGGTAAGGAAAACCTGCGCCAGCACAGAAAACATCTCCCATCGTGTTCTGGACGTTGTACGGAGGTCTGCCAAGTGTTTGGCATAAAGAAAAGAAAAGTTGTCCAAAACAGCTTCCAATCGAATATTCATGTGATAGGAAAAGTCAGGAGAGTGCAAAGGTACTGTTTTCTATCAGTTGGCAAGTTGCGCACACAATCCCAGTGTTGTACAGCTTCCTTCTTCACCTTTCCGATGCTGCCGCTCTCTCCGGCTCCCGGAGCCGAAGAAGCGGCTTCTTCGCGCAAAGACGATTGTACCGCTCACAGTGTTCTCGTTAGAGCGGCTTCTGCCGAAAGAAGCCCGGGAGCGGGGCTTAGCTCCGGAGAGCATCGTACCTTCGTCTTTAGCGTCTTTTGTGGTCTACATCCTAGCAGAAAGCTTTTCCACTCTGTCTGGCAAGGAAAACCTGCGCCAGCACAGAGAACATCTCCCAACGTGATCTGGACGTTGCACGGAGGTCTGTCAAGTGTTTGACAAGAAGAGAAGAAAAGTTGTCCAAAACAGCTTCCAATCGAATATTCATGTGATAGGAAAAGTCAGGAGAGTGCAAAGGTACTGTTTTCTATCAGTTGGCAAGCTGTGCACACAATCCCAGTGTTGTACAGCTTCCTTCTTAACCTTTCCGATGCTGCCGCTCTCTACGGCTCCCGGAGCCGAAGAAGCGGCTTCTTCGCGCAAAGACGATTGTACCGCTCACAGTGCTCTCTTAGCGCGGCTTCTGCCGAAAGAAGCCCGGGAGCGGCGCTTAGCTCCGGAGAGCATTGCACCTTCGCCTTTAGCGTCTTTTGTGGTCTACATCCTAGCAGAAAGCTTTTCCACTCTGTCAGGCAAGGAAAACCTGCCGGAGCACAGAAAACATCTCCCATCGTTTTCTGGACGTTGCACGGAGGTCTGCCAAGTGTTTGACAAGAAGAGAAGAAAAGTTGTCCAAAACAGCTTCCAATCGAATATTCATGTGATAGGAAAAGTCAGGAGAGTGCACAGGTACTGTTTTCTATCAGTTGGCAAGTTGCGCACACAATCCCAGTGTTGTACAGCTTCCTTCTTCACCTTTCCGATGCTGCCGCTCTCTCCGGCTCGCGGAGCCGAAGAAGCGGCTTCTTCGCGCAAAGACGATTGTACCGCTCACAGTGCTCTCTTAGCGCGGCTTCTGCCGAAAGAAGCCCGGGAGCGGCTCTTAGCTCCGGAGAGCATCGTACCTTCGTCTTTAGCGTCTTTTGTGGTCTACATCCTCGCAGAAAGCTTTTCCAATACGTCTGGCAAGGAGACAGTGTGCCAACACAGAAAACATCTCCCGTCGTGTTCTGGACGTTGCACGGAGGTCTGCCAAGTGTTTGACAAGAAGAGAAGAAAAGTTGTCCAAAACAGCTTCCAATCGAATATTCATGTGATAGGAAAAGTCAGGAGAGTGCAAAGGTACTGTTTTCTATCAGTTGGCAAGTTGAGCACACAATCCCAGTGTTGTACAGCTTCCTTCTTCACCTTTCCGATGCTGCCGCTCTCTCCGGCTCCCGGAGCCGAAGAAGCGGCTTCTTCGCCCAAAGACGATTGTACCGCTCACAGTGCTCTCTTAGCTCCGCTTCTGCCGAAAGAAGCCCGGGAGCGGCGCTTAGCTCCGGAGAGCATCGTACCTTCGTCTTTAGCGTCTTTTGTGGTCTACATCCTAGCAGAAAGATTTTCCACTCTGTCTGGCAAGGAAAACCTGTACCAGCACAGAAAACATCTCCCATCGTGTTCTGGACGTTGCACGGAGGTCTGCCAAGTGTTTGGCATTAAGAAAAGAAAAGCTGCCCAAAACAGCTTCCAATCGAATATTCATGTGATAGGAAAAGTCAGGAGAGTGCAAAGGTAGTGTTTTCTATCAGTTGGCAAGCTGTGCACACACAATCCTAGTGTTGTACAGCTTCCTTCTTCACCTTTCCGATGCTGCCGCTCTCTCCGGCTCCCTGAGCTGAAGATGCGGCTTCTTCGCGCAAAGACGATTGTACCGCTCACAGTGCTCTCTTAGCGCGGTTTCTGCCGAAAGAAGCCCGGGAGCGGCGCTTAGCTCCGGAGAGCATCGTACCTTCGTCTTTAGCGTCTTTTGTTGGTCTACATCCTAGCAGAAAGCTTTTCCACTCTGTCTTGCAAGGAAAACCTGTACCAGCACAGAAAACATCTCCCATCGTGTTCTGGACGTTGCACGGAGGTCTGCCAAGTGTTTAGCATAAAGGAAAGAAAAGCTGTCCAAAACAGCTTCCAATCGAATATTCATGTGATAGGAAAAGTCAGGAGAGTGCAAAGGTACTGTTTTCTATCAGTTGGCAAGTTGAGCACACAATCCCAGTGTTGTACAGCTTCCTTCTTCACCTTTCCGATGCTGCCGCTCTCTCCGGCTCCCGGAGCCGAAGAAGCGGCTTCTTCGCGCAAAGACGATTGTACCGCTCACAGTGCTCTCTTAGCGCGGCTTCTGCCGAAAGAAGCCCGGGAGCGGCGCTTAGCTCCGGAGAGCATCGTACCTTCGTCTTTAGCGTCTTTTGTGGTCTACATCTTAGCAGAAAGCTTTTCCACTCTGTCAGGCAAGGAAAACCTGCCGGAGCACAAAAAACATCTCCCATCGTTTTCTGGACGTTGCACGGAGGTCTGCCAAGTGTTTGACAAGAAGAGAAGAAAAGTTGTCCAAAACAGCTTCCAATCGAATATTCATGTGATAGGAAAAGTCAGGAGAGTGCAAAGGTACTGTTTTCTATCAGTTGGCAAGTTGCGCACACAATCCCAGTGCAGTACAGCTTCCTTCTTCACCTTTCCGATGCTGCCGCTCTCTCCGGCTCGCGGATCCGAAGAAGCGGCTTCTTCGCGCAAAGACGATTGTACCGCTCACAGTGCTCTCTTAGCGCGGCTTCTGCCGAAAGAAGCCCGGGAGCGGCTCTTAGCTCCGGAGAGCATCGTACCTTCGTCTTTAGCGTCTTTTGTGGTCTACATCCTAGCAGAAAGATTTTCCACTCTGCTGGCAAGGAAAACCTGCACCAGCACAGAAAACATCTCCCATCGTGTTCTGGACGTTGTACGGTGGTCTGCCAAGTGTTTGGCATAAAGAAAAGAAAAGTTGTCCAAAACAGCTTCCAATCGAATATTCATGTGATAGGAAAAGTCAGGAGAGTGCAAAGGTACTGTTTTCTATCAGTTGGCAAGTTGCGCACACAATCCCAGTGCAGTACAGCTTCCTTCTTCACCTTTCCGATGCTGCCGCTCTCTCCGGCTCGCGGAGCCGAAGAAGCGGCTTCTTCGCGCAAAGACGATTGTACCGCTCACAGTGCTCTCTTAGCGCGGCTTCTGCCGAAAGAAGCCCGGGAGCGGCTCTTAGCTCCGGAGAGCATCGTACCTTCGTCTTTAGCGTCTTTTGTGGTCTACATCCTAGCAGAAAGATTTTCCACTCTGCTGGCAAGGAAAACCTGCGCCAGCACAGAAAACATCTCCCATCGTGTTCTGGACGTTGTACGGTGGTCTGCCAAGTGTTTGACATAAAGAAAAGAAAAGTTGTCCAAAACAGCTTCCAATCGAATATTCATGTGATAGGAAAAGTCAGGAGAGTGCAAAGGTACTGTTTTCTATCAGTTGGCAAGTTGCGCACACAATCCCAGTGTTGTACAGCTTCCTTCTCACCTTTCCGATGCTGCCGCTCTCTCCGGCTCCCGGAGCCGAAGAAGCGGCTTCTTCGCGCAAAGACGATTGTACCGGTCACAGTGCTCTCTTAGCGCGGCTTCTGCCGAAAGAAGCCCGGGAGCGGCGCTTAGCTCCGGAGAGCATCGTACCTTCGTCTTTAGCGTCTTTTGTGGTCTACATCCGCGCAGAAAGCTTTTCCACTCTGTCAGGCAAGGAGACAGTGTGCCAACACAGAAAACATCTCCCGTCGTGTTCTGGACGTTGCACGGAGGTCTGCCAAGTGTTTGACAAGAAGAGAAGAAAAGTTGTCCAAAACAGCTTCCAATCGAATATTCATGTGATCGGAAATTCAGGAGAGTGCAAAGGTACTGTTTTCTATCAGTTGGCAACTTGAGCACACAATCCCACTGTTGTACAGCATCCTTCTTCACCTTTCCGATGCTGCCGCTCTCTCCGGCTCCCGGAGCCGAAGAAGCGGCTTCTTCGCGCAAAGACGATTGTACCGCTCACAGTGCTCTCTTAGCGCGGCTTCTGCCGAAAGAAGCCCGGGAGCGGCTCTTAGCTCTGGAGAGCATCGTACCTTCGCCTTTAGCGTCTTTTGTGGTCTACATCCTAGCAGAAAGCTTTTCCACTCTGTCTGGCAAGGAAAACCTGTACCAGCACAGAAAACATCTCCCATCGTCTTCTGGACGTTGCACGGAGGTCTGCCAAGTGTTTGGCATTAAGAAAAGAAAAGCTGTCCAAAACAGCTTCCAATCGAATATTCATGTGATAGGAAAAGTCAGGAGAGTGCAAAGGTACTGTTTTCTATCAGTTGGCAAGCTGTGCACACAATCCTAGTGTTGTACAGCTTCCTTCTTCACCTTTCCGATGCTGCCGCTCTCTCCGGCTCCCTGAGCCGAAGATGCGGCTTCTTCGCGCAAAGACGATTGTACCGCTCACAGTGTTCTCCTTAGAGCGGCTTCTGCCGAAAGAAGCCCGGGAGCGGCGCTCAGCTCCGGAGAGGATTGTACCTTCGTCTTTAGCGTCTTTTGTGGTCTACATCCTAGCAGAAAGCTTTTCCACTACGTCTGTCAAGGAGACAGTGTGCCAACACAGAAAACATCTCCCGTCGTGTTCTGGACGTTGCACGGAAGTCTGCCAAGTGTTTGGCATAAAGAAAAGAAAAGCTGTCCAAAACAGCTTCCAATGGAATATTCATGTAATTGGAAAAGTCAGGACAGTGGTAAGGTACTGTTTTCTATCAGTTGGCAAGCTGACCACACAATCCCAGTGTTGTACAGCTTCCTTCTTCACCTTTCCGATGCTGCCGCTCTCTCCGGCTCGCGGAGCCGAAGAAGCGGCTTCTTCGCGCAAAGACGATTGTACCGGTCACAGTGCTCTCTTAGCGCGGCTTCTGCCGAAAGAAGCCCGGGAGCGGCGCTTAGCTCCGGAGAGCATCGTAACTTCGTCTTTAGCGTCTTTTGTGGTCTACATCCTAGCAGAAAGCTTTTCCACTCTGCTGGTAAGGAAAACCTGCGCCAGCACAGAAAACATCTCCCATCGTGTTCTGGACGTTGTACGGAGGTCTGCCAAGTGTTTGGCATAAAGAAAAGAAAAGTTGTCCAAAACAGCTTCCAATCGAATATTCATGTGATAGGAAAAGTCAGGAGAGTGCAAAGGTACTGTTTTCTATCAGTTGGCAAGCTGTGCACACAATCCCAGTGTTGTACAGCTTCCTTCTTCACCTTTCCGATGCTGCCGCTCTCTCCGGCTCCCGGAGCCGAAGAAGCGGCTTCTTCGCGCAAAGACGATTGTACCGCTCACAGTGTTCTCGTTAGAGCGGCTTCTGCCGAAAGAAGCCCGGGAGCGGGGCTTAGCTCCGGAGAGCATCGTACCTTCGTCTTTAGCGTCTTTTGTGGTCTACATCCTAGCAGAAAGCTTTTCCACTCTGTCTGGCAAGGAAAACCTGCGCCAGCACAGAAAACATCTCCCAACGTGATCTGGACGTTGCACGGAGGTCTGTCAAGTGTTTGACAAGAAGAGAAGAAAAGTTGTCCAAAACAGCTTCCAATCGAATATTCATGTGATAGGAAAAGTCAGGAGAGTGCAAAGGTACTGTTTTCTATCAGTTGGCAAGCTGTGCACACAATCCCAGTGTTGTACAGCTTCCTTCTTCACCTTTCCGATGCTGCCGCTCTCTACGGCTCCCGGAGCCGAAGAAGCGGCTTCTTCGCGCAAAGACGATTGTACCGCTCACAGTGCTCTCTTAGCGCGGCTTCTGCCGAAAGAAGCCCGGGAGCGGCGCTTAGCTCCGGAGAGCATTGCACCTTCGCCTTTAGCGTCTTTTGTGGTCTACATCCTAGCAGAAAGCTTTTCCACTCTGTCAGGCAAGGAAAACCTGCCGGAGCACAGAAAACATCTCCCATCGTTTTCTGGACGTTGCACGGAGGTCTGCCAAGTGTTTGACAAGAAGAGAAGAAAAGTTGTCCAAAACAGCTTCCAATCGAATATTCATGTGATAGGAAAAGTCAGGAGAGTGCACAGGTACTGTTTTCTATCAGTTGGCAAGTTGCGCACACAATCCCAGTGTTGTACAGCTTCCTTCTTCACCTTTCCGATGCTGCCGCTCTCTCCGGCTCGCGGAGCCGAAGAAGCGGCTTCTTCGCGCAAAGACGATTGTACCGCTCACAGTGCTCTCTTAGCGCGGCTTCTGCCGAAAGAAGCCCGGGAGCGGCTCTTAGCTCCGGAGAGCATCGTACCTTCGTCTTTAGCGTCTTTTGTGGTCTACATCCTCGCAGAAAGCTTTTCCAATACGTCTGGCAAGGAGACAGTGTGCCAACACAGAAAACATCTCCCGTCGTGTTCTGGACGTTGCACGGAGGTCTGCCAAGTGTTTGACAAGAAGAGAAGAAAAGTTGTCCAAAACAGCTTCCAATCGAATATTCATGTGATAGGAAAAGTCAGGAGAGTGCAAAGGTACTGTTTTCTATCAGTTGGCAAGTTGAGCACACAATCCCAGTGTTGTACAGCTTCCTTCTTCACCTTTCCGATGCTGCCGCTCTCTCCGGCTCCCGGAGCCGAAGAAGCGGCTTCTTCGCCCAAAGACGATTGTACCGCTCACAGTGCTCTCTTAGCTCCGCTTCTGCCGAAAGAAGCCCGGGAGCGGCGCTTAGCTCCGGAGAGCATCGTACCTTCGTCTTTAGCGTCTTTTGTGGTCTACATCCTAGCAGAAAGATTTTCCACTCTGTCTGGCAAGGAAAACCTGTACCAGCACAGAAAACATCTCCCATCGTGTTCTGGACGTTGCACGGAGGTCTGCCAAGTGTTTGGCATTAAGAAAAGAAAAGCTGCCCAAAACAGCTTCCAATCGAATATTCATGTGATAGGAAAAGTCAGGAGAGTGCAAAGGTAGTGTTTTCTATCAGTTGGCAAGCTGTGCACACACAATCCTAGTGTTGTACAGCTTCCTTCTTCACCTTTCCGATGCTGCCGCTCTCTCCGGCTCCCTGAGCTGAAGATGCGGCTTCTTCGCGCAAAGACGATTGTACCGCTCACAGTGCTCTCTTAGCGCGGTTTCTGCCGAAAGAAGCCCGGGAGCGGCGCTTAGCTCCGGAGAGCATCGTACCTTCGTCTTTAGCGTCTTTTGTTGGTCTACATCCTAGCAGAAAGCTTTTCCACTCTGTCTTGCAAGGAAAACCTGTACCAGCACAGAAAACATCTCCCATCGTGTTCTGGACGTTGCACGGAGGTCTGCCAAGTGTTTAGCATAAAGGAAAGAAAAGCTGTCCAAAACAGCTTCCAATCGAATATTCATGTGATAGGAAAAGTCAGGAGAGTGCAAAGGTACTGTTTTCTATCAGTTGGCAAGTTGAGCACACAATCCCAGTGTTGTACAGCTTCCTTCTTCACCTTTCCGATGCTGCCGCTCTCTCCGGCTCCCGGAGCCGAAGAAGCGGCTTCTTCGCGCAAAGACGATTGTACCGCTCACAGTGCTCTCTTAGCGCGGCTTCTGCCGAAAGAAGCCCGGGAGCGGCGCTTAGCTCCGGAGAGCATCGTACCTTCGTCTTTAGCGTCTTTTGTGGTCTACATCTTAGCAGAAAGCTTTTCCACTCTGTCAGGCAAGGAAAACCTGCCGGAGCACAAAAAACATCTCCCATCGTTTTCTGGACGTTGCACGGAGGTCTGCCAAGTGTTTGACAAGAAGAGAAGAAAAGTTGTCCAAAACAGCTTCCAATCGAATATTCATGTGATAGGAAAAGTCAGGAGAGTGCAAAGGTACTGTTTTCTATCAGTTGGCAAGTTGCGCACACAATCCCAGTGCAGTACAGCTTCCTTCTTCACCTTTCCGATGCTGCCGCTCTCTCCGGCTCGCGGATCCGAAGAAGCGGCTTCTTCGCGCAAAGACGATTGTACCGCTCACAGTGCTCTCTTAGCGCGGCTTCTGCCGAAAGAAGCCCGGGAGCGGCTCTTAGCTCCGGAGAGCATCGTACCTTCGTCTTTAGCGTCTTTTGTGGTCTACATCCTAGCAGAAAGATTTTCCACTCTGCTGGCAAGGAAAACCTGCACCAGCACAGAAAACATCTCCCATCGTGTTCTGGACGTTGTACGGTGGTCTGCCAAGTGTTTGGCATAAAGAAAAGAAAAGTTGTCCAAAACAGCTTCCAATCGAATATTCATGTGATAGGAAAAGTCAGGAGAGTGCAAAGGTACTGTTTTCTATCAGTTGGCAAGTTGCGCACACAATCCCAGTGCAGTACAGCTTCCTTCTTCACCTTTCCGATGCTGCCGCTCTCTCCGGCTCGCGGAGCCGAAGAAGCGGCTTCTTCGCGCAAAGACGATTGTACCGCTCACAGTGCTCTCTTAGCGCGGCTTCTGCCGAAAGAAGCCCGGGAGCGGCTCTTAGCTCCGGAGAGCATCGTACCTTCGTCTTTAGCGTCTTTTGTGGTCTACATCCTAGCAGAAAGATTTTCCACTCTGCTGGCAAGGAAAACCTGCGCCAGCACAGAAAACATCTCCCATCGTGTTCTGGACGTTGTACGGTGGTCTGCCAAGTGTTTGACATAAAGAAAAGAAAAGTTGTCCAAAACAGCTTCCAATCGAATATTCATGTGATAGGAAAAGTCAGGAGAGTGCAAAGGTACTGTTTTCTATCAGTTGGCAAGTTGCGCACACAATCCCAGTGTTGTACAGCTTCCTTCTCACCTTTCCGATGCTGCCGCTCTCTCCGGCTCCCGGAGCCGAAGAAGCGGCTTCTTCGCGCAAAGACGATTGTACCGGTCACAGTGCTCTCTTAGCGCGGCTTCTGCCGAAAGAAGCCCGGGAGCGGCGCTTAGCTCCGGAGAGCATCGTACCTTCGTCTTTAGCGTCTTTTGTGGTCTACATCCTAGCAGAAAGCTTTTCCACTCTGTCAGGCAAGGAGACAGTGTGCCAACACAGAAAACATCTCCCGTCGTGTTCTGGACGTTGCACGGAGGTCTGCCAAGTGTTTGACAAGAAGAGAAGAAAAGTTGTCCAAAACAGCTTCCAATCGAATATTCATGTGATCGGAAATTCAGGAGAGTGCAAAGGTACTGTTTTCTATCAGTTGGCAACTTGAGCACACAATCCCACTGTTGTACAGCATCCTTCTTCACCTTTCCGATGCTGCCGCTCTCTCCGGCTCCCGGAGCCGAAGAAGCGGCTTCTTCGCGCAAAGACGATTGTACCGCTCACAGTGCTCTCTTAGCGCGGCTTCTGCCGAAAGAAGCCCGGGAGCGGCTCTTAGCTCCGGAGAGCATCGTACCTTCGCCTTTAGCGTCTTTTGTGGTCTACATCCTAGCAGAAAGCTTTTCCACTCTGTCTGGCAAGGAAAACCTGTACCAGCACAGAAAACATCTCCCATCGTCTTCTGGACGTTGCACGGAGGTCTGCCAAGTGTTTGGCATTAAGAAAAGAAAAGCTGTCCAAAACAGCTTCCAATCGAATATTCATGTGATAGGAAAAGTCAGGAGAGTGCAAAGGTACTGTTTTCTATCAGTTGGCAAGCTGTGCACACAATCCTAGTGTTGTACAGCTTCCTTCTTCACCTTTCCGATGCTGCCGCTCTCTCCGGCTCCCTGAGCCGAAGATGCGGCTTCTTCGCGCAAAGACGATTGTACCGCTCACAGTGTTCTCCTTAGAGCGGCTTCTGCCGAAAGAAGCCCGGGAGCGGCGCTCAGCTCCGGAGAGGATTGTACCTTCGTCTTTAGCGTCTTTTGTGGTCTACATCCTAGCAGAAAGCTTTTCCACTACGTCTGTCAAGGAGACAGTGTGCCAACACAGAAAACATCTCCCGTCGTGTTCTGGACGTTGCACGGAAGTCTGCCAAGTGTTTGGCATAAAGAAAAGAAAAGCTGTCCAAAACAGCTTCCAATGGAATATTCATGTAATTGGAAAAGTCAGGACAGTGGTAAGGTACTGTTTTCTATCAGTTGGCAAGCTGACCACACAATCCCAGTGTTGTACAGCTTCCTTCTTCACCTTTCCGATGCTGCCGCTCTCTCCGGCTCGCGGAGCCGAAGAAGCGGCTTCTTCGCGCAAAGACGATTGTACCGGTCACAGTGCTCTCTTAGCGCGGCTTCTGCCGAAAGAAGCCCGGGAGCGGCGCTTAGCTCCGGAGAGCATCGTACCTTCGTCTTTAGCGTCTTTTGTGGTCTACATCCTAGCAGAAAGCTTTTCCACTCTGCTGGTAAGGAAAACCTGCGCCAGCACAGAAAACATCTCCCATCGTGTTCTGGACGTTGTACGGAGGTCTGCCAAGTGTTTGGCATAAAGAAAAGAAAAGTTGTCCAAAACAGCTTCCAATCGAATATTCATGTGATAGGAAAAGTCAGGAGAGTGCAAAGGTACTGTTTTCTATCAGTTGGCAAGCTGTGCACACAATCCCAGTGTTGTACAGCTTCCTTCTTCACCTTTCCGATGCTGCCGCTCTCTCCGGCTCCCGGAGCCGAAGAAGCGGCTTCTTCGCGCAAAGACGATTGTACCGCTCACAGTGTTCTCGTTAGAGCGGCTTCTGCCGAAAGAAGCCCGGGAGCGGGGCTTAGCTCCGGAGAGCATCGTACCTTCGTCTTTAGCGTCTTTTGTGGTCTACATCCTAGCAGAAAGCTTTTCCACTCTGTCTGGCAAGGAAAACCTGCGCCAGCACAGAAAACATCTCCCAACGTGATCTGGACGTTGCACGGAGGTCTGTCAAGTGTTTGACAAGAAGAGAAGAAAAGTTGTCCAAAACAGCTTCCAATCGAATATTCATGTGATAGGAAAAGTCAGGAGAGTGCAAAGGTACTGTTTTCTATCAGTTGGCAAGCTGTGCACACAATCCCAGTGTTGTACAGCTTCCTTCTTCACCTTTCCGATGCTGCCGCTCTCTACGGCTCCCGGAGCCGAAGAAGCGGCTTCTTCGCGCAAAGACGATTGTACCGCTCACAGTGCTCTCTTAGCGCCGCTTCTGCCGAAAGAAGCCCGGGAGCGGCGCTTAGCTCCGGAGAGCATTGTACCTTCGCCTTTAGCGTCTTTTGTGGTCTACATCCTAGCAGAAAGCTTTTCCACTCTGTCAGGCAAGGAAAACCTGCCGGAGCACAGAAAACATCTCCCATCGTTTTCTAGACGTTGCACGGAGGTCTGCCAAGTGTTTGACAAGAAGAGAAGAAAAGTTGTCCAAAACAGCTTCCAATCGAATATTCATGTGATAGGAAAAGTCAGGAGAGTGCACAGGTACTGTTTTCTATCAGTTGGCAAGTTGCGCACACAATCCCAGTGTTGTACAGCTTCCTTCTTCACCTTTCCGATGCTGCCGCTCTCTCCGGCTCCCGGAGCCGAAGAAGCGGCTTCTTCGCGCAAAGACGATTGTACCGCTCACAGTGCTCTCTTAGCGCGGCTTCTGCCGAAAGAAGCCCGGGAGCGGCTCTTAGCTCCGGAGAGCATCGTACCTTCGTCTTTAGCGTCTTTTGTGGTCTACATCCTCGCAGAAAGCTTTTCCAATACGTCTGGCAAGGAGACAGTGTGCCAACACAGAAAACATCTCCCGTCGTGTTCTGGACGTTGCACGGAGGTCTGCCAAGTGTTTGACAAGAAGAGAAGAAAAGTTGTCCAAAACAGCTTCCAATCGAATATTCATGTGATAGGAAAAGTCAGGAGAGTGCAAAGGTACTGTTTTCTATCAGTTGGCAAGTTGAGCACACAATCCCAGTGTTGTACAGCTTCCTTCTTCACGTTTCCGATGCTGCCGCTCTCTCCGGCTCCCGGAGCCGAAGAAGCGGCTTCTTCGCCCAAAGACGATTGTACCGGTCACAGTGCTCTCTTAGCTCCGCTTCTGCCGAAAGAAGCCCGGGAGCGGCGCTTAGCTCCGGAGAGCATCGTACCTTCGTCTTTAGCGTCTTTTGTGGTCTACATCCTAGCAGAAAGCTTTTCCACTCTGTCTGGCAAGGAAAACCTGTACCAGCACAGAAAACATCTCCCATCGTCTTCTGGACGTTGCACGGAGGTCTGCCAAGTGTTTGGCATTAAGAAAAGAAAAGCTGTCCAAAACAGCTTCCAATCGAATATTCATGTGATAGGAAAAGTCAGGAGAGTGCAAAGGTACTGTTTTCTATCAGTTGGCAAGCTGTGCACACAGTCCTAGTGTTGTACAGCTTCCTTCTTCACCTTTCCGATGCTGCCGCTCTCTCCGGCTCCCTGAGCTGAAGATGCGGCTTCTTCGCGCAAAGACGATTGTACCGCTCACAGTGCTCTCTTAGCGCGGTTTCTGCCGAAAGAAGCCCGGGAGCGGCGCTTAGCTCCGGAGAGCATCGTACCTTCGTCTTTAGCGTCTTTTGTTGGTCTACATCCTAGCAGAAAGCTTTTCCACTCTGTCTGGCAAGGAAAACCTGTACCAGCACAGAAAACATCTCCCATCGTGTTCTGGACGTTGCACGGAGGTCTGCCAAGTGTTTAGCATAAAGGAAAGAAAAGCTGTCCAAAACAGCTTCCAATCGAATATTCATGTGATAGGAAAAGTCAGGAGAGTGCAAAGGTACTGTTTTCTATCAGTTGGCAAGTTGAGCACACAATCCCAGTGTTGTACAGCTTCCTTCTTCACCTTTCCGATGCTGCCGCTCTCTCCGGCTCGCGGAGCCGAAGAAGCGGCTTCTTCGCGCAAAGACGATTGTACCGGTCACAGTGCTCTCTTAGCGCGGCTTCTGCCGAAAGAAGCCCGGGAGCGGCGCTTAGCTCCGGAGAGCATCGTACCTTCGTCTTTAGCGTCTTTTGTGGTCTACATCTTAGCAGAAAGCTTTTCCACTCTGTCAGGCAAGGAAAACCTGCCGGAGCACAAAAAACATCTCCCATCGTTTTCTGGACGTTGCACGGAGGTCTGCCAAGTGTTTGACAAGAAGAGAAGAAAAGTTGTCCAAAACAGCTTCCAATCGAATATTCATGTGATAGGAAAAGTCAGGAGAGTGCAAAGGTACTGTTTTCTATCAGTTGGCAAGTTGCGCACACAATCCCAGTGCAGTACAGCATCCTACTTCACCTTTCCGATGCTGCCGCTCTCTCCGGCTCCTGGAGCCGAAGAAGCGGCTTCTTCGCGCAAAGACGATTGTACCGGTCACAGTGCTCTCTTAGCGCGGCTTCTGCCGAAAGAAGCCCGGGAGCGGCTCTTAGCTCCGGAGAGCATCGTACCTTCGTCTTTAGCGTCTTTTGTGGTCTACATCCTAGCAGAAAGATTTTCCACTCTGCTGGCAAGGAAAACCTGCGGCAGCACAGAAAACATCTCCCATCGTGTTCTGGACGTTGTACGGTGGTCTGCCAAGTGTTTGGCATAAAGAAAAGAAAAGTTGCCCAAAACAGCTTCCAATCGAATATTCATGTGATAGGAAAAGTCAGGAGAGTGCAAAGGTACTGTTTTCTATCAGTTGGCAAGTTGCGCACACAATCCCAGTGTTGTACAGCTTCCTTCTCACCTTTCCGATGCTGCCGCTCTCTCCGGCTCGCGGAGCCGAAGAAGCGGCTTCTTCGCGCAAAGACGATTGTACCGGTCACAGTGCTCTCTTAGCGCGGCTTCTGCCGAAAGAAGCCCGGGAGCGGCGCTTAGCTCCGGAGAGCATCGTACCTTCGTCTTTAGCGTCTTTTGTGGTCTACATCCTAGCAGAAAGCTTTTCCACTCTGTCAGGCAAGGAGACAGTGTGCCAACACATAAAACATCTCCCGTCATGTTCTGGACGTTGCACGGAGGTCTGCCAAGTGTTTGACAAGAAGAGAAGAAAAGTTGTCCAAAACAGCTTCCAATCGAATATTCATGTGATAGGAAAAGTCAGGAGAGTGCAAAGGTACTGTTTTCTATCAGTTGGCAAGTTGAGCACACAATCCCAGTGTTGTACAGCTTCCTTCTTCACCTTTCCGATGCTGCCGCTCTCTCTGGCTCCCGGAGCCGAAGAAGCGGCTTCTTCGCGCAAAGACGATTGTACCGGTCACAGTGCTCTCTTAGCGCGGCTTCTGCCGAAAGAAGCCCGTGAGCGGCGCTTAGCTCCGGAGAGCATCGTACCTTCGTCTTTAGCGTCTTTTGTGGTCTACATCCTAGCAGAAAGCTTTTCCACTCTGCTGGCAAGGAAAACCTGCGCCAGCACAGAAAACATCTCCCATCGTGTTCTGGACGTTGTACGGATGTCTGCCAAGTGTTTGGCATAAAGAAAAGAAAAGTTGTCCAAAACAGCTTCCAATCGAATATTCATGTGATAGGAAAAGTCAGGAGAGTGCAAAGGTACTGTTTTCTATCAGTTGGCAAGCTGTGCACACAATCCCAGTGTTGTACAGCTTCCTTCTTCACCTTTCCGATGCTGCCGCTCTCTCCGGCTCCCTGAGCCGAAGATGCGGCTTCTTCACGCAAAGACGATTGTACCGCTCACAGTGTTCTCGTTAGAGCGGCTTCTGCCGAAAGAAGCCCGGGAGCTGCGCTCAGCTCCGGAGAGGATCGTACCTTCGTCTTTAGCGTCTTTTGTGGTCTACATCCTAGCAGAAAGCTTTTCCACTACGTCTGTCAAGGAGACAGTGTGCAAACACAGAAACCATCTCCCGTCGTGTTCTGGACGTTGCACGGAGGTCTGCCAAGTGTTTGGCATAAAGAAAAGAAAAGCTGTCCAAAACAGCTTCCAATCGAATATTCATGTGATAGGAAAAGTCAGGAGAGTGCAAAGGTACTGTTTTCTATCAGTTGGCAAGCTGTGCACACAATCCCAGTGTTGTACAGCTTCCTTCTTCACCTTTCCGATGCTGCCGCTCTCTCCGGCTCGCGGAGCCGAAGAAGCGGCTTCTTCGCGCAAAGACGATTGTACCGCTCACAGTGCTCTCTTAGCGCGGCTTCTGCCGAAAGAAGCCCGGGAGCGGAGCTTAGATCCGGAGAGCATCGTAGCTTCGTCTTTAGCGTCTTTTGTGGTCTACATCCTAGCAGAAAGCTTTTCCACTCTGTCAGGCAAGGAAAACCTGCCGGAGCACAGAAAACATCTCCCATTGTGTTCTGAACGCTGCACGGAGGTCTGCCAAGTGTTTGGCATAAAGAAAAGAAAAGCTGTCCAAAACAGCTTCCAATCGAATATTCATGTGATAGGAAAAGTCAGGAGAGTGCACAGGTACTGTTTCCTATCAGTTGGCAAGTTGCGCACACAATCCCAGTGTTGTACAGCTTCCTTCTTCACCTTTCCGATGCTGCCGCTCTCTCCGCCTCGCGGTGCCGAAGAAGCGGCTTCTTCGCGCAAAGACGATTGTACCGCTCACAGTGTTCTCGTTAGAGCGGCTTCTGCCGAAAGAAGCCCGGGAGCGGGGCTTAGCTCCGGAGAGCATCGTACTTTCGTCTTTAGTGTCTTTTGTGGTCTACATCCTAGCAGAAAGCTTTTCCACTCTGTCAGGCAAGGAAAACCTGCCGGAGCACAGAAAACATCTCCCATCGTTTTCTGGACGTTGCACGGAGGTCTGCCAAGTGTTTGACAAGAAGAGAAGAAAAGTTGTCCAAAACAGCTTCCAATCGAATATTCATGTGATAGGAAAAGTCAGGAGAGTGGTAAGGTACTGTTCTCTATCAGTTGGCAAGTTGCGCACACAATCCCAGTGTTGTACAGCTTCCTTCTTCACCTTTCCGATGCTGCCGCTCTCTCCGGCTCCCGGAGCCGAAGAAGCGGCTTCTTCGCGCAAAGACTATTGTACCGCTCACAGTGCTCTCTTAGCGCCCCTTCTGCCGAAAGAAGCCCGGCAGCGTCTCTTAGCTCCGGAGAGCATCGTACCTTCGTCTTTAGCGTCTTTTGTGGTCTACATCCTAGCAGAAAGCTTTTCCACTCTGTCTGGCAAGGAAAACCTGTACCAGCACAGAAAACATCTCCCATCGTGTTCTGGACGTTGCACGGAGGTCTGCCAAGTGTTTGGCATTAAGAAAAGAAAAGCTGTCCAAAACAGCTTCCAATCGAATATTCATGTGATAGGAAAAGTCAGGAGAGTGCAAAGGTAGTGTTTTCTATCAGTTGGCAAGCTGTGCACACAATCCTAGTGTTGTACAGCTTCCTTCTTCAAGTTTCCGATGCTGCCGCTCTCTCCGGCTCCCTGAGCCGAAGATGCGGCTTCTTCGCGCAAAGACGATTGTACCGCTCACAGTGCTCTCTTAGCGCGGCTTCTGCCGAAAGAAGCCCGGGAGCGGCGCTTAGCTCCGGAGAGCATCGTACCTTCGTCTTTAGCGTCTTTTGTTGGTCTACATCCTAGCAGAAAGCTTTTCCACTCTGTCTGGCAAGGAAAACCTGTACCAGCACAGAAAACATCTCCCATCGTGTTCTGGACGTTGCACGGAGGTCTGCCAAGTGTTTAGCATAAAGGAAAGAAAAGCTGTCCAAAACAGCTTCCAATCGAATATTCATGTGATAGGAAAAGTCAGGAGAGTGCAAAGGTACTGTTTTCTATCAGTTGGCAAGCTGACCACACAATCCCAGTGTTGTACAGCTTCCTTCTTCACCTTTCCGATGCTGCCGCTCTCTCCGGCTCGCGGAGCCGAAGAAGCGGCTTCTTCGCGCAAAGACGATTGTACCGCTCACAGTGCTCTCTTAGCGCGGCTTCTGCCGAAAGAAGCCCGGGAGCGGCGCTTAGCTCCGGAGAGCATCGTACCTTCGTCTTTAGCGTCTTTTGTGGTCTACATCCTAGCAGAAAGCTTTTCCACTCTGCTGGTAAGGAAAACCTGCGCCAGCACACAAAACATCTCCCATCGTGTTCTGGACGTTGTACGGAGGTCTGCCAAGTGTTTGGCATAAAGAAAAGAAAAGTTGTCCAAAACAGCTTCCAATCGAATATTCATGTGATAGGAAAAGTCAGGAGAGTGCAAAGGTACTGTTTTCTATCAGTTTGCAAGTTGCGCACACAATCCCAGTGTTGTACAGCTTCCTTCTTCACCTTTCCGATGCTGCCGCTCTCTCCGGCTCCCGGAGCCGAAGAAGCGGCTTCTTCGCGCAAAGACGATTGTACCGCTCACAGTGTTCTCGTTAGAGCGGCTTCTGCCGAAAGAAGCCCGGGAGCGGGGCTTAGCTCCGGAGAGCATCGTACCTTCGTCTTTAGCGTCTTTTGTGGTCTACATCCTAGCAGAAAGCTTTTCCACTCTGTCTGGCAAGGAAAACCTGCGCCAGCACAGAGAACATCTCCCAACGTGATCTGGACGTTGCACGGAAGTCTGTGAAGTGTTTGACAAGAAGAGAAGAAAAGTTGTCCAAAACAGCTTCCAATCGAATATTCATGTGATAGGAAAAGTCAGGAGAGTGCAAAGGTACTGTTTTCTATCAGTTGGCAAGCTGTGCACACAATCCCAGTGTTGTACAGCTTCCTTCTTCACCTTTCCGATGCTGCCGCTCTCTCCGGCTCGCGGAGCCGAAGAAGCGGCTTCTTCGCGCAAAGACGATTGTACCGCTCACAGTGCTCTCTTAGCGCGGCTTCTACCGAAAGAAGGCCGGGAGCGGCGCTTAGCTCCGGAGAGCATTGTACCTTCGCCTTTAGCGTCTTTTGTGGTCTACATCCTAGCAGAAAGCTTTTCCACTCTGTCAGGCAAGGAAAACCTGCCGGAGCACAGAAAACATCTCCCATCGTTTTCTGGACGTTGCACGGAGGACTGCCAAGTGTTTGACAAGAAGAGAAGAAAAGTTGTCCAAAACAGCTTCCAATCGAATATTCATGTGATAGGAAAAGTCAGGAGAGTGCAAAGGTACTGTTTTCTATCAGTTGGCAAGTTGCGCACACAATCCCAGTGCAGTACAGCTTCCTTCTTCACCTTTCCGATGCTGCCGCTCTCTCCGGCTCGCGGAGCCGAAGAAGCGGCTTCTTCGCGCAAAGACGATTGTACCGCTCACAGTGCTCTCTTAGCGCGGCTTCTGCCGAAAGAAGCCCGGGAGCGGCGCTTAGCTCCGGAGAGCATCGTACCTTCGTCTTTAGCGTCTTTTGTGGTCTACATCCTAGCAGAAAGATTTTCCACTCTGCTGGCAAGGAAAACCTGCGCCAGCACAGAAAACATCTCCCATCGTGTTCTGGACGTTGTACGGTGGTCTGCCAAGTGTTTGGCATAAAGAAAAGAAAAGTTGTCCAAAACAGCTTCCAATCGAATATTCATGTGATAGGAAAAGTCAGGAGAGTGCAAAGGTACTGTTTTCTATCAGTTGGCAAGTTGCGCACACAATCCCAGTGTTGTACAGCTTCCTTCTCACCTTTCCGATGCTGCCGCTCTCTCCGGCTCCCGGAGCCGAAGAAGCGGCTTCTTCGCGCAAAGACGATTGTACCGGTCACAGTGCTCTCTTAGCGCGGCTTCTGCCGAAAGAAGCCCGGGAGCGGCGCTTAGCTCCGGAGAGCATCGTACCTTCGTCTTTAGCGTCTTTTGTGGTCTACATCCGCGCAGAAAGCTTTTCCACTCTGTCAGGCAAGGAGACAGTGTGCCAACACAGAAAACATCTCCCGTCGTGTTCTGGACGTTGCACGGAGGTCTGCCAAGTGTTTGACAAGAAGAGAAGAAAAGTTGTCCAAAACAGCTTCCAATCGAATATTCATGTGATCGGAAATTCAGGAGAGTGCAAAGGTACTGTTTTCTATCAGTTGGCAAGCTGTGCACACAATCCTAGTGTTGTACAGCTTCCTTCTTCACCTTTCCGATGCTGCCGCTCTCTCCGGCTCCCTGAGCCGAAGATGCGGCTTCTTCGCGCAAAGACGATTGTACCGCTCACAGTGTTCTCCTTAGAGCGGCTTCTGCCGAAAGAAGCCCGGGAGCGGCGCTCAGCTCCGGAGAGGATTGTACCTTCGTCTTTAGCGTCTTTTGTGGTCTACATCCTAGCAGAAAGCTTTTCCACTACGTCTGTCAAGGAGACAGTGTGCCAACACAGAAAATATCTCCCGTCGTGTTCTGGACGTTGCACGGAGGTCTGCCAAGTGTTTGGCATAAAGAAAAGAAAAGCTGTCCAAAACAGCTTCCAATGGAATATTCATGTAATTGGAAAAGTCAGGACAGTGGTAAGGTACTGTTTTCTATCAGTTGGCAAGCTGACCACACAATCCCAGTGTTGTACAGCTTCCTTCTTCACCTTTCCGATGCTGCCGCTCTCTCCGGCTCGCGGAGCCGAAGAAGCGGCTTCTTCGCGCAAAGACGATTGTACCGCTCACAGTGCTCTCTTAGCGCGGCTTCTGCCGAAAGAAGCCCGGGAGCGGCGCTTAGCTCCGGAGAGCATCGTACCTTCGTCTTTAGCGTCTTTTGTGGTCTACATCCTAGCAGAAAGCTTTTCCACTCTGCTGGTAAGGAAAACCTGCGCCAGCACACAAAACATCTCCCATCGTGTTCTGGACGTTGTACGGAGGTCTGCCAAGTGTTTGGCATAAAGAAAAGAAAAGTTGTCCAAAACAGCTTCCAATCGAATATTCATGTGATAGGAAAAGTCAGGAGAGTGCAAAGGTACTGTTTTCTATCAGTTGGCAAGTTGCGCACACAATCCCAGTGTTGTACAGCTTCCTTCTTCACCTTTCCGATGCTGCCGCTCTCTCCGGCTCCCGGAGCCGAAGAAGCGGCTTCTTCGCGCAAAGACGATTGTACCGCTCACAGTGTTCTCGTTAGAGCGGCTTCTGCCGAAAGAAGCCCGGGAGCGGGGCTTAGCTCCGGAGAGCATCGTACCTTCGTCTTTAGCGTCTTTTGTGGTCTACATCCTAGCAGAAAGCTTTTCCACTCTGTCTGGCAAGGAAAACCTGCGCCAGCACAGAGAACATCTCCCAACGTGATCTGGACGTTGCACGGAAGTCTGTGAAGTGTTTGACAAGAAGAGAAGAAAAGTTGTCCAAAACAGCTTCCAATCGAATATTCATGTGATAGGAAAAGTCAGGAGAGTGCAAAGGTACTGTTTTCTATTAGTTGGCAAGCTGTGCACACAATCCCAGTGTTGTACAGCTTCCTTCTTCACCTTTCCGATGCTGCCGCTCTCTCCGGCTCCCGGAGCCGAAGAAGCGGCTTCTTCGCGCAAAGACGATTGTACCGCTCACAGTGCTCTCTTAGCGCGGCTTCTGCCGAAAGAAGCCCGGGAGCGGCTCTTAGCTCCGGAGAGCATCGTACCTTCGCCTTTAGCGTCTTTTGTGGTCTACATCCTAGCAGAAAGATTTTCCACTCTGCTGGCAAGGAAAACCTGCGGCAGCACAGAAAACATCTCCCATCGTGTTCTGGACGTTGTACGGTGGTCTGCCAAGTGTTTGGCATAAAGAAAAGAAAAGTTGCCCAAAACAGCTTCCAATCGAATATTCATGTGATAGGAAAAGTCAGGAGAGTGCAAAGGTACTGTTTTCTATCAGTTGGCAAGTTGCGCACACAATCCCAGTGTTGTACAGCTTCCTTCTCACCTTTCCGATGCTGCCGCTCTCTCCGGCTCCCGGAGCCGAAGAAGCGGCTTCTTCGCGCAAAGACGATTGTACCGCTCACAGTGCTCTCTTAGCGCCGCTTCTGCCGAAAGAAGCCCGGGAGCGGCGCTTAGCTCCGGAGAGCATCGTACCTTCGCCTTTAGCGTCTTTTGTGGTCTACATCCTAGCAGAAAGCTTTTCCACTCTGTCAGGCAAGGAAAACCTGCCGGAGCACAGAAAACATCTCCCATCGTCTTCTGGACGTTGCACGGAGGTCTGCCAAGTGTTTGGCATTAAGAAAAGAAAAGCTGTCCAAAACAGCTTCCAATCGAATATTCATGTGATAGGAAAAGTCAGGAGAGTGCAAAGGTACTGTTTTCTATCAGTTGGCAAGCTGTGCACACAATCCTAGTGTTGGACAGCTTCCTTCTTCACCTTTCCGATGCTGCCGCTCTCTCCGGCTCCCTGAGCCGAAGATGCGGCTTCTTCGCGCAAAGACGATTGTACCGCTCACAGTGTTCTCCTTAGAGCGGCTTCTGCCGAAAGAAGCCCGGGAGCGGCGCTCAGCTCCGGAGAGGATTGTACCTTCGTCTTTAGCGTCTTTTGTGGTCTACATCCTAGCAGAAAGCTTTTCCACTACGTCTGTCAAGGAGACAGTGTGCCAACACAGAAAACATCTCCCGTCGTGTTCTGGACGTTGCACGGAGGTCTGCCAAGTGTTTGGCATAAAGAAAAGAAAAGCTGTCCAACACAGCTTCCAATCGAATATTCATGTGATAGGAAAAGTCAGGAGAGTGCAAAGGTACTGTTTTCTATCAGTTGGCAAGTTGAGCACACAATCCCAGTGTTGTACAGCTTCCTTCTTCACCTTTCCGATGCTGCCGCTCTCTCCGGCTCCCGGAGCCGAAGAAGCGGCTTCTTCGCGCAAAGACGATTGTACCGCTCACAGTGCTCTCTTAGCCCCGCTCCTGCCGAAAGAAGCCCGGGAGCGGCGCTTAGCTCCGGAGAGCATCGTACCTTCGTCTTTAGCGTCTTTTGTGGTCTACATCCTAGCAGAAAGATTTTCCACTCTGTCTGGCAAGGAAAACCTGTACCAGCACAGAAAACATCTCCCATCGTGTTCTGGACGTTGCACGGAGGTCTGCCAAGTGTTTGGCATTAAGAAAAGAAAAGCTGTCCAAAACAGCTTCCAATCGAATATTCATGTGATAGGAAAAGTCAGGAGAGTGCAAAGGTAGTGTTTTCTATCAGTTGGCAAGCTGTGCACACACAATCCTAGTGTTGTACAGCTTCCTTCTTCACCTTTCCGATGCTGCCGCTCTCTCCGGCTCCCTGAGCTGAAGATGCGGCTTCTTCGCGCAAAGACGATTGTACCGCTCACAGTGCTCTCTTAGCGCGGCTTCTGCCGAAAGAAGCCCGGGAGCGGCTCTTAGCTCCGGAGAGCATCGTACCTTCGTCTTTAGCGTCTTTTGTGGTCTACATCCTAGCAGAAAGATTTTCCACTCTGCTGGCAAGGAAAACCTGCGCCAGCACAGAAAACATCTCCCATCGTGTTCTGGACGTTGTACGGTGGTCTGCCAAGTGTTTGGCATAAAGAAAAGAAAAGTTGTCCAAAACAGCTTCCAATCGAATATTCATGTGATAGGAAAAGTCAGGAGAGTGCAAAGGTACTGTTTTCTATCAGTTGGCAAGTTGCGCACACAATCCCAGTGTTGTACAGCTTCCTTCTCACCTTTCCGATGCTGCCGCTCTCTCCGGCTCCCGGAGCCGAAGAAGCGGCTTCTTCGCGCAAAGACGATTGTACCGCTCACAGTGCTCTCTTAGCGCGGCTTCTGCCGAAAGAAGCCCGGGAGCGGCGCTTAGCTCCGGAGAGCATCGTACCTTCGTCTTTAGCGTCTTTTGTGGTCTACATCTTAGCAGAAAGCTTTTCCACTCTGTCAGGCAAGGAAAACCTGCCGGAGCACAGAAAACATATCCCATCGTTTTCTGGACGTTGCACGGAGGTCTGCCAAGTGTTTGACAAGAAGAGAAGAAAAGTTGTCCAAAACAGCTTCCAATCGAATATTCATGTGATAGGAAAAGTCAGGAGAGTGCAAAGGTACTGTTTTCTATCAGTTGGCAAGTTGCGCACACAATCCCAGTGCAGTACAGCTTCCTTCTTCACCTTTCCGATGCTGCCGCTCTCTCCGGCTCGCGGAGCCGAAGAAGCGGCTTCTTCGCGCAAAGACGATTGTACCGCTCACAGTGCTCTCTTAGCGCGGCTTCTGCCGAAAGAAGCCCGGGAGCGGCTCTTAGCTCCGGAGAGCATCGTACCTTCGTCTTTAGCGTTTTTGTGGTCTACATCCTAGCAGAAAGATTTTCCACTCTGCTGGCAAGGAAAACCTGCGCCAGCACAGAAAACATCTCCCATCGTGTTCTGGACGTTGTACGGTGGTCTGCCAAGTGTTTGGCATAAAGAAAAGAAAAGCTGTCCAAAACAGCTTCCAATCGAATATTCATGTGATAGGAAAAGTCAGGAGAGTGCAAAGGTACTGTTTTCTATCAGTTGGCAAGTTGCGCACACAATCCCAGTGTTGTACAGCTTCCTTCTCACCTTTCCGATGCTGCCGCTCTCTCCGGCTCCCCGAGCCGAAGAAGCGGCTTCTTCGCGCAAAGACGATTGTACCGCTCACAGTGTTCTCCTTAGAGCGGCTTCTGCCGAAAGAAGCCCGGGAGCGGCGCTCAGCTCCGGAGAGGATTGTACCTTCGTCTTTAGCGTCTTTTGTGGTCTACATCCTAGCAGAAAGCTTTTCCACTACGTCTGTCAAGGAGACAGTGTGCCAACACAGAAAACATCTCCCGTCGTGTTCTGGACGTTGCACGGAGGTCTGCCAAGTGTTTGGCATAAAGAAAAGAAAAGCTGTCCAAAACAGCTTCCAATGGAATATTCATGTAATTGGAAAAGTCAGGACAGTGGTAAGGTACTGTTTTCTATCAGTTGGCAAGCTGACCACACAATCCCAGTGTTGTACAGCTTCCTTCTTCACCTTTCCGATGCTGCCGCTCTCTCCGGCTCGCGGAGCCGAAGAAGCGGCTTCTTCGCGCAAAGACGATTGTACCGCTCACAGTGCTCTCTTAGCGCGGCTTCTGCCGAAAGAAGCCCGGGAGCGGCGCTTAGCTCCGGAGAGCATTGTACCTTCGTCTTTAGCGTCTTTTGTGGTCTACATCCTAGCAGAAAGCTTTTCCACTCTGCTGGTAAGGAAAACCTGCGCCAGCACAGAAAACATCTCCCATCGTGTTCTGGACGTTGTACGGAGGTCTGCCAAGTGTTTGGCATAAAGAAAAGAAAAGTTGTCCAAAACAGCTTCCAATCGAATATTCATGTGATAGGAAAAGTCAGGAGAGTGCACAGGTACTGTTTTCTATCAGTTGGCAAGTTGCGCACACAATCCCAGTGTTGTACAGCTTCCTTCTTCACCTTTCCGATGCTGCCGCTCTCTCCGGCTCCCGGAGCCGAAGAAGCGGCTTCTTCGCGCAAAGACGATTGTACCGGTCACAGTGCTCTCTTAGCGCGGCTTCTGCCGAAAGAAGCCCGGGAGCGGCTCTTAGCTCCGGAGAGCATCGTACCTTCGTCTTTAGCGTCTTTTGTGGTCTACATCCTCGCAGAAAGCTTTTCCAATACGTCTGGCAAGGAGACAGTGTGCCAACACAGAAAACATCTCCCGTCGTGTTCTGGACGTTGCACGGAGGTCTGCCAAGTGTTTGACAAGAAGAGAAGAAAAGTTGTCCAAAACAGCTTCCAATCGAATATTCATGTGATAGGAAAAGTCAGGAGAGTGCAAAGGTACTGTTTTCTATCAGTTGGCAAGTTGAGCACACAATCCCAGTGTTGTACAGCTTCCTTCTTCACCTTTCCGATGCTGCCGCTCTCTCCGGCTCCCGGAGCCGAAGAAGCGGCTTCTTCGCCCAAAGACGATTGTACCGCTCACAGTGCTCTCTTAGCTCCGCTTCTGCCGAAAGAAGCCCGGGAGCGGCGCTTAGCTCCGGAGAGCATCGTACCTTCGCCTTTAGCGTCTTTTGTGGTCTACATCCTAGCAGAAAGCTTTTCCACTCTATCTGGCAAGGAAAACCTGTACCAGCACAGAAAACATCTCCCATCGTCTTCTGGACGTTGCACGGAGGTCTGCCAAGTGTTTGGCATTAAGAAAAGAAAAGCTGTCCAAAACAGCTTCCAATCGAATATTCATGTGATAGGAAAAGTCAGGAGAGTGCAAAGGTAGTGTTTTCTATCAGTTGGCAAGCTGTGCACACAGTCCTAGTGTTGTACAGCTTCCTTCTTCACCTTTCCGATGCTGCCGCTCTCTCCGGCTCCCTGAGCTGAAGATGCGGCTTCTTCGCGCAAAGACGATTGTACCGCTCACAGTGCTCTCTTAGCGCGGTTTCTGCCGAAAGAAGCCCGGGAGCGGCGCTTAGCTCCGGAGAGCATCGTACCTTCGTCTTTAGCGTCTTTTGTTGGTCTACATCCTAGCAGAAAGCTTTTCCACTCTGTCTGGCAAGGAAAACCTGTACCAGCACAGAAAACATCTCCCATCGTGTTCTGGACGTTGCACGGAGGTCTGCCAAGTGTTTAGCATAAAGGAAAGAAAAGCTGTCCAAAACAGCTTCCAATGGAATATTCATGTGATAGGAAAAGTCAGGAGAGTGCAAAGGTACTGTTTTCTATCAGTTGGCAAGTTGCGCACACAATCCCAGTGTTGTACAGCTTCCTTCTCACCTTTCCGATGCTGCCGCTCTCTCCGGCTCCCGGAGCCGAAGAAGCGGCTTCTTCGCGCAAAGACGATTGTACCGGTCACAGTGCTCTCTTAGCGCGGCTTCTGCCGAAAGAAGCCCGGGAGCGGCGCTTAGCTCCGGAGAGCATCGTACCTTCGTCTTGAGCGTCTTTTGTGGTCTACATCCTAGCAGAAAGCTTTTCCACTCTGTCAGGCAAGGAGACAGTGTGCCAACACAGAAAACATCTCCCGTCGTGTTCTGGACGTTGCACGGAGGTCTGCCAAGTGTTTGACAAGAAGAGAAGAAAAGTTGTCCAAAACAGCTTCCAATCGAATATTCATGTGATAGGAAAAGTCAGGAGAGTGCAAAGGTAGTGTTTTCTATCAGTTGGCAAGCTGTGCACACAATCCTAGTGTTGTACAGCTTCCTTCTTCAAGTTTCCGATGCTGCCGCTCTCTCCGGCTCCCTGAGCCGAAGATGCGGCTTCTTCGCGCAAAGACGATTGTACCGCTCACAGTGCTCTCTTAGCGCGGCTTCTGCCGAAAGAAGCCCGGGAGCGGCGCTTAGCTCCGGAGAGCATCGTACCTTCGTCTTTAGCGTCTTTTGTTGGTCTACATCCTAGCAGAAAGCTTTTCCACTCTGTCTGGCAAGGAAAACCTGTACCAGCACAGAAAACATCTCCCATCGTGTTCTGGACGTTGCACGGAGGTCTGCCAAGTGTTTAGCATAAAGGAAAGAAAAGCTGTCCAAAACAGCTTCCAATCGAATATTCATGTGATAGGAAAAGTCAGGAGAGTGCAAAGGTACTGTTTTCTATCAGTTGGCAAGTTGAGCACACAATCCCAGTGTTGTACAGCTTCCTTCTTCACCTTTCCGATGCTGCCGCTCTCTCCGGCTCGCGGAGCCGAAGAAGCGGCTTCTTCGCGCAAAGACGATTGTACCGCTCACAGTGCTCTCTTAGCGCGGCTTCTGCCGAAAGAAGCCCGGGAGCGGCGCTTAGCTCCGGAGAGCATCGTACCTTCGTCTTTAGCGTCTTTTGTGGTCTACATCCTAGCAGAAAGCTTTTCCACTCTGCTGGTAAGGAAAACCTGCGCCAGCACACAAAACATCTCCCATCGTGTTCTGGACGTTGTACGGAGGTCTGCCAAGTGTTTGGCATAAAGAAAAGAAAAGTTGTCCAAAACAGCTTCCAATCGAATATTCATGTGATAGGAAAAGTCAGGAGAGTGCAAAGGTACTGTTTTCTATCAGTTGGCAAGTTGCGCACACAATCCCAGTGTTGTACAGCTTCCTTCTTCACCTTTCCGATGCTGCCGCTCTCTCCGGCTCCCGGAGCCGAAGAAGCGGCTTCTTCGCGCAAAGACGATTGTACCGCTCACAGTGTTCTCGTTAGAGCGGCTTCTGCCGAAAGAAGCCCGGGAGCGGGGCTTAGCTCCGGAGAGCATCGTACCTTCGTCTTTAGCGTCTTTTGTGGTCTACATCCTAGCAGAAAGCTTTTCCACTCTGTCTGGCAAGGAAAACCTGCGCCAGCACAGAGAACATCTCCCAACGTGATCTGGACGTTGCACGGAAGTCTGTGAAGTGTTTGACAAGAAGAGAAGAAAAGTTGTCCAAAACAGCTTCCAATCGAATATTCATGTGATAGGAAAAGTCAGGAGAGTGCAAAGGTACTGTTTTCTATTAGTTGGCAAGCTGTGCACACAATCCCAGTGTTGTACAGCTTCCTTCTTCACCTTTCCGATGCTGCCGCTCTCTCCGGCTCCCGGAGCCGAAGAAGCGGCTTCTTCGCGCAAAGACGATTGTACCGCTCACAGTGCTCTCTTAGCGCGGCTTCTGCCGAAAGAAGCCCGGGAGCGGCGCTTAGCTCCGGAGAGCATTGTACCTTCGCCTTTAGCGTCTTTTGTGGTCTACATCCTAGCAGAAAGCTTTTCCACTCTGTCAGGCAAGGAAAACCTGCCGGAGCACAGAAAACATCTCCCATCGTTTTCTAGACGTTGCACGGAGGTCTGCCAAGTGTTTGACAAGAAGAGAAGAAAAGTTGTCCAAAACAGCTTCCAATCGAATATTCATGTGATAGGAAAAGTCAGGAGAGTGCACAGGTACTGTTTTCTATCAGTTGGCAAGTTGCGCACACAATCCCAGTGTTGTACAGCTTCCTTCTTCACCTTTCCGATGCTGCCGCTCTCTCCGGCTCCCGGAGCCGAAGAAGCGGCTTCTTCGCGCAAAGACGATTGTACCGCTCACAGTGCTCTCTTAGCGCGGCTTCTGCCGAAAGAAGCCCGGGAGCGGCTCTTAGCTCCGGAGAGCATCGTACCTTCGTCTTTAGCGTCTTTTGTGGTCTACATCCTCGCAGAAAGCTTTTCCAATACGTCTGGCAAGGAGACAGTGTGCCAACACAGAAAACATCTCCCGTCGTGTTCTGGACGTTGCACGGAGGTCTGCCAAGTGTTTGACAAGAAGAGAAGAAAAGTTGTCCAAAACAGCTTCCAATCGAATATTCATGTGATAGGAAAAGTCAGGAGAGTGCAAAGGTACTGTTTTCTATCAGTTGGCAAGTTGAGCACACAATCCCAGTGTTGTACAGCTTCCTTCTTCACCTTTCCGATGCTGCCGCTCTCTCCGGCTCCCGGAGCCGAAGAAGCGGCTTCTTCGCCCAAAGACGATTGTACCGGTCACAGTGCTCTCTTAGCTCCGCTTCTGCCGAAAGAAGCCCGGGAGCGGCGCTTAGCTCCGGAGAGCATCGTACCTTCGTCTTTAGCGTCTTTTGTGGTCTACATCCTAGCAGAAAGCTTTTCCACTCTGTCTGGCAAGGAAAACCTGTACCAGCACAGAAAACATCTCCCATCGTCTTCTGGACGTTGCACGGAGGTCTGCCAAGTGTTTGGCATTAAGAAAAGAAAAGCTGTCCAAAACAGCTTCCAATCGAATATTCATGTGATAGGAAAAGTCAGGAGAGTGCAAAGGTAGTGTTTTCTATCAGTTGGCAAGCTGTGCACACAGTCCTAGTGTTGTACAGCTTCCTTCTTCACCTTTCCGATGCTGCCGCTCTCTCCGGCTCCCTGAGCTGAAGATGCGGCTTCTTCGCGCAAAGACGATTGTACCGCTCACAGTGCTCTCTTAGCGCGGTTTCTGCCGAAAGAAGCCAGGGAGCGGCGCTTAGCTCCGGAGAGCATCGTACCTTCGTCTTTAGCGTCTTTTGTTGGTCTACATCCTAGCAGAAAGCTTTTCCACTCTGTCTGGCAAGGAAAACCTGTACCAGCACAGAAAACATCTCCCATCGTGTTCTGGACGTTGCACGGAGGTCTGCCAAGTGTTTAGCATAAAGGAAAGAAAAGCTGTCCAAAACAGCTTCCAATCGAATATTCATGTGATAGGAAAAGTCAGGAGAGTGCAAAGGTACTGTTTTCTATCAGTTGGCAAGTTGCGCACACAATCCCAGTGTTGTACAGCTTCCTTCTTCACCTTTCCGATGCTGCCGCTCTCTCCGGCTCCCGGAGCCGAAGAAGCGGCTTCTTCGCGCAAAGACGATTGTACCGGTCACAGTGCTCTCTTAGCGCGGCTTCTGCCGAAAGAAGCCCGGGAGCGGCGCTTAGCTCCGGAGAGCATCGTACCTTCGTCTTTAGCGTCTTTTGTGGTCTACATCTTAGCAGAAAGCTTTTCCACTCTGTCAGGCAAGGAAAACCTGCCGGAGCACAGAAAACATATCCCATCGTTTTCTGGACGTTGCACGGAGGTCTGCCAAGTGTTTGACAAGAAGAGAAGAAAAGTTGTCCAAAACAGCTTCCAATCGAATATTCATGTGATAGGAAAAGTCAGGAGAGTGCAAAGGTACTGTTTTCTATCAGTTGGCAAGTTGCGCACACAATCCCAGTGCAGTACAGCATCCTACTTCACCTTTCCGATGCTGCCGCTCTCTCCGGCTCGCGGATCCGAAGAAGCGGCTTCTTCGCGCAAAGACGATTGTACCGGTCACAGTGCTCTCTTAGCGCGGCTTCTGCCGAAAGAAGCCCGGGAGCGGCTCTTAGCTCCGGAGAGCATCGTACCTTCGTCTTTAGCGTCTTTTGTGGTCTACATCCTAGCAGAAAGATTTTCCACTCTGCTGGCAAGGAAAACCTGCGGCAGCACAGAAAACATCTCCCATCGTGTTCTGGACGTTGTACGGTGGTCTGCCAAGTGTTTGGCATAAAGAAAAGAAAAGTTGCCCAAAACAGCTTCCAATCGAATATTCATGTGGTAGGAAAAGTCAGGAGAGTGCAAAGGTACTGTTTTCTATCAGTTGGCAAGTTGCGCACACAATCCCAGTGTTGTACAGCTTCCTTCTCACCTTTCCGATGCTGCCGCTCTCTCCGGCTCCCGGAGCCGAAGAAGCGGCTTCTTCGCGCAAAGACGATTGTACCGGTCACAGTGCTCTCTTAGCGCGGCTTCTGCCGAAAGAAGCCCGGGAGCGGCGCTTAGCTCCGGAGAGCATCGTACCTTCGTCTTTAGCGTCTTTTGTGGTCTACATCCTAGCAGAAAGCTTTTCCACTCTGTCTGGCAAGGAGACAGTGTGCCAACACATAAAACATCTCCCGTCGTGTTCTGGACGTTGCACGGAGGTCTGCCAAGTGTTTGACAAGAAGAGAAGAAAAGTTGTCCAAAACAGCTTCCAATCGAATATTCATGTGATAGGAAAAGTCAGGAGAGTGCAAAGGTACTGTTTTCTATCAGTTGGCAAGTTGAGCACACAATCCCAGTGTTGTACAGCTTCCTTCTTCACCTTTCCGATGCTGCCGCTCTCTCCGGCTCCCGGAGCCGAAGAAGCGGCTTCTTCGCGCAAAGACGATTGTACCGCTCACAGTGCTCTCTTAGCGCCGCTTCTGCCGAAAGAAGCCCGGGAGCGGCGCTTAGCTCCGGAGAGCATCGTACCTTCGCCTTTAGCGTCTTTTGTGGTCTACATCCTAGCAGAAAGCTTTTCCACTCTGTCAGGCAAGGAAAACCTGCCGGAGCACAGAAAACATCTCCCATCGTCTTCTGGACGTTGCACGGAGGTCTGCCAAGTGTTTGGCATTAAGAAAAGAAAAGCTGTCCAAAACAGCTTCCAATCGAATATTCATGTGATAGGAAAAGTCAGGAGAGTGCAAAGGTACTGTTTTCTATCAGTTGGCAAGCTGTGCACACAATCCTAGTGTTGGACAGCTTCCTTCTTCACCTTTCCGATGCTGCCGCTCTCTCCGGCTCCCTGAGCCGAAGATGCGGCTTCTTCGCGCAAAGACGATTGTACCGCTCACAGTGTTCTCCTTAGAGCGGCTTCTGCCGAAAGAAGCCCGGGAGCGGCGCTCAGCTCCGGAGAGGATTGTACCTTCGTCTTTAGCGTCTTTTGTGGTCTACATCCTAGCAGAAAGCTTTTCCACTACGTCTGTCAAGGAGACAGTGTGCCAACACAGAAAACATCTCCCGTCGTGTTCTGGACGTTGCACGGAGGTCTGCCAAGTGTTTGGCATAAAGAAAAGAAAAGCTGTCCAACACAGCTTCCAATCGAATATTCATGTGATAGGAAAAGTCAGGAGAGTGCAAAGGTACTGTTTTCTATCAGTTGGCAAGCTGTGCACACAATCCCAGTGTTGTACAGCTTCCTTCTTCACCTTTCTGATGCTGCCGCTCTCTCCGGCTCCCTGAGCCGAAGATGCGGCTTCTTCACGCAAAGACGATTGTACCGCTCACAGTGTTCTCGTTAGAGCGGCTTCTGCCGAAAGAAGCCCGGGAGCTGCGCTCAGCTCCGGAGAGGATCGTACCTTCGTCTTTAGCGTCTTTTGTGGTCTACATCCTAGCAGAAAGCTTTTCCACTACGTCTGTCAAGGAGACAGTGTGCAAACACAGAAAACATCTCCCGTCGTGTTCTGGACGTTGCACGGAGGTCTGCCAAGTGTTTGGCATAAAGAAAAGAAAAGCTGTCCAAAACAGCTTCCAATCGAATATTCATGTGATAGGAAAAGTCAGGAGAGTGCAAAGGTACTGTTTTCTATCAGTTGGCAAGCTGTGCACACAATCCCAGTGTTGTACAGCTTCCTTCTTCACCTTTCCGATGCTGCCGCTCTCTCCGGCTCGCGGAGCCGAAGATGCGGCTTCTTCGCGCAAAGACGATTGTACCGCTCACAGTGCTCTCTTAGCGCGGCTTCTGCCGAAAGAAGCCCGGGAGCGGAGCTTAGATCCGGAGAGCATCGTACCTTCGTCTTTAGCGTCTTTTGTGGTCTACATCCTAGCAGAAAGCTTTTCCACTCTGTCAGGCAAGGAAAACCTGCCGGAGCACAGAAAACATCTCCCATCGTGTTCTGAACGCTGCACGGAGGTCTGCCAAGTGTTTGGCATAAAGAAAAGAAAAGCTGTCCAAAACAGCTTCCAATCGAATATTCATGTGATAGGAAAAGTCAGGAGAGTGCACAGGTACTGTTTCCTATCAGTTGGCAAGTTGCGCACACAATCCCAGTGTTGTACAGCTTCCTTCTTCACCTTTCCGATGCTGCCGCTCTCTCCGCCTCGCGGTGCCGAAGAAGCGGCTTCTTCGCGCAAAGACGATTGTACCGCTCACAGTGTTCTCGTTAGAGCGGCTTCTGCCGAAAGAAGCCCGGGAGCGGGGCTTAGCTCCGGAGAGCATCGTACTTTCGTCTTTAGTGTCTTTTGTGGTCTACATCCTAGCAGAAAGCTTTTCCACTCTGTCAGGCAAGGAAAACATGCCGGAGCACAGAAAACATCTCCCATCGTTTTCTGGACGTTGCACGGAGGTCTGCCAAGTGTTTGACAACAAGAGAAGAAAAGTTGTCCAAAACAGCTTCCAATCGAATATTCATGTGATAGGAAAAGTCAGGAGAGTGGTAAGGTACTGTTCTCTATCAGTTGGCAAGTTGCGCACACAATCCCAGTGTTGTACAGCTTCCTTCTTCACCTTTCCGATGCTGCCGCTCTCTCCGGCTCCCGGAGCCGAAGAAGCGGCTTCTTCGCGCAAAGACTATTGTACCGCTCACAGTGCTCTCTTAGCGCCCCTTCTGCCGAAAGAAGCCCGGCAGCGTCTCTTAGCTCCGGAGAGCATCGTACCTTCGTCTTTAGCGTCTTTTGTGGTCTACATCCTAGCAGAAAGCTTTTCCACTCTGTCTGGCAAGGAAAACCTGTACCAGCACAGAAAACATCTCCCATCGTGTTCTGGACGTTGCACGGAGGTCTGCCAAGTGTTTGGCATTAAGAAAAGAAAAGCTGTCCAAAACAGCTTCCAATCGAATATTCATGTGATAGGAAAAGTCAGGAGAGTGCAAAGGTAGTGTTTTCTATCAGTTGGCAAGCTGTGCACACAATCCTAGTGTTGTACAGCTTCCTTCTTCAAGTTTCCGATGCTGCCGCTCTCTCCGGCTCCCTGAGCCGAAGATGCGGCTTCTTCGCGCAAAGACGATTGTACCGCTCACAGTGCTCTCTTAGCGCGGCTTCTGCCGAAAGAAGCCCGGGAGCGGCGCTTAGCTCCGGAGAGCATCGTACCTTCGTCTTTAGCGTCTTTTGTTGGTCTACATCCTAGCAGAAAGCTTTTCCACTCTGTCTGGCAAGGAAAACCTGTACCAGCACAGAAAACATCTCCCATCGTGTTCTGGACGTTGCACGGAGGTCTGCCAAGTGTTTAGCATAAAGGAAAGAAAAGCTGTCCAAAACAGCTTCCAATCGAATATTCATGTGATAGGAAAAGTCAGGAGAGTGCAAAGGTACTGTTTTCTATCAGTTGGCAAGTTGAGCACACAATCCCAGTGTTGTACAGCTTCCTTCTTCACCTTTCCGTTGCTGCCGCTCTCTCCGGCTCCCGGAGCCGAAGAAGCGGCTTCTTCGCGCAAAGACGATTGTACCGCTCACAGTGCTCTCTTAGCGCGGCTTCTGCCGAAAGAAGCCCGGGAGCGGCGCTTAGCTCCGGAGAGCATCGTACCTTCGTCTTTAGCGTCTTTTGTGGTCTACATCCTAGCAGAAAGCTTTTCCACTCTGTCTGGCAAGGAAAACCTGCCGGAGCACAAAAAACATCTCCCATCGTCTTCTGGACGTTGCACGGAGTTCTGCCAAGTGTTTGGCATTAAGAAAAGAAAAGCTGTCCAAAACAGCTTCCAATCGAATATTCATGTGATAGGAAAAGTCAGGAGAGTGCAAAGGTACTGTTTTCTATCAGTTGGCAAGCTGTGCACACAATCCTAGTGTTGTACAGCTTCCTTCTTCACCTTTCCGATGCTGCCGCTCTCTCCGGCTCCCTGAGCCGAAGATGCGGCTTCTTCACGCAAAGACGATTGTACCGCTCACAGTGTTCTCCTTAGAGCGGCTTCTGCCGAAAGAAGCCCGGGAGCGGCGCTCAGCTCCGGAGAGGATTGTACCTTCGTCTTTAGCGTCTTTTGTGGTCTACATCATAGCAGAAAGCTTTTCCACTCTGTCTGGCAAGGAAAACCTGCGCCAGCACAGAGAACATCTCCCAACGTGATCTGGACGTTGCACGGAGGTCTGTCAAGTGTTTGGCAAGAAGAGAAGAAAAGTTGTCCAAAACAGCTTCCAATCGAATATTCATGTGATAGGAAAAGTCAGGAGAGTGCAAAGGTACTGTTTTCTATCAGTTGGCAAGCTGTGCACACAATCCCAGTGTTGTACAGCTTCCTTCTTCACCTTTCCGATGCTGCCGCTCTCTCCGGCTCGCGGAGCCGAAGAAGCGGCTTCTTCGCGCAAAGACGATTGTACCGCTCACAGTGCTCTCTTAGCGCGGCTTCTACCGAAAGAAGCCCGGGAGCGGCGCTTAGCTCCGGAGAGCATTGTACCTTCGCCTTTAGCGTCTTTTGTGGTCTACATCCTAGCAGAAAGCTTTTCCACTCTGTCAGGCAAGGAAAACCTGCCGGAGCACAGAAAACATCTCCCATCGTTTTCTGGACGTTGCACGGAGGACTGCCAAGTGTTTGACAAGAAGAGAAGAAAAGTTGTCCAAAACAGCTTCCAATCGAATATTCATGTGATAGGAAAAGTCAGGAGAGTGCACAGGTTCTGTTTTCTATCAGTTGGCAAGTTGCGCACACAATCCCAGTGTTGTACAGCTTCCTTCTTCACCTTTCCGATGCTGCCGCTCTCTCCGGCTCGCGGAGCCGAAGAAGCGGCTTCTTCGCGCAAAGACGATTGTACCGGTCACAGTGCTCTCTTAGCGCGGCTTCTGCCGAAAGAAGCCCGGGAGCGGCTCTTAGCTCCGGAGAGCATCGTACCTTCGTCTTTAGCGTCTTTTGTGGTCTACATCCTCGCAGAAAGCTTTTCCAATACGTCTGGAGAGGAGACAGTGTACCAACACAGAAAACATCTCCCGTCGTGTTCTGGACGTTGCACGGAGGTCTGCCAAGTGTTTGACAAGAAGAGAAGAAAAGTTGTCCAAAACAGCTTCCAATCGAATATTCATGTGATAGGAAAAGTCAGGAGAGTGCAAAGGTACTGTTTTCTATCAGTTGGCAAGTTGAGCACACAATCCCAGTGTTGTACAGCTTCCTTCTTCACCTTTCCGATGCTGCCGCTCTCTCCGGCTCCCGGAGCCGAAGAAGCGGCTTCTTCGCGCAAAGACGATTGTACCGCTCACAGTGCTCTCTTAGCGCCGCTTCTGCCGAAAGAAGCCCGGGAGCGGCTCTTAGCTCCGGAGAGCATCGGACCTTCGTCTTTAGCGTCTTTTGTGGTCTACATCCTAGCAGAAAGCTTTTCCACTCTGTCTGGCAAGGAAAACCTGTACCAGCACAGAAAACATCTCCCATCGTGTTCTGGACGTTGCACGGAGGTCTGCCAAGTGTTTGGCATTAAGAAAAGGAAAGCTGTCCAAAACAGCTTCCAATCGAATATTCATGTGATTGGAAAAGTCAGGAGAGTGCAAAGGTACTGTTTTCTATCAGTTGGCAAGCTGTGCACACAATCCTAGTGTTGTACAGCTTCCTTCTTCACCTTTCCGATGCTGCCGCTCTCTCCGGCTCCCTGAGCCGAAGATGCGGCTTCTTCGCGCAAAGAATATTTTACCGCTCACAGTGCTCTCTTAGCGCGGCTTCTGCCGAAAGAAGCCCGGGAGCGGCGCTTAGCTCCGGAGAGCATCGTACCTTCGTCTTTAGCGTCTTTTGTTGGTCTACATCCTAGCAGAAAGCTTTTCCACTCTGTCTGGCAAGGAAAACCTGTACCAGCACAGAAAACATCTCCCAACATATTCTGGACGTTGCACGGAGGTCTGCCAAGTGTTTAGCATAAAGGAAAGAAAAGCTGTCCAAAACAGCTTCCAATCGAATATTCATGTGATAGGAAAAGTCAGGAGAGTGCAAAGGTACTGTTTTCTATCAGTTGGCAAGTTGAGCACACAATCCCAGTGTTGTACAGCTTCCTTCTTCACCTTTCCGATGCTGCCGCTCTCTCCGGCTCGCGGAGCCGAAGAAGCGGCTTCTTCGCGCAAAGACGATTGTACCGCTCACAGTGCTCTCTTAGCGCGGCTTCTGCCGAAAGAAGCCCGGGAGCGGCGCTTAGCTCCGGAGAGCATCGTACCTTCGTCTTTAGCGTCTTTTGTGGTCTACATCTTAGCAGAAAGCTTTTCCACTCTGTCAGGCAAGGAAAACCTGCCGGAGCACAGAAAACATATCCCATCGTTTTCTGGACGTTGCACGGAGGTCTGCCAAGTGTTTGACAAGAAGAGAAGAAAAGTTGTCCAAAACAGCTTCCAATCGAATATTCATGTGATAGGAAAAGTCAGGAGAGTGCACAGGTACTGTTTTCTATCAGTTGGCAAGTTGCGCACACAATCCCAGTGTTGTACAGCTTCCTTCTTCACCTTTCCGATGCTGCCGCTCTCTCCGGCTCGCGGTGCCGAAGAAGCGGCTTCTTCGCGCAAAGACGATTGTACTGCTCACAGTGCTCTCTTAGCGCGGCTTCTGCCGAAAGAAGCCCGGGAGCGGCTCTTAGCTCCGGAGAGCATCGTACCTTCGTCTTTAGCGTCTTTTGTGGTCTACATCCTAGCAGAAAGCTTTTCCACTCTGCTGGTAAGGAAAACCTGCGCCAGCACAGAAAACATCTCCCATCGTGTTCTGGACGTTGTACGGAGGTCTGCCAAGTGTTTGGCATAAAGAAAAGAAAAGTTGTCCAAAACAGCTTCCAATCGAATATTCATGTGATAGGAAAAGTCAGGAGAGTGCAAAGGTACTGTTTTCTATCAGTTGGCAAGTTGCGCACACAATCCCAGTGTTGTACAGCTTCCTTCTTCACCTTTCCGATGCTGCCGCTCTCTCCGGCTCCCGGAGCCGAAGAAGCGGCTTCTTCGCGCAAAGACGATTGTACCGCTCACAGTGTTCTCGTTAGAGCGGCTTCTGCCGAAAGAAGCCCGGGAGCGGGGCTTAGCTCCGGAGAGGATCGTACCTTCGTCTTTAGCGTCTTTTGTGGTCTACATCCTAGCAGAAAGCTTTTCCACTCTGTCTGGCAAGGAAAACCTGCGCCAGCACAGAGAACATCTCCCAACGTGATCTGGACGTTGCACGGAGGTCTGTCAAGTGTTTGACAAGAAGAGAAGAAAAGTTGTCCAAAACAGCTTCCAATCGAATATTCATGTGATAGGAAAAGTCAGGAGAGTGCAAAGGTACTGTTTTCTATCAGTTGGCAAGCTGTGCACACAATCCCAGTGTTGAACAGCTTCCTTCTTCACCTTTCCGATGCTGCCGCTCTCTACGGCTCCCGGAGCCGAAGAAGCGGCTTCTTCGCGCAAAGACGATTGTACCGCTCACAGTGCTCTCTTAGCGCGGCTTCTGCCGAAAGAAGCCCGGGAGCGGCGCTTAGCTCCGGAGAGCATTGCACCTTCGCCTTTAGCGTCTTTTGTGGTCTACATCCTAGCAGAAAGCTTTTCCACTCTGTCAGGCAAGGAAAACCTGCCGGAGCACAGAAAACATCTCCCATCGTTTTCTGGACGTTGCACGGAGGTCTGCCAAGTGTTTGACAAGAAGAGAAGAAAAGTTGTCCAAAACAGCTTCCAATCGAATATTCATGTGATAGGAAAAGTCAGGAGAGTGCACAGGTACTGTTTTCTATCAGTTGGCAAGTTGCGCACACAATCCCAGTGTTGTACAGCTTCCTTCTTCACCTTTCCGATGCTGCCGCTCTCTCCGGCTCGCGGAGCCGAAGAAGCGGCTTCTTCGCGCAAAGACGATTGTACCGCTCACAGTGCTCTCTTAGCGCGGCTTCTGCCGAAAGAAGCCCGGGAGCGGCTCTTAGCTCCGGAGAGCATCGTACCTTCGTCTTTAGCGTCTTTTGTGGTCTACATCCTCGCAGAAAGCTTTTCCAATACGTCTGGCAAGGAGACAGTGTGCCAACACAGAAAACATCTCCCGTCGTGTTCTGGACGTTGCACGGAGGTCTGCCAAGTGTTTGACAAGAAGAGAAGAAAAGTTGTCCAAAACAGCTTCCAATCGAATATTCATGTGATAGGAAAAGTCAGGAGAGTGCAAAGGTACTGTTTTCTATCAGTTGGCAAGTTGAGCACACAATCCCAGTGTTGTACAGCTTCCTTCTTCACCTTTCCGATGCTGCCGCTCTCTCCGGCTCCCGGAGCCGAAGAAGCGGCTTCTTCGCGCAAAGACGATTGTACCGCTCACAGTGCTCTCTTAGCTCCGCTTCTGCCGAAAGAAGCCCGGGAGCGGCGCTTAGCTCCGGAGAGCATCGTACCTTCGTCTTTAGCGTCTTTTGTGGTCTACATCCTAGCAGAAAGATTTTCCACTCTGTCTGGCAAGGAAAACCTGTACCAGCACAGAAAACATCTCCCATCGTGTTCTGGACGTTGCACGGAGGTCTGCCAAGTGTTTGGCATTAAGAAAAGAAAAGCTGTCCAAAACAGCTTCCAATCGAATATTCATGTGATAGGAAAAGTCAGGAGAGTGCAAAGGTAGTGTTTTCTATCAGTTGGCAAGCTGTGCACACACAATCCTAGTGTTGTACAGCTTCCTTCTTCACCTTTCCGATGCTGCCGCTCTCTCCGGCTCCCTGAGCTGAAGATGCGGCTTCTTCGCGCAAAGACGATTGTACCGCTCACAGTGCTCTCTTAGCGCGGCTTCTGCCGAAAGAAGCCCGGGAGCGGCTCTTAGCTCCGGAGAGCATCGTACCTTCGTCTTTAGCGTCTTTTGTGGTCTACATCCTAGCAGAAAGATTTTCCACTCTGCTGGCAAGGAAAACCTGCGCCAGCACAGAAAACATCTCCCATCGTGTTCTGGACGTTGTACGGTGGTCTGCCAAGTGTTTGGCATAAAGAAAAGAAAAGTTGTCCAAAACAGCTTCCAATCGAATATTCATGTGATAGGAAAAGTCAGGAGAGTGCAAAGGTACTGTTTTCTATCAGTTGGCAAGTTGCGCACACAATCCCAGTGTTGTACAGCTTCCTTCTCACCTTTCCGATGCTGCCGCTCTCTCCGGCTCCCGGAGCCGAAGAAGCGGCTTCTTCGCGCAAAGACGATTGTACCGCTCACAGTGCTCTCTTAGCGCGGCTTCTGCCGAAAGAAGCCCGGGAGCGGCGCTTAGCTCCGGAGAGCATCGTACCTTCGTCTTTAGCGTCTTTTGTGGTCTACATCTTAGCAGAAAGCTTTTCCACTCTGTCAGGCAAGGAAAACCTGCCGGAGCACAGAAAACATATCCCATCGTTTTCTGGACGTTGCACGGAGGTCTGCCAAGTGTTTGACAAGAAGAGAAGAAAAGTTGTCCAAAACAGCTTCCAATCGAATATTCATGTGATAGGAAAAGTCAGGAGAGTGCAAAGGTACTGTTTTCTATCAGTTGGCAAGTTGCGCACACAATCCCAGTGCAGTACAGCTTCCTTCTTCACCTTTCCGATGCTGCCGCTCTCTCCGGCTCGCGGAGCCGAAGAAGCGGCTTCTTCGCGCAAAGACGATTGTACCGCTCACAGTGCTCTCTTAGCGCGGCTTCTGCCGAAAGAAGCCCGGGAGCGGCTCTTAGCTCCGGAGAGCATCGTACCTTCGTCTTTAGCGTTTTTGTGGTCTACATCCTAGCAGAAAGATTTTCCACTCTGCTGGCAAGGAAAACCTGCGCCAGCACAGAAAACATCTCCCATCGTGTTCTGGACGTTGTACGGTGGTCTGCCAAGTGTTTGGCATAAAGAAAAGAAAAGTTGTCCAAAACAGCTTCCAATCGAATATTCATGTGATAGGAAAAGTCAGGAGAGTGCAAAGGTACTGTTTTCTATCAGTTGGCAAGTTGCGCACACAATCCCAGTGTTGTACAGCTTCCTTCTCACCTTTCCGATGCTGCCGCTCTCTCCGGCTCCCGGAGCCGAAGAAGCGGCTTCTTCGCGCAAAGACGATTGTACCGCTCACAGTGTTCTCCTTAGAGCGGCTTCTGCCGAAAGAAGCCCGGGAGCGGCGCTCAGCTCCGGAGAGGATTGTACCTTCGTCTTTAGCGTCTTTTGTGGTCTACATCCTAGCAGAAAGCTTTTCCACTACGTCTGTCAAGGAGACAGTGTGCCAACACAGAAAACATCTCCCGTCGTGTTCTGGACGTTGCACGGAGGTCTGCCAAGTGTTTGGCATAAAGAAAAGAAAAGCTGTCCAAAACAGCTTCCAATGGAATATTCATGTAATTGGAAAAGTCAGGACAGTGGTAAGGTACTGTTTTCTATCAGTTGGCAAGCTGACCACACAATCCCAGTGTTGTACAGCTTCCTTCTTCACCTTTCCGATGCTGCCGCTCTCTCCGGCTCGCGGAGCCGAAGAAGCGGCTTCTTCGCGCAAAGACGATTGTACCGCTCACAGTGCTCTCTTAGCGCGGCTTCTGCCGAAAGAAGCCCGGGAGCGGCGCTTAGCTCCGGAGAGCATTGTACCTTCGTCTTTAGCGTCTTTTGTGGTCTACATCCTAGCAGAAAGCTTTTCCACTCTGCTGGTAAGGAAAACCTGCGCCAGCACAGAAAACATCTCCCATCGTGTTCTGGACGTTGTACGGAGGTCTGCCAAGTGTTTGGCATAAAGAAAAGAAAAGTTGTCCAAAACAGCTTCCAATCGAATATTCATGTGATAGGAAAAGTCAGGAGAGTGCACAGGTACTGTTTTCTATCAGTTGGCAAGTTGCGCACACAATCCCAGTGTTGTACAGCTTCCTTCTTCACCTTTCCGATGCTGCCGCTCTCTCCGGCTCCCGGAGCCGAAGAAGCGGCTTCTTCGCGCAAAGACGATTGTACCGGTCACAGTGCTCTCTTAGCGCGGCTTCTGCCGAAAGAAGCCCGGGAGCGGCTCTTAGCTCCGGAGAGCATCGTACCTTCGTCTTTAGCGTCTTTTGTGGTCTACATCCTCGCAGAAAGCTTTTCCAATACGTCTGGCAAGGAGACAGTGTGCCAACACAGAAAACATCTCCCGTCGTGTTCTGGACGTTGCACGGAGGTCTGCCAAGTGTTTGACAAGAAGAGAAGAAAAGTTGTCCAAAACAGCTTCCAATCGAATATTCATGTGATAGGAAAAGTCAGGAGAGTGCAAAGGTACTGTTTTCTATCAGTTGGCAAGTTGAGCACACAATCCCAGTGTTGTACAGCTTCCTTCTTCACCTTTCCGATGCTGCCGCTCTCTCCGGCTCCCGGAGCCGAAGAAGCGGCTTCTTCGCCCAAAGACGATTGTACCGCTCACAGTGCTCTCTTAGCTCCGCTTCTGCCGAAAGAAGCCCGGGAGCGGCGCTTAGCTCCGGAGAGCATCGTACCTTCGCCTTTAGCGTCTTTTGTGGTCTACATCCTAGCAGAAAGCTTTTCCACTCTATCTGGCAAGGAAAACCTGTACCAGCACAGAAAACATCTCCCATCGTCTTCTGGACGTTGCACGGAGGTCTGCCAAGTGTTTGGCATTAAGAAAAGAAAAGCTGTCCAAAACAGCTTCCAATCGAATATTCATGTGATAGGAAAAGTCAGGAGAGTGCAAAGGTAGTGTTTTCTATCAGTTGGCAAGCTGTGCACACAGTCCTAGTGTTGTACAGCTTCCTTCTTCACCTTTCCGATGCTGCCGCTCTCTCCGGCTCCCTGAGCTGAAGATGCGGCTTCTTCGCGCAAAGACGATTGTACCGCTCACAGTGCTCTCTTAGCGCGGTTTCTGCCGAAAGAAGCCCGGGAGCGGCGCTTAGCTCCGGAGAGCATCGTACCTTCGTCTTTAGCGTCTTTTGTTGGTCTACATCCTAGCAGAAAGCTTTTCCACTCTGTCTGGCAAGGAAAACCTGTACCAGCACAGAAAACATCTCCCATCGTGTTCTGGACGTTGCACGGAGGTCTGCCAAGTGTTTAGCATAAAGGAAAGAAAAGCTGTCCAAAACAGCTTCCAATCGAATATTCATGTGATAGGAAAAGTCAGGAGAGTGCAAAGGTACTGTTTTCTATCAGTTGGCAAGTTGAGCACACAATCCCAGTGTTGTACAGCTTCCTTCTTCACCTTTCCGATGCTGCCGCTCTCTCCGGCTCGCGGAGCCGAAGAAGCGGCTTCTTCGCGCAAAGACGATTGTACCGGTCACAGTGCTCTCTTAGCGCGGCTTCTGCCGAAAGAAGCCCGGGAGCGGCGCTTAGCTCCGGAGAGCATCGTACCTTCGTCTTTAGCGTCTTTTGTGGTCTACATCTTAGCAGAAAGCTTTTCCACTCTGTCAGGCAAGGAAAACCTGCCGGAGCACAAAAAACATCTCCCATCGTTTTCTGGACGTTGCACGGAGGTCTGCCAAGTGTTTGACAAGAAGAGAAGAAAAGTTGTCCAAAACAGCTTCCAATCGAATATTCATGTGATAGGAAAAGTCAGGAGAGTGCAAAGGTACTGTTTTCTATCAGTTGGCAAGTTGCGCACACAATCCCAGTGCAGTACAGCATCCTACTTCACCTTTCCGATGCTGCCGCTCTCTCCGGCTCCTGGAGCCGAAGAAGCGGCTTCTTCGCGCAAAGACGATTGTACCGGTCACAGTGCTCTCTTAGCGCGGCTTCTGCCGAAAGAAGCCCAGGAGCGGCTCTTAGCTCCGGAGAGCATCGTACCTTCGTCTTTAGCGTCTTTTGTGGTCTACATCCTAGCAGAAAGATTTTCCACTCTGCTGGCAAGGAAAACCTGCGGCAGCACAGAAAACATCTCCCATCGTGTTCTGGACGTTGTACGGTGGTCTGCCAAGTGTTTGGCATAAAGAAAAGAAAAGTTGCCCAAAACAGCTTCCAATGGAATATTCATGTGATAGGAAAAGTCAGGAGAGTGCAAAGGTACTGTTTTCTATCAGTTGGCAAGTTGCGCACACAATCCCAGTGTTGTACAGCTTCCTTCTCACCTTTCCGATGCTGCCGCTCTCTCCGGCTCCCGGAGCCGAAGAAGCGGCTTCTTCGCGCAAAGACGATTGTACCGGTCACAGTGCTCTCTTAGCGCGGCTTCTGCCGAAAGAAGCCCGGGAGCGGCGCTTAGCTCCGGAGAGCATCGTACCTTCGTCTTTAGCGTCTTTTGTGGTCTACATCCTAGCAGAAAGCTTTTCCACTCTGTCAGGCAAGGAGACAGTGTGCCAACACAGAAAACATCTCCCGTCGTGTTCTGGACGTTGCTTGGAGGTCTGCCAAGTGTTTGACAAGAAGAGAAGAAAAGTTGTCCAAAACAGCTTCCAATCGAATATTCATGTGATAGGAAAAGTCAGGAGAGTGCAAAGGTAGTGTTTTCTATCAGTTGGCAAGCTGTGCACACAATCCTAGTGTTGTACAGCTTCCTTCTTCAAGTTTCCGATGCTGCCGCTCTCTCCGGCTCCCTGAGCCGAAGATGCGGCTTCTTCGCGCAAAGACGATTGTACCGCTCACAGTGCTCTCTTAGCGCGGCTTCTGCCGAAAGAAGCCCGGGAGCGGCGCTTAGCTCCGGAGAGCATCGTACCTTCGTCTTTAGCGTCTTTTGTTGGTCTACATCCTAGCAGAAAGCTTTTCCACTCTGTCTGGCAAGGAAAACCTGTACCAGCACAGAAAACATCTCCCATCGTGTTCTGGACGTTGCACGGAGGTCTGCCAAGTGTTTAGCATAAAGGAAAGAAAAGCTGTCCAAAACAGCTTCCAATCGAATATTCATGTGATAGGAAAAGTCAGGAGAGTGCAAAGGTACTGTTTTCTATCAGTTGGCAAGTTGAGCACACAATCCCAGTGTTGTACAGCTTCCTTCTTCACCTTTCCGATGCTGCCGCTCTCTCCGGCTCCCGGAGCCGAAGAAGCGGCTTCTTCGCGCAAAGACGATTGTACCGCTCACAGTGCTCTCTTAGCGCGGCTTCTGCCGAAAGAAGCCCGGGAGCGGCGCTTAGCTCCGGAGAGCATCGTACCTTCGTCTTTAGCGTCTTTTGTGGTCTACATCCTAGCAGAAAGCTTTTCCACTCTGTCTGGCAAGGAAAACCTGCCGGAGCACAAAAAACATCTCCCATCGTCTTCTGGACGTTGCACGGAGTTCTGCCAAGTGTTTGGCATTAAGAAAAGAAAAGCTGTCCAAAACAGCTTCCAATCGAATATTCATGTGATAGGAAAAGTCAGGAGAGTGCAAAGGTACTGTTTTCTATCAGTTGGCAAGCTGTGCACACAATCCTAGTGTTGTACAGCTTCCTTCTTCACCTTTCCGATGCTGCCGCTCTCTCCGGCTCCCTGAGCCGAAGATGCGGCTTCTTCACGCAAAGACGATTGTACCGCTCACAGTGTTCTCCTTAGAGCGGCATCTGCCGAAAGAAGCCCGGGAGCGGCGCTCAGCTCCGGAGAGGATTGTACCTTCGTCTTTAGCGTCTTTTGTGGTCTACATCATAGCAGAAAGCTTTTCCACTCTGTCTGGCAAGGAAAACCTGCGCCAGCACAGAGAACATCTCCCAACGTGATCTGGACGTTGCACGGAGGTCTGCCAAGTGTTTGACAAGAAGAGAAGAAAAGTTGTCCAAAACAGCTTCCAATCGAATATTCATGTGATAGGAAAAGTCAGGAGAGTGCAAAGGTACTGTTTTCTATCAGTTGGCAAGTTGCGCACACAATCCCAGTGCAGTACAGCTTCCTTCTTCACCTTTCCGATGCTGCCGCTCTCTCCGGCTCGCGTATCCGAAGAAGCGGCTTCTTCACGCAAAGACGATTGTACCGCTCACAGTGCTCTCTTAGCGCGGCTTCTGCCGAAAGAAGCCCGGGAGCGGCTCTTAGCTCCGGAGAGCATCGTACCTTCGTCTTTAGCGTCTTTTGTGGTCTACATCCTAGCAGAAAGATTTTCCACTCTGCTGGCAAGGAAAACCTGCGCCAGCACAGAAAACATCTCCCATCGTGTTCTGGACGTTGTACGGTGGTCTGCCAAGTGTTTGGCATAAAGAAAAGAAAAGTTGTCCAAAACAGCTTCCAATCGAATATTCATGTGATAGGAAAAGTCAGGAGAGTGCAAAGGTACTGTTTTCTATCAGTTGGCAAGTTGCGCACACAATCCCAGTGTTGTACAGCTTCCTTCTCACCTTTCCGATGCTGCCGCTCTCTCCGGCTCCCGGAGCCGAAGAAGCGGCTTCTTCGCGCAAAAACGATTGTACCGGTCACAGTGCTCTCTTAGCGCGGCTTCTGCCGAAAGAAGCCCGGGAGCGGCGCTTATCTCCGGAGAGCATCGTACCTTCGTCTTTAGCGTCTTTTGTGGTCTACATCCGCGCAGAAAGCTTTTCCACTCTGTCAGGCAAGGAGACAGTGTGCCAACACAGAAAACATCTCCCGTCGTGTTCTGGACGTTGCACGGAGGTCTGCCAAGTGTTTGACAAGAAGAGAAGAAAAGTTGTCCAAAACAGCTTCCAATCGAATATTCATGTGATCGGAAAAGTCAGGAGAGTGCACAGGTACTGTTTTCTATCAGTTGGCAAGTTGCGCACACAATCCCAGTGTTGTACAGCTTCCTTCTTCACCTTTCCGATGCTGCCGCTCTCTCCGGCTCCCGGAGCCGAAGAAGCGGCTTCTTCGCGCAAAGACGATTGTACCGCTCACAGTGCTCTCTTAGCGCCGCTTCTGCCGAAAGAAGCCCGGGAGCGGCTCTTAGCTCCGGAGAGCATCGTACCTTCGCCTTTAGCGTCTTTGGTGGTCTACATCCTAGCAGAAAGCTTTTCCACTCTGTCTGGCAAGGAAAACCTGTACCAGCACAGAAAACAGCTCCCATCGTCTTCTGGACGTTGCACGGAGGTCTGCCAAGTGTTTGGCATTAAGAAAAGAAAAGCTGTCCAAAACAGCTTCCAATCGAATATTCATGTGATAGGAAAAGTCAGGAGAGTGCAAAGGTACTGTTTTCTATCAGTTGGCAAGCTGTGCACACAATCCTAGTGTTGTACAGCTTCCTTCTTCACCTTTCCGATGCTGCCGCTCTCTCCGGCTCCCTGAGCCGAAGATGCGGCTTCTTCGCGCAAAGACGATTGTACCGCTCACAGTGTTCTCCTTAGAGCGGCTTCTGCCGAAAGAAGCCCGGGAGCGGCGCTCAGCTCCGGAGAGGATTGTACCTTCGTCTTTAGCGTCTTTTGTGGTCTACATCCTAGCAGAAAGCTTTTCCACTACGTCTGTCAAGGAGACAGTGTGCCAACACAGAAAACATCTCCCGTCGTGTTCTGGACGTTGCACGGAGGTCTGCCAAGTGTTTGGCATAAAGAAAAGAAAAGCTGTCCAAAACAGCTTCCAATGGAATATTCATGTAATTGGAAAAGTCAGGACAGTGGTAAGGTACTGTTTTCTATCAGTTGGCAAGCTGACCACACAATCCCAGTGTTGTACAGCTTCCTTCTTCACCTTTCCGATGCTGCCGCTCTCTCCGGCTCGCGGAGCCGAAGAAGCGGCTTCTTCGCGCAAAGACGATTGTACCGCTCACAGTGCTCTCTTAGCGCGGCTTCTGCCGAAAGAAGCCCGGGAGCGGCGCTTAGCTCCGGAGAGCATCGTACCTTCGTCTTTAGCGTCTTTTGTGGTCTACATCCTAGCAGAAAGCTTTTCCACTCTGCTGGTAAGGAAAACCTGCGCCAGCACAGAAAACATCTCCCATCGTGTTCTGGACGTTGTACGGTGGTCTGCCAAGTGTTTGGCATAAAGAAAAGAAAAGTTGTCCAAAACAGCTTCCAATCGAATATTCATGTGATAGGAAAAGTCAGGAGAGTGCAAAGGTACTGTTTTCTATCAGTTGGCAAGTTGCGCACACAATCCCAGTGTTGTACAGCTTCCTTCTTCACCTTTCCGATGCTGCCGCTCTCTCCGGCTCCCGGAGCCGAAGAAGCGGCTTCTTCGCGCAAAGACGATTGTACCGCTCACAGTGTTCTCGTTAGAGCGGCTTCTGCCGAAAGAAGCCCGGGAGCGGGGCTTAGCTCCGGAGAGCATCGTACCTTCGTCTTTAGCGTCTTTTGTGGTCTACATCCTAGCAGAAAGCTTTTCCACTCTGTCTGGCAAGGAAAACCTGCGCCAGCACAGAGAACATCTCCCAACGTGATCTGGAGGTTGCACGGAGGTCTGCCAAGTGTTTGACAAGAAGAGAAGAAAAGTTGTCCAAAACAGCTTCCAATCGAATATTCATGTGATAGGAAAAGTCAGGAGAGTGCAAAGGTACTGTTTTCTATCAGTTGGCAAGCTGTGCACACAATCCCAGTGTTGTACAGCTTCCTTCTTCACCTTTCCGATGCTGCCGCTCTCTCCGGCTCGCGGATCCGAAGAAGCGGCTTCTTCGCGCAAAGACGATTGTACCGCTCACAGTGCTCTCTTAGCGCGGCTTCTGCCGAAAGAAGCCCGGGAGCGGCGCTTAGCTCCGGAGAGCATTGTACCTTCGCCTTTAGCGTCTTTTGTGGTCTACATCCTAGCAGAAAGCTTTTCCACTCTGTCAGGCAAGGAAAACCTGCCGGAGCACAGAAAACATCTCCCATCGTTTTCTGGACGTTGCACGGAGGTCTGCCAAGTGTTTGACAAGAAGAGAAGAAAAGTTGTCCAAAACAGCTTCCAATCGAATATTCATGTGATAGGAAAAGTCAGGAGAGTGCACAGGTACTGTTTTCTATCAGTTGGCAAGTTGCGCACACAATCCCAGTGTTGTACAGCTTCCTTCTTCACCTTTCCGATGCTGCCGCTCTCTCCGGCTCCCGGAGCCGAAGAAGCGGCTTCTTCGCGCAAAGACGATTGTACCGCTCACAGTGCTCTCTTAGCGCGGCTTCTGCCGAAAGAAGCCCGGGAGCGGCTCTTAGCTCCGGAGAGCATCGTACCTTCGTCTTTAGCGTCTTTTGTGGTCTACATCCTAGCAGAAAGATTTTCCACTCTGCTGGCAAGGAAAACCTGCGCCAGCACAGAAAACATCTCCCATCGTGTTCTGGACGTTGTACGGTGGTCTGCCAAGTGTTTGGCATAAAGAAAAGAAAAGTTGTCCAAAACAGCTTCCAATCGAATATTCATGTGATAGGAAAAGTCAGGAGAGTGCAAAGGTACTGTTTTCTATCAGTTGGCAAGTTGCGCACACAATCCCAGTGTTGTACAGCTTCCTTCTCACCTTTCCGATGCTGCCGCTCTCTCCGGCTCCCGGAGCCGAAGAAGCGGCTTCTTCGCGCAAAGACGATTGTACCGCTCACAGTGTTCTCCTTAGAGCGGCTTCTGCCGAAAGAAGCCCGGGAGCGGCGCTCAGCTCCGGAGAGGATTGTACCTTCGTCTTTAGCGTCTTTTGTGGTCTACATCCTAGCAGATAGCTTTTCCACTACGTCTGTCAAGGAGACAGTGTGCCAACACAGAAAACATCTCCCGTCGTGTTCTGGACGTTGCACGGAGGTCTGCCAAGTGTTTGGCATAAAGAAAAGAAAAGCTGTCCAAAACAGCTTCCAATGGAATATTCATGTAATTGGAAAAGTCAGGACAGTGGTAAGGTACTGTTTTCTATCAGTTGGCAAGCTGACCACACAATCCCAGTGTTGTACAGCTTCCTTCTTCACCTTTCCGATGCTGCCGCTCTCTCCGGCTCGCGGAGCCGAAGAAGCGGCTTCTTCGCGCAAAGACGATTGTACCGCTCACAGTGCTCTCTTAGCGCGGCTTCTGCCAAAAGAAGCCCGGGAGCGGGGCTTAGCTCCGGAGAGCATCGTACCTTCGTCTTTAGCGTCTTTTGTGGTCTACATCCTAGCAGAAAGCTTTTCCACTCTGCTGGTAAGGAAAACCTGCGCCAGCACAGAAAACATCTCCCATCGTGTTCTGGACGTTGTACGGAGGTCTGCCAAGTGTTTGGCATAAAGAAAAGAAAAGTTGTCCAAAACAGCTTCCAATCGAATATTCATGTGATAGGAAAAGTCAGGAGAGTGCACAGGTACTGTTTTCTATCAGTTGGCAAGTTGCGCACACAATCCCAGTGTTGTACAGCTTCCTTCTTCACCTTTCCGATGCTGCCGCTCTCTCCGGCTCCCGGAGCCGAAGAAGCGGCTTCTTCGCGCAAAGACGATTGTACCGCTCACAGTGCTCTCTTAGCGCGGCTTCTGCCGAAAGAAGCCCGGGAGCGGCTCTTAGCTCCGGAGAGCATCGTACCTTCGTCTTTAGCGTCTTTTGTGGTCTACATCCTCGCAGAAAGCTTTTCCAATACGTCTGGCAAGGAGACAGTGTGCCAACACAGAAAACATCTCCCGTCGTGTTCTGGACGTTGCACGGAGGTCTGCCAAGTGTTTGACAAGAAGAGAAGAAAAGTTGTCCAAAACAGCTTCCAATCGAATATTCATGTGATAGGAAAAGTCAGGAGAGTGCAAAGGTACTGTTTTCTATCAGTTGGCAAGTTGAGCACACAATCCCAGTGTTGTACAGCTTCCTTCTTCACCTTTCCGATGCTGCCGCTCTCTCCGGCTCCCGGAGCCGAAGAAGCGGCTTCTTCGCCCAAAGACGATTGTACCGCTCACAGTGCTCTCTTAGCTCCGCTTCTGCCGAAAGAAGCCCGGGAGCGGCGCTTAGCTCCGGAGAGCATCGTACCTTCGTCTTTAGCGTCTTTTGTGGTCTACATCCTAGCAGAAAGCTTTTCCACTCTATCTGGCAAGGAAAACCTGTACCAGCACAGAAAACATCTCCCATCGTCTTCTGGACGTTGCACGGAGGTCTGCCAAGTGTTTGGCATTAAGAAAAGAAAAGCTGTCCAAAACATCTTCCAATCGAATATTCATGTGATAGGAAAAGTCAGGAGAGTGCAAAGGTAGTGTTTTCTATCAGTTGGCAAGCTGTGCACACAGTCCTAGTGTTGTACAGCTTCCTTCTTCACCTTTCCGATGCTGCCGCTCTCTCCGGCTCCCTGAGCTGAAGATGCGGCTTCTTCGCGCAAAGACGATTGTACCGCTCACAGTGCTCTCTTAGCGCGGTTTCTGCCGAAAGAAGCCCGGGAGCGGCGCTTAGCTCCGGAGAGCATCGTACCTTCGTCTTTAGCGTCTTTTGTTGGTCTACATCCTAGCAGAAAGCTTTTCCACTCTGTCTGGCAAGGAAAACCTGTACCAGCACAGAAAACATCTCCCATCGTGTTCTGGACGTTGCACGGAGGTCTGCCAAGTGTTTAGCATAAAGGAAAGAAAAGCTGTCCAAAACAGCTTCCAATCGAATATTCATGTGATAGGAAAAGTCAGGAGAGTGCAAAGGTACTGTTTTCTATCAGTTGGCAAGTTGAGCACACAATCCCAGTGTTGTACAGCTTCCTTCTTCACCTTTCCGATGCTGCCGCTCTCTCCGGCTCGCGGAGCCGAAGAAGCGGCTTCTTCGCGCAAAGACGATTGTACCGGTCACAGTGCTCTCTTAGCGCGGCTTCTGCCGAAAGAAGCCCGGGAGCGGCGCTTAGCTCCGGAGAGCATCGTACCTTCGTCTTTAGCGTCTTTTGTGGTCTACATCTTAGCAGAAAGCTTTTCCACTCTGTCAGGCAAGGAAAACCTGCCGGAGCACAGAAAACATCTCCCATCGTTTTCTGGACGTTGCACGGAGGTCTGCCAAGTGTTTGACAAGAAGAGAAGAAAAGTTGTCCAAAACAGCTTCCAATCGAATATTCATGTGATAGGAAAAGTCAGGAGAGTGCAAAGGTACTGTTTTCTATCAGTTGGCAAGTTGCGCACACAATCCCAGTGCAGTACAGCATCCTACTTCACCTTTCCGATGCTGCCGCTCTCTCCGGCTCCTGGAGCCGAAGAAGCGGCTTCTTCGCGCAAAGACGATTGTACCGGTCACAGTGCTCTCTTAGCGCGGCTTCTGCCGAAAGAAGCCCGGGAGCGGCTCTTAGCTCCGGAGAGCATCGTACCTTCGTCTTTAGCGTCTTTTGTGGTCTACATCCTAGCAGAAAGATTTTCCACTCTGCTGGCAAGGAAAACCTGCGGCAGCACAGAAAACATCTCCCATCGTGTTCTGGACGTTGTACGGTGGTCTGCCAAGTGTTTGGCATAAAGAAAAGAAAAGTTGTCCAAAACAGCTTCCAATCGAATATTCATGTGATAGGAAAAGTCAGGAGAGTGCAAAGGTACTGTTTTCTATCAGTTGGCAAGTTGCGCACACAATCCCAGTGTTGTACAGCTTCCTTCTCACCTTTCCGATGCTGCCGCTCTCTCCGGCTCCCGGAGCCGAAGAAGCGGCTTCTTCGCGCAAAGACGATTGTACCGCTCACAGTGCTCTCTTAGCGCGGCTTCTGCCGAAAGAAGCCCGGGAGCGGCGCTTAGCTCCGGAGAGCATCGTACCTTCGTCTTTAGCGTCTTTTGTGGTCTACATCCTAGCAGAAAGCTTTTCCACTCTGTCAGGCAAGGAGACAGTGTGCCAACACATAAAACATCTCCCGTCGTGTTCTGGACGTTGCACGGAGGTCTGCCAAGTGTTTGACAAGAAGAGAAGAAAAGTTGTCCAAAACAGCTTCCAATCGAATATTCATGTGATAGGAAAAGTCAGGAGAGTGCAAAGGTAGTGTTTTCTATCAGTTGGCAAGCTGTGCACACAATCCTAGTGTTGTACAGCTTCCTTCTTCAAGTTTCCGATGCTGCCGCTCTCTCCGGCTCCCTGAGCCGAAGATGCGGCTTCTTCGCGCAAAGACGATTGTACCGCTCACAGTGCTCTCTTAGCGCGGCTTCTGCCGAAAGAAGCCCGGGAGCGGCGCTTAGCTCCGGAGAGCATCGTACCTTCGTCTTTAGCGTCTTTTGTTGGTCTACATCCTAGCAGAAAGCTTTTCCACTCTGTCTGGCAAGGAAAACCTGTACCAGCACAGAAAACATCTCCCATCGTGTTCTGGACGTTGCACGGAGGTCTGCCAAGTGTTTAGCATAAAGGAAAGAAAAGCTGTCCAAAACAGCTTCCAATCGAATATTCATGTGATAGGAAAAGTCAGGAGAGTGCAAAGGTACTGTTTTCTATCAGTTGGCAAGTTGAGCACACAATCCCAGTGTTGTACAGCTTCCTTCTTCACCTTTCCGATGCTGCCGCTCTCTCCGGCTCCCGGAGCCGAAGAAGCGGCTTCTTCGCGCAAAGACGATTGTACCGCTCACAGTGCTCTCTTAGCGCGGCTTCTGCCGAAAGAAGCCCGGGAGCGGCGCTTAGCTCCGGAGAGCATCGTACCTTCGTCTTTAGCGTCTTTTGTGGTCTACATCCTAGCAGAAAGCTTTTCCACTCTGTCTGGCAAGGAAAACCTGCCGGAGCACAAAAAACATCTCCCATCGTCTTCTGGACGTTGCACGGAGTTCTGCCAAGTGTTTGGCATTAAGAAAAGAAAAGCTGTCCAAAACAGCTTCCAATCGAATATTCATGTGATAGGAAAAGTCAGGAGAGTGCAAAGGTACTGTTTTCTATCAGTTGGCAAGCTGTGCACACAATCCTAGTGTTGTACAGCTTCCTTCTTCACCTTTCCGATGCTGCCGCTCTCTCCGGCTCCCTGAGCCGAAGATGCGGCTTCTTCACGCAAAGACGATTGTACCGCTCACAGTGTTCTCCTTAGAGCGGCTTCTGCCGAAAGAAGCCCGGGAGCGGCGCTCAGCTCCGGAGAGGATTGTACCTTCGTCTTTAGCGTCTTTTGTGGTCTACATCATAGCAGAAAGCTTTTCCACTCTGTCTGGCAAGGAAAACCTGCGCCAGCACAGAGAACATCTCCCAACGTGATCTGGACGTTGCACGGAGGTCTGCCAAGTGTTTGACAAGAAGAGAAGAAAAGTTGTCCAAAACAGCTTCCAATCGAATATTCATGTGATAGGAAAAGTCAGGAGAGTGCAAAGGTACTGTTTTCTATCAGTTGGCAAGTTGCGCACACAATCCCAGTGCAGTACAGCTTCCTTCTTCACCTTTCCGATGCTGCCGCTCTCTCCGGCTCGCGTATCCGAAGAAGCGGCTTCTTCACGCAAAGACGATTGTACCGCTCACAGTGCTCTCTTAGCGCGGCTTCTGCCGAAAGAAGCCCGGGAGCGGCTCTTAGCTCCGGAGAGCATCGTACCTTCGTCTTTAGCGTCTTTTGTGGTCTACATCCTAGCAGAAAGATTTTCCACTCTGCTGGCAAGGAAAACCTGCGCCAGCACAGAAAACATCTCCCATCGTGTTCTGGACGTTGTACGGTGGTCTGCCAAGTGTTTGGCATAAAGAAAAGAAAAGTTGTCCAAAACAGCTTCCAATCGAATATTCATGTGATAGGAAAAGTCAGGAGAGTGCAAAGGTACTGTTTTCTATCAGTTGGCAAGTTGCGCACACAATCCCAGTGTTGTACAGCTTCCTTCTCACCTTTCCGATGCTGCCGCTCTCTCCGGCTCCCGGAGCCGAAGAAGCGGCTTCTTCGCGCAAAGACGATTGTACCGCTCACAGTGCTCTCTTAGCGCGGCTTCTGCCGAAAGAAGCCCGGGAGCGGCGCTTATCTCCGGAGAGCATCGTACCTTCGTCTTTAGCGTCTTTTGTGGTCTACATCCGCGCAGAAAGCTTTTCCACTCTGTCAGGCAAGGAGACAGTGTGCCAACACAGAAAACATCTCCCGTCGTGTTCTGGACGTTGCACGGAGGTCTGCCAAGTGTTTGACAAGAAGAGAAGAAAAGTTGTCCAAAACAGCTTCCAATCGAATATTCATGTGATCGGAAAAGTCAGGAGAGTGCACAGGTACTGTTTTCTATCAGTTGGCAAGTTGCGCACACAATCCCAGTGTTGTACAGCTTCCTTCTTCACCTTTCCGATGCTGCCGCTCTCTCCGGCTCCCGGAGCCGAAGAAGCGGCTTCTTCGCGCAAAGACGATTGTACCGCTCACAGTGCTCTCTTAGCGCGGCTTCTGCCGAAAGAAGCCCGGGAGCGGCTCTTAGCTCCGGAGAGCATCGTACCTTCGCCTTTAGCGTCTTTTGTGGTCTACATCCTAGCAGAAAGCTTTTCCACTCTGTCTGGCAAGGAAAACCTGTACCAGCACAGAAAACATCTCCCATCGTCTTCTGGACGTTGCACGGAGGTCTGCCAAGTGTTTGGCATTAAGAAAAGAAAAGCTGTCCAAAACAGCTTCCAATCGAATATTCATGTGATAGGAAAAGTCAGGAGAGTGCAAAGGTACTGTTTTCTATCAGTTGGCAAGCTGTGCACACAATCCTAGTGTTGTACAGCTTCCTTCTTCACCTTTCCGATGCTGCCGCTCTCTCCGGCTCCCTGAGCCGAAGATGCGGCTTCTTCGCGCAAAGACGATTGTACCGCTCACAGTGTTCTCCTTAGAGCGGCTTCTGCCGAAAGAAGCCCGGGAGCGGCGCTCAGCTCCGGAGAGGATTGTACCTTCGTCTTTAGCGTCTTTTGTGGTCTACATCCTAGCAGAAAGCTTTTCCACTACGTCTGTCAAGGAGACAGTGTGCCAACACAGAAAACATCTCCCGTCGTGTTCTGGACGTTGCACGGAGGTCTGCCAAGTGTTTGGCATAAAGAAAAGAAAAGCTGTCCAAAACAGCTTCCAATGGAATATTCATGTGATAGGAAAAGTCAGGAGAGTGCAAAGGTACTGTTTTCTATCAGTTGGCAAGCTGACCACACAATCCCAGTGTTGTACAGCTTCCTTCTTCACCTTTCCGATGCTGCCGCTCTCTCCGGCTCGCGGAGCCGAAGAAGCGGCTTCTTCGCGCAAAGACGATTGTACCGCTCACAGTGCTCTCTTAGCGCGGCTTCTGCCGAAAGAAGCCCGGGAGCGGCGCTTAGCTCCGGAGAGCATCGTACCTTCGTCTTTAGCGTCTTTTGTTGGTCTACATCCTAGCAGAAAGCTTTTCCACTCTGTCTGGCAAGGAAAACCTGTACCAGCACAGAAAACATCTCCCATCGTGTTCTGGACGTTGCACGGAGGTCTGCCAAGTGTTTAGCATAAAGGAAAGAAAAGCTGTCCAAAACAGCTTCCAATCGAATATTCATGTGATAGGAAAAGTCAGGAGAGTGCAAAGGTACTGTTTTCTATCAGTTGGCAAGTTGAGCACACAATCCCAGTGTTGTACAGCTTCCTTCTTCACCTTTCCGATGCTGCCGCTCTCTCCGGCTCGCGGAGCCGAAGAAGCGGCTTCTTCGCGCAAAGACGATTGTACCGCTCACAGTGCTCTCTTAGCGCGGCTTCTGCCGAAAGAAGCCCGGGAGCGGCGCTTAGCTCCGGAGAGCATCGTACCTTCGTCTTTAGCGTCTTTTGTGGTCTACATCCTAGCAGAAAGCTTTTCCACTCTGTCTGGCAAGGAAAACCTGCCGGAGCACAAAAAACATCTCCCATCGTCTTCTGGACGTTGCACGGAGTTCTGCCAAGTGTTTGGCATTAAGAAAAGAAAAGCTGTCCAAAACAGCTTCCAATCGAATATTCATGTGATAGGAAAAGTCAGGAGAGTGCAAAGGTACTGTTTTCTATCAGTTGGCAAGCTGTGCACACAATCCTAGTGTTGTACAGCTTCCTTCTTCACCTTTCCGATGCTGCCGCTCTCTCCGGCTCCCTGAGCCGAAGATGCGGCTTCTTCACGCAAAGACGATTGTACCGCTCACAGTGTTCTCCTTAGAGCGGCTTCTGCCGAAAGAAGCCCGGGAGCGGCGCTCAGCTCCGGAGAGGATTGTACCTTCGTCTTTAGCGTCTTTTGTGGTCTACATCATAGCAGAAAGCTTTTCCACTCTGTCTGGCAAGGAAAACCTGCGCCAGCACAGAGAACATCTCCCAACGTGATCTGGACGTTGCACGGAGGTCTGCCAAGTGTTTGACAAGAAGAGAAGAAAAGTTGTCCAAAACAGCTTCCAATCGAATATTCATGTGATAGGAAAAGTCAGGAGAGTGCAAAGGTACTGTTTTCTATCAGTTGGCAAGTTGCGCACACAATCCCAGTGCAGTACAGCTTCCTTCTTCACCTTTCCGATGCTGCCGCTCTCTCCGGCTCGCGTATCCGAAGAAGCGGCTTCTTCACGCAAAGACGATTGTACCGCTCACAGTGCTCTCTTAGCGCGGCTTCTGCCGAAAGAAGCCCGGGAGCGGCTCTTAGCTCCGGAGAGCATCGTACCTTCGTCTTTAGCGTCTTTTGTGGTCTACATCCTAGCAGAAAGATTTTCCACTCTGCTGGCAAGGAAAACCTGCGCCAGCACAGAAAACATCTCCCATCGTGTTCTGGACGTTGTACGGAGGTCTGCCAAGTGTTTGGCATAAAGAAAAGAAAAGTTGTCCAAAACAGCTTCCAATCGAATATTCATGTGATAGGAAAAGTCAGGAGAGTGCAAAGGTACTGTTTTCTATCAGTTGGCAAGTTGCGCACACAATCCCAGTGTTGTACAGCTTCCTTCTCACCTTTCCGATGCTGCCGCTCTCTCCGGCTCCCGGAGCCGAAGAAGCGGCTTCTTCGCGCAAAGACGATTGTACCGCTCACAGTGCTCTCTTAGCGCGGCTTCTGCCGAAAGAAGCCCGGGAGCGGCGCTTATCTCCGGAGAGCATCGTACCTTCGTCTTTAGCGTCTTTTGTGGTCTACATCCGCGCAGAAAGCTTTTCCACTCTGTCAGGCAAGGAGACAGTGTGCCAACACAGAAAACATCTCCCGTCGTGTTCTGGACGTTGCACGGAGGTCTGCCAAGTGTTTGACAAGAAGAGAAGAAAAGTTGTCCAAAACAGCTTCCAATCGAATATTCATGTGATCGGAAAAGTCAGGAGAGTGCACAGGTACTGTTTTCTATCAGTTGGCAAGTTGCGCACACAATCCCAGTGTTGTACAGCTTCCTTCTTCACCTTTCCGATGCTGCCGCTCTCTCCGGCTCCCGGAGCCGAAGAAGCGGCTTCTTCGCGCAAAGACGATTGTACCGCTCACAGTGCTCTCTTAGCGCGGCTTCTGCCGAAAGAAGCCCGGGAGCGGCTCTTAGCTCCGGAGAGCATCGTACCTTCGCCTTTAGCGTCTTTTGTGGTCTACATCCTAGCAGAAAGCTTTTCCACTCTGTCTGGCAAGGAAAACCTGTACCAGCACAGAAAACATCTCCCATCGTCTTCTGGACGTTGCACGGAGGTCTGCCAAGTGTTTGGCATTAAGAAAAGAAAAGCTGTCCAAAACAGCTTCCAATCGAATATTCATGTGATAGGAAAAGTCAGGAGAGTGCAAAGGTACTGTTTTCTATCAGTTGGCAAGCTGTGCACACAATCCTAGTGTTGTACAGCTTCCTTCTTCACCTTTCCGATGCTGCCGCTCTCTCCGGCTCCCTGAGCCGAAGATGCGGCTTCTTCGCGCAAAGACGATTGTACCGCTCACAGTGTTCTCCTTAGAGCGGCTTCTGCCGAAAGAAGCCCGGGAGCGGCGCTCAGCTCCGGAGAGGATTGTACCTTCGTCTTTAGCGTCTTTTGTGGTCTACATCCTAGCAGAAAGCTTTTCCACTACGTCTGTCAAGGAGACAGTGTGCCAACACAGAAAACATCTCCCGTCGTGTTCTGGACGTTGCACGGAGGTCTGCCAAGTGTTTGGCATAAAGAAAAGAAAAGCTGTCCAAAACAGCTTCCAATGGAATATTCATGTGATAGGAAAAGTCAGGAGAGTGCAAAGGTACTGTTTTCTATCAGTTGGCAAGCTGACCACACAATCCCAGTGTTGTACAGCTTCCTTCTTCACCTTTCCGATGCTGCCGCTCTCTCCGGCTCGCGGAGCCGAAGAAGCGGCTTCTTCGCGCAAAGACGATTGTACCGCTCACAGTGCTCTCTTAGCGCGGCTTCTGCCGAAAGAAGCCCGGGAGCGGCGCTTAGCTCCGGAGAGCATCGTACCTTCGTCTTTAGCGTCTTTTGTGGTCTACATCCTAGCAGAAAGCTTTTCCACTCTGCTGGTAAGGAAAACCTGCGCCAGCACAGAAAACATCTCCCATCGTGTTCTGGACGTTGTACGGAGGTCTGCCAAGTGTTTGGCATAAAGAAAAGAAAAGTTGTCCAAAACAGCTTCCAATCGAATATTCATGTGATAGGAAAAGTCAGGAGAGTGCAAAGGTACTGTTTTCTATCAGTTGGCAAGTTGCGCACAGAATCCCAGTGTTGTACAGCTTCCTTCTTCACCTTTCCGATGCTGCCGCTCTCTCCGGCTCCCGGAGCCGAAGAAGCGGCTTCTTCGCGCAAAGACGATTGTACCGCTCACAGTGGTCTCGTTAGAGCGGCTTCTGCCGAAAGAAGCCCGGGAGCGGGGCTTAGCTCCGGAGAGCATCGTAACTTCGTCTTTAGCGTCTTTTGTGGTCTACATCCTAGCAGAAAGCTTTTCCACTCTGTCTGGCAAGGACAACCTGCGCCAGCACAGAGAACATCTCCCAACCTGATCTGGACGTTGCACGGAGGTCTGTCAAGTGTTTGACAAGAAGAGAAGAAAAGTTGTCCAAAACAGCTTCCAATCGAATATTCATGTGATAGGAAAAGTCAGGAGAGTGCAAAGGTACTGTTTTCTATCAGTTGGCAAGCTGTGCACACAATCCCAGTGTTGTACAGCTTCCTTCTTCACCTTTCCGATGCTGCCGCTCTCTCCGGCTCGCGGATCCGAAGAAGCGGCTTCTTCGCGCAAAGACGATTGTACCGCTCACAGTGCTCTCTTAGCGCGGCTTCTGCCGAAAGAAGCCCGGGAGCGGCGCTTAGCTCCGGAGAGCATTGTACCTTCGCCTTTAGCGTCTTTTGTGGTCTACATCCTAGCAGAAAGCTTTTCCACTCTGTCAGGCAAGGAAAACCTGCCGGAGCACAGAAAACATCTCCCATCGTTTTCTGGACGTTGCACGGAGGTCTGCCAAGTGTTTGACAAGAAGAGAAGAAAAGTTGTCCAAAACAGCTTCCAATCGAATATTCATGTGATAGGAAAAGTCAGGAGAGTGCACAGGTACTGTTCTATCAGTTGGCAAGTTGCGCACACAATCCCAGTGTTGTACAGCTTCCTTCTTCACCTTTCCGATGCTGCCGCTCTCTCCGGCTCCCGGAGCCGAAGAAGCGGCTTCTTCGCGCAAAGACGATTGTACCGCTCACAGTGCTCTCTTAGCGCGGTTTCTGCCGAAAGAAGCCCGGGAGCGGCTCTTAGCTCCGGAGAGCATCGTACCTTCGTCTTTAGCGTCTTTTGTGGTCTACATCCTAGCAGAAAGCTTTTCCAATACGTCTGGCAAGGAGACAGTGTGCCAACACAGAAAACATCTCCCGTCGTGTTCTGGACGTTGCACGGAGGTCTGCCAAGTGTTTGACAAGAAGAGAAGAAAAGTTGTCCAAAACAGCTTCCAATCGAATATTCATGTGATAGGAAAAGTCAGGAGAGTGCAAAGGTACTGTTTTCTATCAGTTGGCAAGTTGAGCACACAATCCCAGTGTTGTACAGCTTCCTTCTTCACCTTTCCGATGCTGCCGCTCTCTCCGGCTCCCGGAGCCGAAGAAGCGGCTTCTTCGCCCAAAGACGATTGTACCGCTCACAGTGCTCTCTTAGCTCCGCTTCTGCCGAAAGAAGCCCGGGAGCGGCGCTTAGCTCCGGAGAGCATCGTACCTTCGTCTTTAGCGTCTTTTGTGGTCTACATCCTAGCAGAAAGCTTTTCCACTCTATCTGGCAAGGAAAACCTGTACCAGCACAGAAAACATCTCCCATCGTCTTCTGGACGTTGCACGGAGGTCTGCCAAGTGTTTGGCATTAAGAAAAGAAAAGCTGTCCAAAACAGCTTCCAATCGAATATTCATGTGATAGGAAAAGTCAGGAGAGTGCAAAGGTACTGTTTTCTATCAGTTGGCAAGCTGTGCACACAGTCCTAGTGTTGTACAGCTTCCTTCTTCACCTTTCCGATGCTGCCGCTCTCTCCGGCTCCCTGAGCTGAAGATGCGGCTTCTTCGCGCAAAGACGATTGTACCGCTCACAGTGCTCTCTTAGCGCGGTTTCTGCCGAAAGAAGCCCGGGAGCGGCGCTTAGCTCCGGAGAGCATCGTACCTTCGTCTTTAGCGTCTTTTGTTGGTCTACATCCTAGCAGAAAGCTTTTCCACTCTGTCTGGCAAGGAAAACCTGTACCAGCACAGAAAACATCTCCCATCGTGTTCTGGACGTTGCACGGAGGTCTGCCAAGTGTTTAGCATAAAGGAAAGAAAAGCTGTCCAAAACAGCTTCCAATCGAATATTCATGTGATAGGAAAAGTCAGGAGAGTGCAAAGGTACTGTTTTCTATCAGTTGGCAAGTTGAGCACACAATCCCAGTGTTGTACAGCTTCCTTCTTCACCTTTCCGATGCTGCCGCTCTCTCCGGCTCGCGGAGCCGAAGAAGCGGCTTCTTCGCGCAAAGACGATTGTACCGGTCACAGTGCTCTCTTAGCGCGGCTTCTGCCGAAAGAAGCCCGGGAGCGGCGCTTAGCTCCGGAGAGCATCGTACCTTCGTCTTTAGCGTCTTTTGTGGTCTACATCTTAGCAGAAAGCTTTTCCACTCTGTCAGGCAAGGAAAACCTGCCGGAGCACAAAAAACATCTCCCATCGTTTTCTGGACGTTGCACGGAGGTCTGCCAAGTGTTTGACAAGAAGAGAAGAAAAGTTGTCCAAAACAGCTTCCAATCGAATATTCATGTGATAGGAAAAGTCAGGAGAGTGCAAAGGTACTGTTTTCTATCAGTTGGCAAGTTGCGCACACAATCCCAGTGCAGTACAGCATCCTACTTCACCTTTCCGATGCTGCCGCTCTCTCCGGCTCCTGGAGCCGAAGAAGCGGCTTCTTCGCGCAAAGACGATTGTACCGGTCACAGTGCTCTCTTAGCGCGGCTTCTGCCGAAAGAAGCCCGGGAGCGGCTCTTAGCTCCGGAGAGCATCGTACCTTCGTCTTTAGCGTCTTTTGTGGTCTACATCCTAGCAGAAAGATTTTCCACTCTGCTGGCAAGGAAAACCTGCGGCAGCACAGAAAACATCTCCCATCGTGTTCTGGACGTTGTACGGTGGTCTGCCAAGTGTTTGGCATAAAGAAAAGAAAAGTTGCCCAAAACAGCTTCCAATCGAATATTCATGTGATAGGAAAAGTCAGGAGAGTGCAAAGGTACTGTTTTCTATCAGTTGGCAAGTTGCGCACACAATCCCAGTGTTGTACAGCTTCCTTCTCACCTTTCCGATGCTGCCGCTCTCTCCGGCTCCCGGAGCCGAAGAAGCGGCTTCTTCGCGCAAAGACGATTGTACCGGTCACAGTGCTCTCTTAGCGCGGCTTCTGCCGAAAGAAGCCCGGGAGCGGCGCTTAGCTCCGGAGAGCATCGTACCTTCGTCTTTAGCGTCTTTTGTGGTCTACATCCTAGCAGAAAGCTTTTCCACTCTGTCAGGCAAGGAGACAGTGTGCCAATACATAAAACATCTCCCGTCGTGTTCTGGACGTTGCACGGAGGTCTGCCAAGTGTTTGACAAGAAGAGAAGAAAAGTTGTCCAAAACAGCTTCCAATCGAATATTCATGTGATAGGAAAAGTCAGGAGAGTGCAAAGGTAGTGTTTTCTATCAGTTGGCAAGCTGTGCACACAATCCTAGTGTTGTACAGCTTCCTTCTTCAAGTTTCCGATGCTGCCGCTCTCTCCGGCTCCCTGAGCCGAAGATGCGGCTTCTTCGCGCAAAGACGATTGTACCGCTCACAGTGCTCTCTTAGCGCGGCTTCTGCCGAAAGAAGCCCGGGAGCGGCGCTTAGCTCCGGAGAGCATCGTACCTTCGTCTTTAGCGTCTTTTGTTGGTCTACATCCTAGCAGAAAGCTTTTCCACTCTGTCTGGCAAGGAAAACCTGTACCAGCACAGAAAACATCTCCCATCGTGTTCTGGACGTTGCACGGAGGTCTGCCAAGTGTTTAGCATAAAGGAAAGAAAAGCTGTCCAAAACAGCTTCCAATCGAATATTCATGTGATAGGAAAAGTCAGGAGAGTGCAAAGGTACTTTTTTCTATCAGTTGGCAAGTTGCGCACACAATCCCAGTGTTGTACAGCTTCCTTCTTCACCTTTCCGATGCTGCCGCTCTCTCCGGCTCCCGGAGCCGAAGAAGCGGCTTCTTCGCGCAAAGACGATTGTACCGCTCACAGTGCTCTCTTAGCGCGGCTTCTGCCGAAAGAAGCCCGGGAGCGGCGCTTAGCTCCGGAGAGCATCGTACCTTCGTCTTTAGCGTCTTTTGTGGTCTACATCCTAGCAGAAAGCTTTTCCACTCTGTCTGGCAAGGAAAACCTGCCGGAGCACAAAAAACATCTCCCATCGTCTTCTGGACGTTGCACGGAGTTCTGCCAAGTGTTTGGCATTAAGAAAAGAAAAGCTGTCCAAAACAGCTTCCAATCGAATATTCATGTGATAGGAAAAGTCAGGAGAGTGCAAAGGTAGTGTTTTCTATCAGTTGGCAAGCTGTGCACACAATCCTAGTGTTGTACAGCTTCCTTCTTCACCTTTCCGATGCTGCCGCTCTCTCCGGCTCCCTGAGCCGAAGATGCGGCTTCTTCACGCAAAGACGATTGTACCGCTCACAGTGTTCTCCTTAGAGCGGCTTCTGCCGAAAGAAGCCCGGGAGCGGCGCTCAGCTCCGGAGAGGATTGTACCTTCGTCTTTAGCGTCTTTTGTGGTCTACATCATAGCAGAAAGCTTTTCCACTCTGTCAGGCAAGGAAAACCTGCGCCAGCACAGAGAACATCTCCCAACGTGATCTGGACGTTGCACGGAGGTCTGTCAAGTGTTTGGCAAGAAGAGAAGAAAAGTTGTCCAAAACAGCTTCCAATCGAATATTCATGTGATAGGAAAAGTCAGGAGAGTGCAAAGGTACTGTTTTCTATCAGTTGGCAAGCTGTGCACACAATCCCAGTGTTGTACAGCATCCTTCTTCACCTTTCCGATGCTGCCGCTCTCTCCGGCTCGCGGAGCCGAAGAAGCGGCTTCTTCGCGCAAAGACGATTGTACCGCTCACAGTGCTCTCTTAGCGCGGCTTCTACCGAAAGAAGCCCGGGAGCGGCGCTTAGCTCCGGAGAGCATTGTACCTTCGCCTTTAGCGTCTTTTGTGGTCTACATCCTAGCAGAAAGCTTTTCCACTCTGTCAGGCAAGGAAAACCTGCCGGAGCACAGAAAACATCTCCCATCGTTTTCTGGACGTTGCACGGAGGACTGCCAAGTGTTTGACAAGAAGAGAAGAAAAGTTGTCCAAAACAGCATCCAATCGAATATTCATGTGATAGGAAAAGTCAGGAGAGTGCACAGGTTCTGTTTTCTATCAGTTGGCAAGTTGCGCACACAATCCCAGTGTTGTACAGCTTCCTTCTTCACCTTTCCGATGCTGCCGCTCTCTCCGGCTCCCGGAGCCGAAGAAGCGGCTTCTTCGCGCAAAGACGATTGTACCGCTCACAGTGCTCTCTTAGCGCGGCTTCTGCCGAAAGAAGCCCGGGAGCGGCTCTTAGCTCCGGAGAGCATCGTACCTTCGTCTTTAGCGTCTTTTGTGGTCTACATCCTCGCAGAAAGCTTTTCCAATACGTCTGGAGAGGAGACAGTGTGCCAACACAGAAAACATCTCCCGTCGTGTTCTGGACGTTGCACGGAGGTCTGCCAAGTGTTTGACAAGAAGAGAAGAAAAGTTGTCCAAAACAGCTTCCAATCGAATATTCATGTGATAGGAAAAGTCAGGAGAGTGCAAAGGTACTGTTTTCTATCAGTTGGCAAGTTGAGCACACAATCCCAGTGTTGTACAGCTTCCTTCTTCACCTTTCCGATGCTGCCGCTCTCTCCGGCTCCCGGAGCCGAAGAAGCGGCTTCTTCGCGCAAAGACGATTGTACCGCTCACAGTGCTCTCTTAGCGCCGCTTCTGCCGAAAGAAGCCCGGGAGCGGCTCTTAGCTCCGGAGAGCATCGTACCTTCGTCTTTAGCGTCTTTTGTGGTCTACATCCTAGCAGAAAGCTTTTCCACTCTGTCTGGCAAGGAAAACCTGTACCAGCACAGAAAACATCTCCCATCGTGTTCTGGACGTTGCACGGAGGTCTGCCAAGTGTTTGGCATTAAGAAAAGGAAAGCTGTCCAAAACAGCTTCCAATCGAATATTCATGTGATTGGAAAAGTCAGGAGAGTGCAAAGGTACTGTTTTCTATCAGTTGGCAAGCTGTGCACACAATCCTAGTGTTGTACAGCTTCCTTCTTCACCTTTCCGATGCTGCCGCTCTCTCCGGCTCGCGGAGCCGAAGAAGCGGCTTCTTCGCGCAAAGACGATTGTACCGGTCACAGTGCTCTCTTAGCGCGGCTTCTGCCGAAAGAAGCCCGGGAGCGGCGCTTAGCTCCGGAGAGCATCGTACCTTCGTCTTTAGCGTCTTTTGTTGGTCTACATCCTAGCAGAAAGCTTTTCCACTCTGTCTGGCAAGGAAAACCTGTACCAGCACAGAAAACATCTCCCAACATATTCTGGACGTTGCACGGAGGTCTGCCAAGTGTTTAGCATAAAGGAAAGAAAAGCTGTCCAAAACAGCTTCCAATCGAATATTCATGTGATAGGAAAAGTCAGGAGAGTGCAAAGGTACTGTTTTCTATCAGTTGGCAAGTTGCGCACACAATCCCAGTGTTGTACAGCTTCCTTCTTCACCTTTCCGATGCTGCCGCTCTCTCCGGCTCGCGGAGCCGAAGAAGCGGCTTCTTCGCGCAAAGACGATTGTACCGCTCACAGTGCTCTCTTAGCGCGGCTTCTGCCGAAAGAAGCCCGGGAGCGGCGCTTAGCTCCGGAGAGCATCGTACCTTCGTCTTTAGCGTCTTTTGTGGTCTACATCTTAGCAGAAAGCTTTTCCACTCTGTCAGGCAAGGAAAACCTGCCGGAGCACAGAAAACATATCCCATCGTTTTCTGGACGTTGCACGGAGGTCTGCCAAGTGTTTGACAAGAAGAGAAGAAAAGTTGTCCAAAACAGCTTCCAATCGAATATTCATGTGATAGGAAAAGTCAGGAGAGTGCACAGGTACTGTTTTCTATCAGTTGGCAAGTTGCGCACACAATCCCAGTGTTGTACAGCTTCCTTCTTCAAGTTTCCGATGCTGCCGCTCTCTCCGGCTCGCGGTGCCGAAGAAGCGGCTTCTTCGCGCAAAGACGATTGTACTGCTCACAGTGCTCTCTTAGCGCGGCTTCTGCCGAAAGAAGCCCGGGAGCGGCTCTTAGCTCCGGAGAGCATCGTACCTTCGTCTTTAGCGTCTTTTGTGGTCTACATCCTAGCAGAAAGCTTTTCCACTCTGCTGGTAAGGAAAACCTGCGCCAGCACAGAAAACATCTCCCATCGTGTTCTGGACGTTGTACGGAGGTCTGCCAAGTGTTTGGCATAAAGAAAAGAAAAGTTGTCCAAAACAGCTTCCAATCGAATATTCATGTGATAGGAAAAGTCAGGAGAGTGCAAAGGTACTGTTTTCTATCAGTTGGCAAGTTGCGCACACAATCCCAGTGTTGTACAGCTTCCTTCTTCACCTTTCCGATGCTGCCGCTCTCTCCGGCTCCCGGAGCCGAAGAAGCGGCTTCTTCGCGCAAAGACGATTGTACCGCTCACAGTGTTCTCGTTAGAGCGGCTTCTGCCGAAAGAAGCCCGGGAGCGGGGCTTAGCTCCGGAGAGGATCGTACCTTCGTCTTTAGCGTCTTTTGTGGTCTACATCCTAGCAGAAAGCTTTTCCACTCTGTCTGGCAAGGAAAACCTGCGCCAGCACAGAGAACATCTCCCAACGTGATCTGGACGTTGCACGGAGGTCTGTCAAGTGTTTGACAAGAAGAGAAGAAAAGTTGTCCAAAACAGCTTCCAATCGAATATTCATGTGATAGGAAAAGTCAGGAGAGTGCAAAGGTACTGTTTTCTATCAGTTGGCAAGCTGTGCACACAATCCCAGTGTTGTACAGCTTCCTTCTTCACCTTTCCGATGCTGCCGCTCTCTACGGCTCCCGGAGCCGAAGAAGCGGCTTCTTCGCGCAAAGACGATTGTACCGCTCACAGTGCTCTCTTAGCGCGGCTTCTGCCGAAAGAAGCCCGGGAGCGGCGCTTAGCTCCGGAGAGCATTGCACCTTCGCCTTTAGCGTCTTTTGTGGTCTACATCCTAGCAGAAAGCTTTTCCACTCTGTCAGGCAAGGAAAACCTGCCGGAGCACAGAAAACATCTCCCATCGTTTTCTGGACGTTGCACGGAGGTCTGCCAAGTGTTTGACAAGAAGAGAAGAAAAGTTGTCCAAAACAGCTTCCAATCGAATATTCATGTGATAGGAAAAGTCAGGAGAGTGCACAGGTACTGTTTTCTATCAGTTGGCAAGTTGCGCACACAATCCCAGTGTTGTACAGCTTCCTTCTTCACCTTTCCGATGCTGCCGCTCTCTCCGGCTCGCAGAGCCGAAGAAGCGGCTTCTTCGCGCAAAGACGATTGTACCGCTCACAGTGCTCTCTTAGCGCGGCTTCTGCCGAAAGAAGCCCGGGAGCGGCTCTTAGCTCCGGAGAGCATCGTACCTTCGTCTTTAGCGTCTTTTGTGGTCTACATCCTCGCAGAAAGCTTTTCCAATACGTCTGGCAAGGAGACAGTGTGCCAACACAGAAAACATCTCCCGTCGTGTTCTGGACGTTGCACGGAGGTCTGCCAAGTGTTTGACAAGAAGAGAAGAAAAGTTGTCCAAAACAGCTTCCAATCGAATATTCATGTGATAGGAAAAGTCAGGAGAGTGCAAAGGTACTGTTTTCTATCAGTTGGCAAGTTGAGCACACAATCCCAGTGTTGTACAGCTTCCTTCTTCACCTTTCCGATGCTGCCGCTCTCTCCGGCTCCCGGAGCCGAAGAAGCGGCTTCTTCGCGCAAAGACGATTGTACCGCTCACAGTGCTCTCTTAGCTCCGCTTCTGCCGAAAGAAGCCCGGGAGCGGCGCTTAGCTCCGGAGAGCATCGTACCTTCGTCTTTAGCGTCTTTTGTGGTCTACATCCTAGCAGAAAGATTTTCCACTCTGTCTGGCAAGGAAAACCTGTACCAGCACAGAAAACATCTCCCATCGTGTTCTGGACGTTGCACGGAGGTCTGCCAAGTGTTTGGCATTAAGAAAAGAAAAGCTGTCCAAAACAGCTTCCAATCGAATATTCATGTGATAGGAAAAGTCAGGAGAGTGCAAAGGTAGTGTTTTCTATCAGTTGGCAAGCTGTGCACACACAATCCTAGTGTTGTACAGCTTCCTTCTTCACCTTTCCGATGCTGCCGCTCTCTCCGGCTCCCTGAGCTGAAGATGCGGCTTCTTCGCGCAAAGACGATTGTACCGCTCACAGTGCTCTCTTAGCGCGGTTTCTGCCGAAAGAAGCCCGGGAGCGGCGCTTAGCTCCGGAGAGCATCGTACCTTCGTCTTTAGCGTCTTTTGTTGGTCTACATCCTAGCAGAAAGCTTTTCCACTCTGTCTGGCAAGGAAAACCTGTACCAGCACAGAAAACATCTCCCATCGTGTTCTGGACGTTGCACGGAGGTCTGCCAAGTGTTTGGCATTAAGAAAAGGAAAGCTGTCCAAAACAGCTTCCAATCGAATATTCATGTGATTGGAAAAGTCAGGAGAGTGCAAAGGTACTGTTTTCTATCAGTTGGCAAGCTGTGCACACAATCCTAGTGTTGTACAGCTTCCTTCTTCACCTTTCCGATGCTGCCGCTCTCTCCGGCTCCCTGAGCCGAAGATGCGGCTTCTTCGCGCAAAGAATATTTTACCGCTCACAGTGCTCTCTTAGCGCGGCTTCTGCCGAAAGAAGCCCGGGAGCGGCGCTTAGCTCCGGAGAGCATCGTACCTTCGTCTTTAGCGTCTTTTGTTGGTCTACATCCTAGCAGAATGCTTTTCCACTCTGTCTGGCAAGGAAAACCTGTACCAGCACAGAAAACATCTCCCAACATATTCTGGACGTTGCACGGAGGTCTGCCAAGTGTTTAGCATAAAGGAAAGAAAAGCTGTCCAAAACAGCTTCCAATCGAATATTCATGTGATAGGAAAAGTCAGGAGAGTGCAAAGGTACTGTTTTCTATCAGTTGGCAAGTTGAGCACACAATCCCAGTGTTGTACAGCTTCCTTCTTCACCTTTCCGATGCTGCCGCTCTCTCCGGCTCGCGGAGCCGAAGAAGCGGCTTCTTCGCGCAAAGACGATTGTACCGCTCACAGTGCTCTCTTAGCGCGGCTTCTGCCGAAAGAAGCCCGGGAGCGGCGCTTAGCTCCGGAGAGCATCGTACCTTCGTCTTTAGCGTCTTTTGTGGTCTACATCTTAGCAGAAAGCTTTTCCACTCTGTCAGGCAAGGAAAACCTGCCGGAGCACAGAAAACATATCCCATCGTTTTCTGGACGTTGCACGGAGGTCTGCCAAGTGTTTGACAAGAAGAGAAGAAAAGTTGTCCAAAACAGCTTCCAATCGAATATTCATGTGATAGGAAAAGTCAGGAGAGTGCACAGGTACTGTTTTCTATCAGTTGGCAAGTTGCGCACACAATCCCAGTGTTGTACAGCTTCCTTCTTCACCTTTCCGATGCTGCCGCTCTCTCCGGCTCGCGGTGCCGAAGAAGCGGCTTCTTCGCGCAAAGACGATTGTACTGCTCACAGTGCTCTCTTAGCGCGGCTTCTGCCGAAAGAAGCCCGGGAGCGGCGCTTAGCTCCGGAGAGCATCGTACCTTCGTCTTTAGCGTCTTTTGTGGTCTACATCCTAGCAGAAAGCTTTTCCACTCTGCTGGTAAGGAAAACCTGCGCCAGCGCAGAAAACATCTCCCATCGTGTTCTGGACGTTGTACGGAGGTCTGCCAAGTGTTTGGCATAAAGAAAAGAAAAGTTGTCCAAAACAGCTTCCAATCGAATATTCATGTGATAGGAAAAGTCAGGAGAGTGCAAAGGTACTGTTTTCTATCAGTTGGCAAGTTGCGCACACAATCCCAGTGTTGTACAGCTTCCTTCTTCACCTTTCCGATGCTGCCGCTCTCTCCGGCTCCCGGAGCCGAAGAAGCGGCTTCTTCGCGCAAAGACGATTGTACCGCTCACAGTGTTCTCGTTAGAGCGGCTTCTGCCGAAAGAAGCCCGGGAGCGGGGCTTAGCTCCGGAGAGGATCGTACCTTCGTCTTTAGCGTCTTTTGTGGTCTACATCCTAGCAGAAAGCTTTTCCACTCTGTCTGGCAAGGAAAACCTGCGCCAGCACAGAGAACATCTCCCAACGTGATCTGGACGTTGCACGGAGGTCTGTCAAGTGTTTGACAAGAAGAGAAGAAAAGTTGTCCAAAACAGCTTCCAATCGAATATTCATGTGATAGGAAAAGTCAGGAGAGTGCAAAGGTACTGTTTTCTATCAGTTGGCAAGCTGTGCACACAATCCCAGTGTTGTACAGCTTCCTTCTTCACCTTTCCGATGCTGCCGCTCTCTACGGCTCCCGGAGCCGAAGAAGCGGCTTCTTCGCGCAAAGACGATTGTACCGCTCACAGTGCTCTCTTAGCGCGGCTTCTGCCGAAAGAAGCCCGGGAGCGGCGCTTAGCTCCGGAGAGCATTGCACCTTCGCCTTTAGCGTCTTTTGTGGTCTACATCCTAGCAGAAAGCTTTTCCACTCTGTCAGGCAAGGAAAACCTGCCGGAGCACAGAAAACATCTCCCATCGTTTTCTGGACGTTGCACGGAGGTCTGCCAAGTGTTTGACAAGAAGAGAAGAAAAGTTGTCCAAAACAGCTTCCAATCGAATATTCATGTGATAGGAAAAGTCAGGAGAGTGCACAGGTACTGTTTTCTATCAGTTGGCAAGTTGCGCACACAATCCCAGTGTTGTACAGCTTCCTTCTTCACCTTTCCGATGCTGCCGCTCTCTCCGGCTCGCGGAGCCGAAGAAGCGGCTTCTTCGCGCAAAGACGATTGTACCGCTCACAGTGCTCTCTTAGCGCGGCTTCTGCCGAAAGAAGCCCGGGAGCGGCTCTTAGCTCCGGAGAGCATCGTACCTTCGTCTTTAGCGTCTTTTGTGGTCTACATCCTCGCAGAAAGCTTTTCCAATACGTCTGGCAAGGAGACAGTGTGCCAACACAGAAAACATCTCCCGTCGTGTTCTGGACGTTGCACGGAGGTCTGCCAAGTGTTTGACAAGAAGAGAAGAAAAGTTGTCCAAAACAGCTTCCAATCGAATATTCATGTGATAGGAAAAGTCAGGAGAGTGCAAAGGTACTGTTTTCTATCAGTTGGCAAGTTGAGCACACAATCCCAGTGTTGTACAGCTTCCTTCTTCACCTTTCCGATGCTGCCGCTCTCTCCGGCTCCCGGAGCCGAAGAAGCGGCTTCTTCGCGCAAAGACGATTGTACCGCTCACAGTGCTCTCTTAGCTCCGCTTCTGCCGAAAGAAGCCCGGGAGCGGCGCTTAGCTCCGGAGAGCATCGTACCTTCGTCTTTAGCGTCTTTTGTGGTCTACATCCTAGCAGAAAGATTTTCCACTCTGTCTGGCAAGGAAAACCTGTACCAGCACAGAAAACATCTCCCATCGTGTTCTGGACGTTGCACGGAGGTCTGCCAAGTGTTTGGCATTAAGAAAAGAAAAGCTGTCCAAAACAGCTTCCAATCGAATATTCATGTGATAGGAAAAGTCAGGAGAGTGCAAAGGTAGTGTTTTCTATCAGTTGGCAAGCTGTGCACACACAATCCTAGTGTTGTACAGCTTCCTTCTTCACCTTTCCGATGCTGCCGCTCTCTCCGGCTCCCTGAGCTGAAGATGCGGCTTCTTCGCGCAAAGACGATTGTACCGCTCACAGTGCTCTCTTAGCGCGGTTTCTGCCGAAAGAAGCCCGGGAGCGGCGCTTAGCTCCGGAGAGCATCGTACCTTCGTCTTTAGCGTCTTTTGTTGGTCTACATCCTAGCAGAAAGCTTTTCCACTCTGTCTGGCAAGGAAAACCTGTACCAGCACAGAAAACATCTCCCATCGTGTTCTGGACGTTGCACGGAGGTCTGCCAAGTGTTTAGCATAAAGGAAAGAAAAGCTGTCCAAAACAGCTTCCAATCGAATATTCATGTGATAGGAAAAGTCAGGAGAGTGCAAAGGTACTGTTTTCTATCAGTTGGCAAGTTGAGCACACAATCCCAGTGTTGTACAGCTTCCTTCTTCACCTTTCCGATGCTGCCGCTCTCTCCGGCTCGCGGAGCCGAAGAAGCGGCTTCTTCGCGCAAAGACGATTGTACCGCTCACAGTGCTCTCTTAGTGCGGCTTCTGCCGAAAGAAGCCCGGGAGCGGCGCTTAGCTCCGGAGAGCATCGTACCTTCGTCTTTAGCGTCTTTTGTGGTCTACATCCTAGCAGAAAGCTTTTCCACTCTGTCAGGCAAGGAAAACCTGCCGGAGCACAGAAAACATCTCCCATCGTTTTCTGGACGTTGCACGGAGGTCTGCCAAGTGTTTGACAAGAAGAGAAGAAAAGTTGTCCAAAACAGCTTCCAATCGAATATTCATGTGATAGGAAAAGTCAGGAGAGTGCAAAGGTACTGTTTTCTATCAGTTGGCAAGTTGCGCACACAATCCCAGTGCAGTACAGCTTCCTTCTTCACCTTTCCGATGCTGCCGCTCTCTCCGGCTCGCGGAGCCGAAGAAGCGGCTTCTTCGCGCAAAGACGATTGTACCGCTCACAGTGCTCTCTTAGCGCGGCTTCTGCCGAAAGAAGCCCGGGAGCGGCTCTTAGCTCCGGAGAGCATCGTACCTTCGTCTTTAGCGTCTTTTGTGGTCTACATCCTAGCAGAAAGATTTTCCACTCTGCTGGCAAGGAAAACCTGCGCCAGCACAGAAAACATCTCCCATCGTGTTCTGGACGTTGTACGGTGGTCTGCCAAGTGTTTGGCATAAAGAAAAGAAAAGTTGTCCAAAACAGCTTCCAATCGAATATTCATGTGATAGGAAAAGTCAGGAGAGTGCAAAGGTACTGTTTTCTATCAGTTGGCAAGTTGCGCACACAATCCCAGTGTTGTACAGCTTCCTTCTCACCTTTCCGATGCTGCCGCTCTCTCCGGCTCCCGGAGCCGAAGAAGCGGCTTCTTCGCGCAAAGACGATTGTACCGCTCACAGTGCTCTCTTAGCGCGGCTTCTGCCGAAAGAAGCCCGGGAGCGGCGCTTAGCTCCGGAGAGCATCGTACCTTCGTCTTTAGCGTCTTTTGTGGTCTACATCTTAGCAGAAAGCTTTTCCACTCTGTCAGGCAAGGAAAACCTGCCGGAGCACAGAAAACATATCCCATCGTTTTCTGGACGTTGCACGGAGGTCTGCCAAGTGTTTGACAAGAAGAGAAGAAAAGTTGTCCAAAACAGCTTCCAATCGAATATTCATGTGATAGGAAAAGTCAGGAGAGTGCAAAGGTACTGTTTTCTATCAGTTGGCAAGTTGCGCACACAATCCCAGTGCAGTACAGCTTCCTTCTTCACCTTTCCGATGCTGCCGCTCTCTCCGGCTCCCGGAGCCGAAGAAGCGGCTTCTTCGCGCAAAGACGATTGTACCGCTCACAGTGCTCTCTTAGCGCGGCTTCTGCCGAAAGAAGCCCGGGAGCGGCTCTTAGCTCCGGAGAGCATCGTACCTTCGTCTTTAGCGTCTTTTGTGGTCTACATCCGCGCAGAAAGCTTTTCCACTCTGTCAGGCAAGGAGACAGTGTGCCAACACAGAAAACATCTCCCGTCGTGTTCTGGACGTTGCACGGAGGTCTGCCAAGTGTTTGAAAAGAAGAGAAGAAAAGTTGTCCAAAACAGCTTCCAATCGAATATTCATGTGATCGGAAATTCAGGAGAGTGCAAAGGTACTGTTTTCTATCAGTTGGCAACTTGAGCACACAATCCCACTGTTGTACAGCATCCTTCTTCACCTTTCCGATGCTGCCGCTCTCTCCGGCTCGCGTATCCGAAGAAGCGGCTTCTTCGCGCAAAGACGATTGTACCGCTCACAGTGCTCTCTTAGCGCGGCTTCTGCCGAAAGAAGCCCGGGAGCGGCTCTTAGCTCCGGAGAGCATCGTACCTTCGCCTTTAGCGTCTTTTGTGGTCTACATCCTAGCAGAAAGCTTTTCCACTCTGTCTGGCAAGGAAAACCTGTACCAGCACAGAAAACATCTCCCATCGTCTTCTGGACGTTGCACGGAGGTCTGCCAAGTGTTTGGCATTAAGAAAAGAAAAGCTGTCCAAAACAGCTTCCAATCGAATATTCATGTGATAGGAAAAGTCAGGAGAGTGCAAAGGTACTGTTTTCTATCAGTTGGCAAGTTGAGCACACAATCCCAGTGTTGTACAGCTTCCTTCTTCACCTTTCCGATGCTGCCGCTCTCTCCGGCTCGCGGAGCCGAAGAAGCGGCTTCTTCGCGCAAAGACGATTGTACCGCTCACAGTGCTCTATTAGCGCGGCTTCTGCCGAAAGAAGCCCGGGAGCGGCGCTTAGCTCCGGAGAGCATCGTACCTTCGTCTTTAGCGTCTTTTGTGGTCTACATCTTAGCAGAAAGCTTTTCCACTCTGTCAGGCAAGGAAAACCTGCCGGAGCACAGAAAACATATCCCATCGTTTTCTGGACGTTGCACGGAGGTCTGCCAAGTGTTTGACAAGAAGAGAAGAAAAGTTGTCCAAAACAGCTTCCAATCGAATATTCATGTGATAGGAAAAGTCAGGAGAGTGCACAGGTACTGTTTTCTATCAGTTGGCAAGTTGCGCACACAATCCCAGTGTTGTACAGCTTCCTTCTTCACCTTTCCGATGCTGCCGCTCTCTCCGGCTCGCGGTGCCGAAGAAGCGGCTTCTTCGCGCAAAGACGATTGTACTGCTCACAGTGCTCTCTTAGCGCGGCTTCTGCCGAAAGAAGCCCGGGAGCGGCGCTCAGCTCCGGAGAGGATTGTACCTTCGTCTTTAGCGTCTTTTGTGGTCTACATCCTAGCAGAAAGCTTTTCCACTACGTCTGTCAAGGAGACAGTGTGCCAACACAGAAAACATCTCCCGTCGTGTTCTGGATGTTGCACGGAGGTCTGCCAAGTGTTTGGCATAAAGAAAAGAAAAGCTGTCCAAAACAGCTTCCAATGGAATATTCATGTAATTGGAAAAGTCAGGACAGTGGTAAGGTACTGTTTTCTATCAGTTGGCAAGCTGACCACACAATCCCAGTGTTGTACAGCTTCCTTCTTCACCTTTCCGATGCTGCCGCTCTCTCCGGCTCGCGGAGCCGAAGAAGCGGCTTCTTCGCGCAAAGACGATTGTACCGCTCACAGTGCTCTCTTAGCGCGGCTTCTGCCGAAAGAAGCCCGGGAGCGGCGCTTAGCTCCGGAGAGCATCGTACCTTCGTCTTTAGCGTCTTTTGTGGTCTACATCCTAGCAGAAAGCTTTTCCACTCTGCTGGTAAGGAAAACCTGCGCCAGCACAGAAAACATCTCCCATCGTGTTCTGGACGTTGTACGGAGGTCTGCCAAGTGTTTGGCATAAAGAAAAGAAAAGTTGTCCAAAACAGCTTCCAATCGAATATTCATGTGATAGGAAAAGTCAGGAGAGTGCAAAGGTACTGTTTTCTATCAGTTGGCAAGTTGCGCACACAATCCCAGTGTTGTACAGCTTCCTTCTTCACCTTTCCGATGCTGCCGCTCTCTCCGGCTCCCGGAGCCGAAGAAGCGGCTTCTTCGCGCAAAGACGATTTTACCGCTCACAGTGTTCTCGTTACAGCGGCTTCTGCCGAAAGAAGCCCGGGAGCGGGGCTTAGCTCCGGAGAGCATCGTACCTTCGTCTTTAGCGTCTTTTGTGGTCTACATCCTAGCAGAAAGCTTTTCCACTCTGTCTGGCAAGGAAAACCTGCGCCAGCACAGAGAACATCTCCCAACGTGATCTGGACGTTGCACGGAGGTCTGTCAAGTGTTTGACAAGAAGAGAAGAAAAGTTGTCCAAAACAGCTTCCAATCGAATATTCATGTGATAGGAAAAGTCAGGAGAGTGCAAAGGTACTGTTTTCTATCAGTTGGCAAGCTGTGCACACAATCCCAGTGTTGTACAGCTTCCTTCTTCACCTTTCCGATGCTGCCGCTCTCTCCGGCTCCCGGAGCCGAAGAAGCGGCTTCTTCGCGCAAAGACGATTGTACCGCTCACAGTGCTCTCTTAGCGCGGCTTCTGCCGAAAGAAGCCCGGGAGCGGCGCTTAGCTCCGGAGAGCATTGTACCTTCGCCTTTAGCGTCTTTTGTGGTCTACATCCTAGCAGAAAGCTTTTCCACTCTGTCAGGCAAGGAAAACCTGCCGGAGCACAGAAAACATCTCCCATCGTTTTCTGGACGTTGCACGGAGGTCTGCCAAGTGTTTGACAAGAAGAGAAGAAAAGTTGTCCAAAACAGCTTCCAATCGAATATTCATGTGATAGGAAAAGTCAGGAGAGTGCACAGGTACTGTTTTCTATCAGTTGGCAAGTTGCGCACACAATCCCAGTGTTGTACAGCTTCCTTCTTCACCTTTCCGATGCTGCCGCTCTCTCCGGCTCCCGGAGCCGAAGAAGCGGCTTCTTCGCGCAAAGACGATTGTACCGCTCACAGTGCTCTCTTAGCGCGGCTTCTGCCGAAAGAAGCCCGGGAGCGGCTCTTAGCTCCGGAGAGCATCGTACCTTCGTCTTTAGCGTCTTTTGTGGTCTACATCCTCGCAGAAAGCTTTTCCAATACGTCTGGCAAGGAGACAGTGTGCCAACACAGAAAACATCTCCCGTCGTGTTCTGGACGTTGCACGGAGGTCTGCCAAGTGTTTGACAAGAAGAGAAGAAAAGTTGTCCAAAACAGCTTCCAATCGAATATTCATGTGATAGGAAAAGTCAGGAGAGTGCAAAGGTACTGTTTTCTATCAGTTGGCAAGTTGAGCACACAATCCCAGTGTTGTACAGCTTCCTTCTTCACCTTTCCGATGCTGCCGCTCTCTCCGGCTCCCGGAGCCGAAGAAGCGGCTTCTTCGCCCAAAGACGATTGTACCGCTCACAGTGCTCTCTTAGCTCCGCTTCTGCCGAAAGAAGCCCGGGAGCGGCGCTTAGCTCCGGAGAGGATCGTACCTTCGTCTTTAGCGTCTTTTGTGGTCTACATCCTAGCAGAAAGCTTTTCCACTCTATCTGGCAAGGAAAACCTGTACCAGCACAGAAAACATCTCCCATCGTCTTCTGGACGTTGCACGGAGGTCTGCCAAGTGTTTGGCATTAAGAAAAGAAAAGCTGTCCAAAACAGCTTCCAATCGAATATTCATGTGATAGGAAAAGTCAGGAGAGTGCAAAGGTAGTGTTTTCTATCAGTTGGCAAGCTGTGCACACAGTCCTAGTGTTGTACAGCTTCCTTCTTCACCTTTCCGATGCTGCCGCTCTCTCCGGCTCCCTGAGCTGAAGATGCGGCTTCTTCGCGCAAAGACGATTGTACCGCTCACAGTGCTCTCTTAGCGCGGTTTCTGCCGAAAGAAGCCCGGGAGCGGCGCTTAGCTCCGGAGAGCATCGTACCTTCGTCTTTAGCGTCTTTTGTTGGTCTACATCCTAGCAGAAAGCTTTTCCACTCTGTCTGGCAAGGAAAACCTGTACCAGCACAGAAAACATCTCCCATCGTGTTCTGGACGTTGCACGGAGGTCTGCCAAGTGTTTAGCATAAAGGAAAGAAAAGCTGTCCAAAACAGCTTCCAATCGAATATTCATGTGATAGGAAAAGTCAGGAGAGTGCAAAGGTACTGTTTTCTATCAGTTGGCAAGTTGAGCACACAATCCTAGTGTTGTACAGCTTCCTTCTTCACCTTTCCGATGCTGCCGCTCTCTCCGGCTCCCGGAGCCGAAGAAGCGGCTTCTTCGCGCAAAGACGATTGTACCGGTCACAGTGCTCTCTTAGCGCGGCTTCTGCCGAAAGAAGCCCGGGAGCGGCGCTTATCTCCGGAGAGCATCGTACCTTCGTCTTTAGCGTCTTTTGTGGTCTACATCTTAGCAGAAAGCTTTTCCACTCTGTCAGGCAAGGAAAACCTGCCGGAGCACAAAAAACATCTCCCATCGTTTTCTGGACGTTGCACGGAGGTCTGCCAAGTGTTTGACAAGAAGAGAAGAAAAGTTGTCCAAAACAGCTTCCAATCGAATATTCATGTGATAGGAAAAGTCAGGAGAGTGCAAAGGTACTGTTTTCTATCAGTTGGCAAGTTGCGCACACAATCCCAGTGCAGTACAGCATCCTACTTCACCTTTCCGATGCTGCCGCTCTCTCCGGCTCCTGGAGCCGAAGAAGCGGCTTCTTCGCGCAAAGACGATTGTACCGGTCACAGTGCTCTCTTAGCGCGGCTTCTGCCGAAAGAAGCCCGGGAGCGGCTCTTAGCTCCGGAGAGCATCGTACCTTCGTCTTTAGCGTCTTTTGTGGTCTACATCCTAGCAGAAAGATTTTCCACTCTGCTGGCAAGGAAAACCTGCGGCAGCACAGAAAACATCTCCCATCGTGTTCTGGACGTTGTACGGTGGTCTGCCAAGTGTTTGGCATAAAGAAAAGAAAAGTTGCCCAAAACAGCTTCCAATCGAATATTCATGTGATAGGAAAAGTCAGGAGAGTGCAAAGGTACTGTTTTCTATCAGTTGGCAAGTTGCGCACACAATCCCAGTGTTGTACAGCTTCCTTCTCTGCTTTCCGAAGCTGCCGCTCTCTCCGGCTCCCGGAGCCAAAGAAGCGGCTTCTTCGCGCAAAGACGATTGTACCGCTCACAGTGCTCTCTTAGCGCGGCTTCTGCCGAAAGAAGCCCGGGAGCGGCGCTTAGCTCCGGAGAGCATCGTACCTTCGTCTTTAGCGTCTTTTGTGGTCTACATCCTAGCAGAAAGCTTTTCCACTCTGTCAGGCAAGGAGACAGTGTGCCAACACATAAAACATCTCCCGTCGTGTTCTGGACGTTGCACGGAGGTCTGCCAAGTGTTTGACAAGAAGAGAAGAAAAGTTGTCCAAAACAGCTTCCAATCGAATATTCATGTGATAGGAAAAGTCAGGAGAGTGCAAAGGTACTGTTTTCTATCAGTTGGCAAGTTGAGCACACAATCCCAGTGTTGTACAGCTTCCTTCTTCACCTTTCCGATGCTGCCGCTCTCTCCGGCTCCCGGAGCCGAAGAAGCGGCTTCTTCGCGCAAAGACGATTGTACCGCTCACAGTGCTCTCTTAGCGCGGCTTCTGCCGAAAGAAGCCCGGGAGCGGCGCTTAGCTCCGGAGAGCATCGTACCTTCGCCTTTAGCGTCTTTTGTGGTCTACATCCTAGCAGAAAGCTTTTCCACTCTGTCTGGCAAGGAAAACCTGTACCAGCACAGAAAACATCTCCCATCGTCTTCTGGACGTTGCACGGAGGTCTGCCAAGTGTTTGGCATTAAGAAAAGAAAAGCTGTCCAAAACAGCTTCCAATCGAATATTCATGTGATAGGAAAAGTCAGGAGAGTGCAAAGGTAGTGTTTTCTATCAGTTGGCAAGCTGTGCACACAATCCTAGCGTTGGACAGCTTCCTTCTTCACCTTTCCGATGCTGCCGCTCTCTCCGGCTCCCTGAGCCGAAGATGCGGCTTCTTCGCGCAAAGACGATTGTACCGCTCACAGTGTTCTCCTTAGAGCGGCTTCTGCCGAAAGAAGCCCGGGAGCGGCGCTCAGCTCCGGAGAGGATTGTACCTTCGTCTTTAGCGTCTTTTGTGGTCTACATCCTAGCAGAAAGCTTTTCCACTACGTCTGTCAAGGAGACAGTGTGCCAACACAGAAAACATCTCCCGTCGTGTTCTGGACGTTGCACGGAGGTCTGCCAAGTGTTTGGCATAAAGAAAAGAAAAGCTGTCCAACACAGCTTCCAATGGAATATTCATGTAATTGGAAAAGTCAGGAGAGTGGTAAGGTACTGTTTTCTATCAGTTGGCAAGTTGAGCACACAATTCCAGTGTTGTACAGCTTCCTTCTTCACCTTTCCGATGCTGCCGCTCTCTCCGGCTCGCGGAGCCGAAGAAGCGGCTTCTTCGCGCAAAGACGATTGTACCGCTCACAGTGCTCTCTTAGCGCGGCTTCTGCCGAAAGAAGCCCGAGAGCGGAGCTTAGATCCGGAGAGCATCGTAGCTTCGTCTTTAGCGTCTTTTGTGGTCTACATCCTAGCAGAAAGCTTTTCCACTCTGTCAGGCAAGGAAAACCTGCCGGAGTACAGAAAACATCTCCCATCGTGTTCTGGACGCTGCACGGAGGTCTGCCAAGTGTTTAGCTTAAAGAAAAGAAAAGCTGTCCAAAACAGCTTCCAATCGAATATTCATGTGATAGGAAAAGTCAGGAGAGTGCAAAGGTACTGTTTTCTATCAGTTGGCAAGCTGTGCACACAATCCCAGTGTTGTACAGCTTCCTTCTTCACCTTTCCGATGCTGCCGCTCTCTCCGGCTCCCGGAGCCGAAGAAGCGGCTTCTTCGCCCAAAGACGATTGTACCGCTCACAGTGCTCTCTTAGCGCGGCTTCTGCCGAAAGAAGCCCGGGAGCGGCGCTTAGCTCCGGAGAGCATCGTACCTTCGTCTTTAGCGTCTTTTGTGGTCTACATCTTAGCAGAAAGCTTTTCCACTCTGTCAGGCAAGGAAAACCTGCCGGAGCACAGAAAACATATCCCATCGTTTTCTGGACGTTGCACGGAGGTCTGCCAAGTGTTTGACAAGAAGAGAAGAAAAGTTGTCCAAAACAGCTTCCAATCGAATATTCATGTGATAGGAAAAGTCAGGAGAGTGCACAGGTACTGTTTTCTATCAGTTGGCAAGTTGCGCACACAATCCCAGTGTTCTACAGCTTCCTTCTTCACCTTTCCGATGCTGCCGCTCTCTCCGGCTCGCGGTGCCGAAGAAGCGGCTTCTTCGCGCAAAGACGATTGTACTGCTCACAGTGCTCTCTTAGCGCGGCTTCTGCCGAAAGAAGCCCGGGAGCGGCTCTTAGCTCCGGAGAGCATCGTACCTTCGTCTTTAGCGTCTTTTGTGGTCTACATCCTAGCAGAAAGCTTTTCCACTCTGCTGGTAAGGAAAACCTGCGGCAGCACAGAAAACATCTCCCATCGTGTTCTGGACGTTGTACGGAGGTCTGCCAAGTGTTTGGCGTAAAGAAAAGAAAAGTTGTCCAAAACAGCTTCCAATCGAATATTCATGTGATAGGAAAAGTCAGGAGAGTGCAAAGGTACTGTTTTCTATCAGTTGGCAAGTTGCGCACACAATCCCAGTGTTGTACAGCTTCCTTCTTCACCTTTCCGATGCTGCCGCTCTCTCCGGCTCCCGGAGCCGAAGAAGCGGCTTCTTCGCGCAAAGACGATTGTACCGCTCACAGTGTTCTCGTTAGAGCGGCTTCTGCCGAAAGAAGCCCGGGAGCGGGGCTTAGCTCCGGAGAGGATCGTACCTTCGTCTTTAGCGTCTTTTGTGGTCTACATCCTAGCAGAAAGCTTTTCCACTCTGTCTGGCAAGGAAAACCTGCGCCAGCACAGAGAACATCTCCCAACGTGATCCGGACGTTGCACGGAGGTCTGTCAAGTGTTTGACAAGAAGAGAAGAAAAGTTGTCCAAAACAGCTTCCAATCGAATATTCATGTGATAGGAAAAGTCAGGAGAGTGCAAAGGTACTGTTTTCTATCAGTTGGCAAGCTGTGCACACAATCCCAGTGTTGTACAGCTTCCTTCTTCACCTTTCCGATGCTGCCGCTCTCTACGGCTCCCGGAGCCGAAGAAGCGGCTTCTTCGCGCAAAGACGATTGTACCGCTCACAGTGCTCTCTTAGCGCGGCTTCTGCCGAAAGAAGCCCGGGAGCGGCGCTTAGCTCCGGAGAGCATTGCACCTTCGCCTTTAGCGTCTTTTGTGGTCTACATCCTAGCAGAAAGCTTTTCCACTCTGTCAGGCAAGGAAAACCTGCCGGAGCACAGAAAACATCTCCCATCGTTTTCTGGACATTGCACGGAGGTCTGCCAAGTGTTTGACAAGAAGAGAAGAAAAGTTGTCCAAAACAGCTTCCAATCGAATATTCATGTGATAGGAAAAGTCAGGAGAGTGCACAGGTACTGTTTTCTATCAGTTGGCAAGTTGCGCACACAATCCCAGTGCAGTACAGCTTCCTTCTTCACCTTTCCGATGCTGCCGCTCTCTCCGGCTCGCGGAGCCGAAGAAGCGGCTTCTTCGCGCAAAGACGATTGTACCGCTCACAGTGCTCTCTTAGCGCGGCTTCTGCCGAAAGAAGCCCGGGAGCGGCTCTTAGCTCCGGAGAGCATCGTACCTTCGTCTTTAGCGTCTTTTGTGGTCTACATCCTCGCAGAAAGCTTTTCCAATACGTCTGGCAAGGAGACAGTGTGCCAACACAGAAAACATCTCCCGTCGTGTTCTGGACGTTGCACGGAGGTCTGCCAAGTGTTTGACAAGAAGAGAAGAAAAGTTGTCCAAAACAGCTTCCAATCGAATATTCATGTGATAGGAAAAGTCAGGAGAGTGCAAAGGTACTGTTTTCTATCAGTTGGCAAGTTGAGCACACAATCCCAGTGTTGTACAGCTTCCTTCTTCACCTTTCCGATGCTGCCGCTCTCTCCGGCTCCCGGAGCCGAAGAAGCGGCTTCTTCGCCCAAAGACGATTGTACCGCTCACAGTGCTCTCTTAGCTCCGCTTCTGCCGAAAGAAGCCCGGGAGCGGCGCTTAGCTCCGGAGAGCATCGTACCTTCGTCTTTAGCGTCTTTTGTGGTCTACATCCTAGCAGAAAGATTTTCCACTCTGTCTGGCAAGGAAAACCTGTACCAGCACAGAAAACATCTCCCATCGTGTTCTGGACGTTGCACGGAGGTCTGCCAAGTGTTTGGCATTAAGAAAAGAAAAGCTGTCCAAAACAGCTTCCAATCGAATATTCATGTGATAGGAAAAGTCAGGAGAGTGCAAAGGTAGTGTTTTCTATCAGTTGGCAAGCTGTGCACACACAATCCTAGTGTTGTACAGCTTCCTTCTTCACCTTTCCGATGCTGCCGCTCTCTCCGGCTCCCTGAGCTGAAGATGCGGCTTCTTCGCGCAAAGACGATTGTACCGCTCACAGTGCTCTCTTAGCGCGGTTTCTGCCGAAAGAAGCCCGGGAGCGGCGCTTAGCTCCGGAGAGCATCGTACCTTCGTCTTTAGCGTCTTTTGTTGGTCTACATCCTAGCAGAAAGCTTTTCCACTCTGTCTGGCAAGGAAAACCTGTACCAGCACAGAAAACATCTCCCATCGTGTTCTGGACGTTGCACGGAGGTCTGCCAAGTGTTTAGCATAAAGGAAAGAAAAGCTGTCCAAAACAGCTTCCAATCGAATATTCATGTGATAGGAAAAGTCAGGAGAGTGCAAAGGTACTGTTTTCTATCAGTTGGCAAGTTGAGCACACAATCCCAGTGTTGTACAGCTTCCTTCTTCACCTTTCCGTTGCTGCCGCTCTCTCCGGCTCGCGGAGCCGAAGAAGCGGCTTCTTCGCGCAAAGACGATTGTACCGCTCACAGTGCTCTCTTAGCGCGGCTTCTGCCGAAAGAAGCCCGGGAGCGGCGCTTAGCTCCGGAGAGCATCGTACCTTCGTCTTTAGCGTCTTTTGTGGTCTACATCTTAGCAGAAAGCTTTTCCACTCTGTCAGGCAAGGAAAACCTGCCGGAGCACAAAAACATCTCCCATCGTTTTCTGGACGTTGCACGGAGGTCTGCCAAGTGTTTGACAAGAAGAGAAGAAAAGTTGTCCAAAACAGCTTCCAATCGAATATTCATGTGATAGGAAAAGTCAGGAGAGTGCAAAGGTACTGTTTTCTATCAGTTGGCAAGTTGCGCACACAATCCCAGTGCAGTACAGCTTCCTTCTTCACCTTTCCGATGCTGCCGCTCTCTCCGGCTCGCGGAGCCGAAGAAGCGGCTTCTTCGCGCAAAGACGATTGTACCGCTCACAGTGCTCTCTTAGCGCGGCTTCTGCCGAAAGAAGCCCGGGAGCGGCTCTTAGCTCCGGAGAGCATCGTACCTTCGTCTTTAGCGTCTTTTGTGGTCTACATCCTAGCAGAAAGATTTTCCACTCTGCTGGCAAGGAAAACCTGCGCCAGCACAGAAAACATCTCCCATCGTGTTCTGGACGTTGTACGGTGGTCTGCCAAGTGTTTGGCATAAAGAAAAGAAAAGTTGTCCAAAACAGCTTCCAATCGAATATTCATGTGATAGGAAAAGTCAGGAGAGTGCAAAGGTACTGTTTTCTATCAGTTGGCAAGTTGCGCACACAATCCCAGTGTTGTACAGCTTCCTTCTCACCTTTCCGATGCTGCCGCTCTCTCCGGCTCCCGGAGCCGAAGAAGCGGCTTCTTCGCGCAAAGACGATTGTACCGCTCACAGTGCTCTCTTAGCGCGGCTTCTGCCGAAAGAAGCCCGGGAGCGGCGCTTAGCTCCGGAGAGCATCGTACCTTCGTCTTTAGCGTCTTTTGTGGTCTACATCCTAGCAGAAAGCTTTTCCACTCTGTCAGGCAAGGAGACAGTGTGCCAACACAGAAAACATCTCCCGTCGTGTTCTGGACGTTGCACGGAGGTCTGCCAAGTGTTTGACAAGAAGAGAAGAAAAGTTGTCCAAAACAGCTTCCAATCGAATATTCATGTGATCGGAAATTCAGGAGAGTGCAAAGGTACTGTTTTCTATCAGTTGGCAACTTGAGCACACAATCCCACTGTTGTACAGCATCCTTCTTCACCTTTCCGATGCTGCCGCTCTCTCCGGCTCGCGTATCCGAAGAAGCGGCTTCTTCGCGCAAAGACGATTGTACCGCTCACAGTGCTCTCTTAGCGCGGCTTCTGCCGAAAGAAGCCTGGGAGCGGCTCTTAGCTCCGGAGAGCATCGTACCTTCGCCTTTAGCGTCTTTTGTGGTCTACATCCTAGCAGAAAGCTTTTCCACTCTGTCTGGCAAGGAAAACCTGTACCAGCACAGAAAACATCTCCCATCGTCTTCTGGACGTTGCACGGAGGTCTGCCAAGTGTTTGGCATTAAGAAAAGAAAAGCTGTCCAAAACAGCTTCCAATCGAATATTCATGTGATAGGAAAAGTCAGGAGAGTGCACAGGTACTGTTTTCTATCAGTTGGCAAGTTGCGCACACAATCCCAGTGCAGTACAGCTTCCTTCTTCACCTTTCCGATGCTGCCGCTCTCTCCGGCTCGCGGAGCCGAAGAAGCGGCTTCTTCGCGCAAAGACGATTGTACCGCTCACAGTGCTCTCTTAGCGCGGCTTCTGCCGAAAGAAGCCCGGGAGCGGCTCTTAGCTCCGGAGAGCATCGTACCTTCGTCTTTAGCGTCTTTTGTGGTCTACATTATCGCAGAAAGCTTTTCCAATACGTCTGGCAAGGAGACAGTGTGCCAACACAGAAAACATCTCCCGTCGTGTTCTGGACGTTGCACGGAGGTCTGCCAAGTGTTTGACAAGAAGAGAAGAAAAGTTGTCCAAAACAGCTTCCAATCGAATATTCATGTGATAGGAAAAGTCAGGAGAGTGCAAAGGTACTGTTTTCTATCAGTTGGCAAGTTGAGCACACAATCCCAGTGTTGTACAGCTTCCTTCTTCACCTTTCCGATGCTGCCGCTCTCTCCGGCTCCCGGAGCCGAAGAAGCGGCTTCTTCGCCCAAAGACGATTGTACCGCTCACAGTGCTCTCTTAGCTCCGCTTCTGCCGAAAGAAGCCCGGGAGCGGCGCTTAGCTCCGGAGAGCATCGTACCTTCGTCTTTAGCGTCTTTTGTGGTCTACATCCTAGCAGAAAGATTTTCCACTCTGTCTGGCAAGGAAAACCTGTACCAGCACAGAAAACATCTCCCATCGTGTTCTGGACGTTGCACGGAGGTCTGCCAAGTGTTTGGCATTAAGAAAAGAAAAGCTGTCCAAAACAGCTTCCAATCGAATATTCATGTGATAGGAAAAGTCAGGAGAGTGCAAAGGTAGTGTTTTCTATCAGTTGGCAAGATGTGCACACACAATCCTAGTGTTGTACAGCTTCCTTCTTCACCTTTCCGATGCTGCCGCTCTCTCCGGCTCCCTGAGCTGAAGATGCGGCTTCTTCGCGCAAAGACGATTGTACCGCTCACAGTGCTCTCTTAGCGCGGTTTCTGCCGAAAGAAGCCCGGGAGCGGCGCTTAGCTCCGGAGAGCATCGTACCTTCGTCTTTAGCGTCTTTTGTTGGTCTACATCCTAGCAGAAAGCTTTTCCACTCTGTCTGGCAAGGAAAACCTGTACCAGCACAGAAAACATCTCCCATCGTGTTCTGGACGTTGCACGGAGGTCTGCCAAGTGTTTAGCATAAAGGAAAGAAAAGCTGTCCAAAACAGCTTCCAATCGAATATTCATGTGATAGGAAAAGTCAGGAGAGTGCAAAGGTACTGTTTTCTATCAGTTGGCAAGTTGAGCACACAATCCCAGTGTTGTACAGCTTCCTTCTTCACCTTTCCGATGCTGCCGCTCTCTCCGGCTCGCGGAGCCGAAGAAGCGGCTTCTTCGCGCAAAGACGATTGTACCGCTCACAGTGCTCTCTTAGCGCGGCTTCTGCCGAAAGAAGCCCGGGAGCGGCGCTTAGCTCCGGAGAGCATCGTACCTTCGTCTTTAGCGTCTTTTGTGGTCTACATCTTAGCAGAAAGCTTTTCCACTCTGTCAGGCAAGGAAAACCTGCCGGAGCACAAAAAACATCTCCCATCGTTTTCTGGACGTTGCACGGAGGTCTGCCAAGTGTTTGACAAGAAGAGAAGAAAAGTTGTCCAAAACAGCTTCCAATCGAATATTCATGTGATAGGAAAAGTCAGGAGAGTGCAAAGGTACTGTTTTCTATCAGTTGGCAAGTTGCGCACACAATCCCAGTGCAGTACAGCTTCCTTCTTCACCTTTCCGATGCTGCCGCTCTCTCCGGCTCGCGGAGCCGAAGAAGCGGCTTCTTCGCGCAAAGACGATTGTACCGCTCACAGTGCTCTCTTAGCGCGGCTTCTGCCGAAAGAAGCCCGGGAGCGGCTCTTAGCTCCGGAGAGCATCGTACCTTCGTCTTTAGCGTCTTTTGTGGTCTACATCCTAGCAGAAAGATTTTCCACTCTGCTGGCAAGGAAAACCTGCGCCAGCACAGAAAACATCTCCCATCGTGTTCTGGACGTTGTACGGTGGTCTGCCAAGTGTTTGGCATAAAGAAAAGAAAAGTTGTCCAAAACAGCTTCCAATCGAATATTCATGTGATAGGAAAAGTCAGGAGAGTGCAAAGGTACTGTTTTCTATCAGTTGGCAAGTTGCGCACACAATCCCAGTGTTGTACAGCTTCCTTCTCACCTTTCCGATGCTGCCGCTCTCTCCGGCTCCCGGAGCCGAAGAAGCGGCTTCTTCGCGCAAAGACGATTGTACCGCTCACAGTGCTCTCTTAGCGCGGCTTCTGCCGAAAGAAGCCCGGGAGCGGCGCTTAGCTCCGGAGAGCATCGTACCTTCGTCTTTAGCGTCTTTTGTGGTCTACATCTTAGCAGAAAGCTTTTCCACTCTGTCAGGCAAGGAGACAGTGTGCCAACACAGAAAACATCTCCCGTCGTGTTCTGGACGTTGCACGGAGGTCTGCCAAGTGTTTGACAAGAAGAGAAGAAAAGTTGTCCAAAACAGCTTCCAATCGAATATTCATGTGATCGGAAATTCAGGAGAGTGCAAAGGTACTGTTTTCTATCAGTTGGCAACTTGAGCACACAATCCCACTGTTGTACAGCATCCTTCTTCACCTTTCCGATGCTGCCGCTCTCTCCGGCTCGCGTATCCGAAGAAGCGGCTTCTTCGCGCAAAGACGATTGTACCGCTCACAGTGCTCTCTTAGCGCGGCTTCTGCCGAAAGAAGCCCGGGAGCGGCTCTTAGCTCCGGAGAGCATCGTACCTTCGCCTTTAGCGTCTTTTGTGGTCTACATCCTAGCAGAAAGCTTTTCCACTCTGTCTGGCAAGGAAAACCTGTACCAGCACAGAAAACATCTCCCATCGTCTTCTGGACGTTGCACGGAGGTCTGCCAAGTGTTTGGCATTAAGAAAAGAAAAGCTGTCCAAAACAGCTTCCAATCGAATATTCATGTGATAGGAAAAGTCAGGAGAGTGCAAAGGTACTGTTTTCTATCAGTTGGCAAGCTGTGCACACAATCCTAGTGTTGGACAGCTTCCTTCTTCACCTTTCCGATGCTGCCGCTCTCTCCGGCTCCCTGAGCCGAAGATGCGGCTTCTTCGCGCAAAGACGATTGTACCGCTCACAGTGTTCTCCTTAGAGCGGCTTCTGCCGAAAGAAGCCCGGGAGCGGCGCTCAGCTCCGGAGAGGATTGTACCTTCGTCTTTAGCGTCTTTTGTGGTCTACATCCTAGCAGAAAGCTTTTCCACTACGTCTGTCAAGGAGACAGTGTGCCAACACAGAAAACATCTCCCGTCGTGTTCTGGACGTTGCACGGAGGTCTGCCAAGGGTTGGCATAAAGAAAAGAAAAGCTGTCCAAAACAGCTTCCAATGGAATATTCATGTAATTGGAAAAGTCAGGACAGTGGTAAGGTACTGTTTTCTATCAGTTGGCAAGCTGACCACACAATCCCAGTGTTGTACAGCTTCCTTCTTCACCTTTCCGATGCTGCCGCTCTCTCCGGCTCGCGGAGCCGAAGAAGCGGCTTCTTCGCGCAAAGACGATTGTACCGCTCACAGTGCTCTCTTAGCGCCGCTTCTGCCGAAAGAAGCCCGGGAGCGGCGCTTAGCTCCGGAGAGCATCGTACCTTCGTCTTTAGCGTCTTTTGTGGTCTACATCCTAGCAGAAAGCTTTTCCACTCTGCTGGTAAGGAAAACCTGCGCCAGCACAGAAAACATCTCCCATCGTGTTCTGGACGTTGTACGGAGGTCTGCCAAGTGTTTGGCATAAAGAAAAGAAAAGTTGTCCAAAACAGCTTCCAATCGAATATTCATGTGATAGGAAAAGTCAGGAGAGTGCAAAGGTACTGTTTTCTATCAGTTGGCAAGTTGCGCACACAATCCCAGTGTTGTACAGCTTCCTTCTTCACCTTTCCGATGCTGCCGCTCTCTCCGGCTCCCGGAGCCGAAGAAGCGGCTTCTTCGCGCAAAGACGATTTTACCGCTCACAGTGTTCTCGTTAGAGCGGCTTCTGCCGAAAGAAGCCCGGGAGCGGGGCTTAGCTCCGGAGAGCATCGTACCTTCGTCTTTAGCGTCTTTTGTGGTCTACATCCTAGCAGAAAGCTTTTCCACTCTGTCTGGCAAGGAAAACCTGCGCCAGCACAGAGAACATCTCCCAACGTGATCTGGACGTTGCACGGAGGTCTGTCAAGTGTTTGACAAGAAGAGAAGAAAAGTTGTCCAAAACAGCTTCCAATCGAATATTCATGTGATAGGAAAAGTCAGGAGAGTGCAAAGGTACTGTTTTCTATCAGTTGGCAAGCTGTGCACACAATCCCAGTGTTGTACAGCTTCCTTCTTCACCTTTCCGATGCTGCCGCTCTCTACGGCTCCCGGAGCCGAAGAAGCGGCTTCTTCGCGCAAAGACGATTGTACCGCTCACAGTGCTCTCTTAGCGCGGCTTCTGCCGAAAGAAGCCCGGGAGCGGCGCTTAGCTCCGGAGAGCATTGTACCTTCGCCTTTAGCGTCTTTTGTGGTCTACATCCTAGCAGAAAGCTTTTCCACTCTGTCAGGCAAGGAAAACCTGCCGGAGCACAGAAAACATCTCCCATCGTTTTCTGGACGTTGCACGGAGGTCTGCCAAGTGTTTGACAAGAAGAGAAGAAAAGTTGTCCAAAACAGCTTCCAATCGAATATTCATGTGATAGGAAAAGTCAGGAGAGTGCACAGGTACTGTTTTCTATCAGTTGGCAAGTTGCGCACACAATCCCAGGGTTGTACAGCTTCCTTCTTCACCTTTCCGATGCTGCCGCTCTCTCCGGCTCCCGGAGCCGAAGAAGCGGCTTCTTCGCGCAAAGACGATTGTACCGCTCACAGTGCTCTCTTAGCGCGGCTTCTGCCGAAAGAAGCCCGGGAGCGGCTCTTAGCTCCGGAGAGCATCGTACCTTCGTCTTTAGCGTCTTTTGTGGTCTACATCCTCGCAGAAAGCTTTTCCAATACGTCTGGCAAGGAGACAGTGTGCCAACACAGAAAACATCTCCCGTCGTGTTCTGGACGTTGCACGGAGGTCTGCCAAGTGTTTGACAAGAAGAGAAGAAAAGTTGTCCAAAACAGCTTCCAATCGAATATTCATGTGATAGGAAAAGTCAGGAGAGTGCAAAGGTACTGTTTTCTATCAGTTGGCAAGTTGAGCACACAATCCCAGTGTTGTACAGCTTCCTTCTTCACCTTTCCGATGCTGCCGCTCTCTCCGGCTCGCGGAGCCGAAGAAGCGGCTTCTTCGCGCAAAGACGATTGTACCGCTCACAGTGCTCTCTTAGCGCGGCTTCTGCCGAAAGAAGCCCGGGAGCGGCGCTTAGCTCCGGAGAGCATCGTACCTTCGTCTTTAGCGTCTTTTGTGGTCTACATCTTAGCAGAAAGCTTTTCCACTCTGTCAGGCAAGGAAAACCTGCCGGAGCACAAAAAACATCTCCCATCGTTTTCTGGACGTTGCACGGAGGTCTGCCAAGTGTTTGACAAGAAGAGAAGAAAAGTTGTCCAAAACAGCTTCCAATCGAATATTCATGTGATAGGAAAAGTCAGGAGAGTGCAAAGGTACTGTTTTCTATCAGTTGGCAAGTTGCGCACACAATCCCAGTGCAGTACAGCTTCCTTCTTCACCTTTCCGATGCTGCCGCTCTCTCCGGCTCGCGGAGCCGAAGAAGCGGCTTCTTCGCGCAAAGACGATTGTACCGCTCACAGTGCTCTCTTAGCGCGGCTTCTGCCGAAAGAAGCCCGGGAGCGGCTCTTAGCTCCGGAGAGCATCGTACCTTCGTCTTTAGCGTCTTTTGTGGTCTACATCCTAGCAGAAAGATTTTCCACTCTGCTGGCAAGGAAAACCTGCGCCAGCACAGAAAACATCTCCCATCGTGTTCTGGACGTTGTACGGTGGTCTGCCAAGTGTTTGGCATAAAGAAAAGAAAAGTTGTCCAAAACAGCTTCCAATCGAATATTCATGTGATAGGAAAAGTCAGGAGAGTGCAAAGGTACTGTTTTCTATCAGTTGGCAAGTTGCGCACACAATCCCAGTGTTGTACAGCTTCCTTCTCACCTTTCCGATGCTGCCGCTCTCTCCGGCTCCCGGAGCCGAAGAAGCGGCTTCTTCGCGCAAAGACGATTGTACCGCTCACAGTGCTCTCTTAGCGCGGCTTCTGCCGAAAGAAGCCCGGGAGCGGCGCTTAGCTCCGGAGAGCATCGTACCTTCGTCTTTAGCGTCTTTTGTGGTCTACATCTTAGCAGAAAGCTTTTCCACTCTGTCAGGCAAGGAGACAGTGTGCCAACACAGAAAACATCTCCCGTCGTGTTCTGGACGTTGCACGGAGGTCTGCCAAGTGTTTGACAAGAAGAGAAGAAAAGTTGTCCAAAACAGCTTCCAATCGAATATTCATGTGATCGGAAATTCAGGAGAGTGCAAAGGTACTGTTTTCTATCAGTTGGCAACTTGAGCACACAATCCCACTGTTGTACAGCATCCTTCTTCACCTTTCCGATGCTGCCGCTCTCTCCGGCTCGCGTATCCGAAGAAGCGGCTTCTTCGCGCAAAGACGATTGTACCGCTCACAGTGCTCTCTTAGCGCGGCTTCTGCCGAAAGAAGCCCGGGAGCGGGGCTTAGCTCCGGAGAGCATCGTACCTTCGCCTTTAGCGTCTTTTGTGGTCTACATCCTAGCAGAAAGCTTTTCCACTCTGTCTGGCAAGGAAAACCTGTACCAGCACAGAAAACATCTCCCATCGTCTTCTGGACGTTGCACGGAGGTCTGCCAAGTGTTTGGCATTAAGAAAAGAAAAGCTGTCCAAAACAGCTTCCAATCGAATATTCATGTGATAGGAAAAGTCAGGAGAGTGCAAAGGTACTGTGTTCTATCAGTTGGCAAGCTGTGCACACAATCCTAGTGTTGTACAGCTTCCTTCTTCACCTTTCCGATGCTGCCGCTCTCTCCGGCTCCCTGAGCCGAAGATGCGGCTTCTTCGCGCAAAGACGATTGTACCGCTCACAGTGTTCTCCTTAGAGCGGCTTCTGCCGAAAGAAGCCCGGGAGCGGCGCTCAGCTCCGGAGAGGATTGTACCTTCGTCTTTAGCGTCTTTTGTGGTCTACATCCTAGCAGAAAGCTTTTCCACTACGTCTGTCAAGGAGACAGTGTGCCAACACAGAAAACATCTCCCGTCGTGTTCTGGACGTTGCACGGAGGTCTGCCAAGGGTTGGCATAAAGAAAAGAAAAGCTGTCCAAAACAGCTTCCAATGGAATATTCATGTAATTGGAAAAGTCAGGACAGTGGTAAGGTACTGTTTTCTATCAGTTGGCAAGCTGACCACACAATCCCAGTGTTGTACAGCTTCCTTCTTCACCTTTCCGATGCTGCCGCTCTCTCCGGCTCGCGGAGCCGAAGAAGCGGCTTCTTCGCGCAAAGACGATTGTACCGCTCACAGTGCTCTCTTAGCGCGGCTTCTGCCGAAAGAAGCCCGGGAGCGGCGCTTAGCTCCGGAGAGCATCGTACCTTCGTCTTTAGCGTCTTTTGTGGTCTACATCCTAGCAGAAAGCTTTTCCACTCTGCTGGTAAGGAAAACCTGCGCCAGCACAGAAAACATCTCCCATCGTGTTCTGGACGTTGTACGGAGGTCTGCCAAGTGTTTGGCATAAAGAAAAGAAAAGTTGTCCAAAACAGCTTCCAATCGAATATTCATGTGATAGGAAAAGTCAGGAGAGTGCAAAGGTACTGTTTTCTATCAGTTGGCAAGTTGCGCACACAATCCCAGTGTTGTACAGCTTCCTTCTTCACCTTTCCGATGCTGCCGCTCTCTCCGGCTCCCGGAGCCGAAGAAGCGGCTTCTTCGCGCAAAGACGATTTTACCGCTCACAGTGTTCTCGTTAGAGCGGCTTCTGCCGAAAGAAGCCCGGGAGCGGGGCTTAGCTCCGGAGAGCATCGTACCTTCGTCTTTAGCGTCTTTTGTGGTCTACATCCTAGCAGAAAGCTTTTCCACTCTGTCTGGCAAGGAAAACCTGCGCCAGCACAGAGAACATCTCCCAACGTGATCTGGACGTTGCACGGAGGTCTGTCAAGTGTTTGACAAGAAGAGAAGAAAAGTTGTCCAAAACAGCTTCCAATCGAATATTCATGTGATAGGAAAAGTCAGGAGAGTGCAAAGGTACTGTTTTCTATCAGTTGGCAAGCTGTGCACACAATCCCAGTGTTGTACAGCTTCCTTCTTCACCTTTCCGATGCTGCCGCTCTCTACGGCTCCCGGAGCCGAAGAAGCGGCTTCTTCGCGCAAAGACGATTGTACCGCTCACAGTGCTCTCTTAGCGCGGCTTCTGCCGAAAGAAGCCCGGGAGCGGCGCTTAGCTCCGGAGAGCATTGTACCTTCGCCTTTAGCGTCTTTTGTGGTCTACATCCTAGCAGAAAGCTTTTCCACTCTGTCAGGCAAGGAAAACCTGCCGGAGCACAGAAAACATCTCCCATCGTTTTCTGGACGTTGCACGGAGGTCTGCCAAGTGTTTGACAAGAAGAGAAGAAAAGTTGTCCAAAACAGCTTCCAATCGAATATTCATGTGATAGGAAAAGTCAGGAGAGTGCACAGGTTCTGTTTTCTATCAGTTGGCAAGTTGCGCACACAATCCCAGTGTTGTACAGCTTCCTTCTTCACCTTTCCGATGCTGCCGCTCTCTCCGGCTCCCGGAGCCGAAGAAGCGGCTTCTTCGCGCAAAGACGATTGTACCGCTCACAGTGCTCTCTTAGCGCGGCTTCTGCCGAAAGAAGCCCGGGAGCGGCTCTTAGCTCCGGAGAGCATCGTACCTTCGTCTTTAGCGTCTTTTGTGGTCTACATCCTCGCAGAAAGCTTTTCCAATACGTCTGGCAAGGAGACAGTGTGCCAACACAGAAAACATCTCCCGTCGTGTTCTGGACGTTGCACGGAGGTCTGCCAAGTGTTTGACAAGAAGAGAAGAAAAGTTGTCCAAAACAGCTTCCAATCGAATATTCATGTGATAGGAAAAGTCAGGAGAGTGCAAAGGTACTGTTTTCTATCAGTTGGCAAGTTGAGCACACAATCCCAGTGTTGTACAGCTTCCTTCTTCACCTTTCCGATGCTGCCGCTCTCTCCGGCTCCCGGAGCCGAAGAAGCGGCTTCTTCGCCCAAAGACGATTGTACCGCTCACAGTGCTCTCTTAGCTCCGCTTCTGCCGAAAGAAGCCCGGGAGCGGCGCTTAGCTCCGGAGAGCATCGTACCTTCGTCTTTAGCGTCTTTTGTGGTCTACATCCTAGCAGAAAGCTTTTCCACTCTATCTGGCAAGGAAAACCTGTACCAGCACAGAAAACATCTCCCATCGTCTTCTGGACGTTGCACGGAGGTCTGCCAAGTGTTTGGCATTAAGAAAAGAAAAGCTGTCCAAAACAGCTTCCAATCGAATATTCATGTGATAGGAAAAGTCAGGAGAGTGCAAAGGTAGTGTTTTCTATCAGTTGGCAAGCTGTGCACACAGTCCTAGTGTTGTACAGCTTCCTTCTTCACCTTTCCGATGCTGCCGCTCTCTCCGGCTCCCTGAGCTGAAGATGCGGCTTCTTCGCGCAAAGACGATTGTACCGCTCACAGTGTTCTCTTAGCGCGGTTTCTGCCGAAAGAAGCCCGGGAGCGGCGCTTAGCTCCGGAGAGCATCGTACCTTCGTCTTTAGCGTCTTTTGTTGGTCTACATCCTAGCAGAAAGCTTTTCCACTCTGTCTGGCAAGGAAAACCTGTACCAGCACAGAAAACATCTCCCATGGTTTTCTGGACGTTGCACGGAGGTCTGCCAAGTGTTTAGCATAAAGGAAAGAAAAGCTGTCCAAAACAGCTTCCAATCGAATATTCATGTGATAGGAAAAGTCAGGAGAGTGCAAAGGTACTGTTTTCTATCAGTTGGCAAGTTGAGCACACAATCCCAGTGTTGTACAGCTTCCTTCTTCACCTTTCCGATGCTGCCGCTCTCTCCGGCTCGCGGAGCCGAAGAAGCGGCTTCTTCGCGCAAAGACGATTGTACCGCTCACAGTGCTCTCTTAGCGCGGCTTCTGCCGAAAGAAGCCCGGGAGCGGCGCTTAGCTCCGGAGAGCATCGTACCTTCGTCTTTAGCGTCTTTTGTGGTCTACATCTTAGCAGAAAGCTTTTCCACTCTGTCAGGCAAGGAAAACCTGCCGGAGCACAAAAAACATCTCCCATCGTTTTCTGGACGTTGCACGGAGGTCTGCCAAGTGTTTGACAAGAAGAGAAGAAAAGTTGTCCAAAACAGCTTCCAATCGAATATTCATGTGATAGGAAAAGTCAGGAGAGTGCAAAGGTACTGTTTTCTATCAGTTGGCAAGTTGCGCACACAATCCCAGTGCAGTACAGCATCCTACTTCACCTTTCCGATGCTGCCGCTCTCTCCGGCTCCTGGAGCCGAAGAAGCGGCTTCTTCGCGCAAAGACGATTGTACCGGTCACAGTGCTCTCTTAGCGCGGCTTCTGCCGAAAGAAGCCCGGGAGCGGCTCTTAGCTCCGGAGAGCATCGTACCTTCGTCTTTAGCGTCTTTTGTGGTCTACATCCTAGCAGAAAGATTTTCCACTCTGCTGGCAAGGAAAACCTGCGGCAGCACAGAATACATCTCCCATCGTGTTCTGGACGTTGTACGGTGGTCTGCCAAGTGTTTGGCATAAAGAAAAGAAAAGTTGCCCAAAACAGCTTCCAATCGAATATTCATGTGATAGGAAAAGTCAGGAGAGTGCAAAGGTACTGTTTTCTATCAGTTGGCAAGTTGCGCACACAATCCCAGTGTTGTACAGCTTCCTTCTCACCTTTCCGATGCTGCCGCTCTCTCCGGCTCCCGGAGCCGAAGAAGCGGCTTCTTCGCGCAAAGACGATTGTACCGGTCACAGTGCTCTCTTAGCGCGGCTTCTGCCGAAAGAAGCCCGGGAGCGGCGCTTAGCTCCGGAGAGCATCGTACCTTCGTCTTTAGCGTCTTTTGTGGTCTACATCCTAGCAGAAAGCTTTTCCACTCTGTCAGGCAAGGAGACAGTGTGCCAACACATAAAACATCTCCCGTCGTGTTCTGGACGTTGCACGGAGGTCTGCCAAGTGTTTAGCATAAAGGAAAGAAAAGCTGTCCAAAACAGCTTCCAATCGAATATTCATGTGATAGGAAAAGTCAGGAGAGTGCAAAGGTACTGTTTTCTATCAGTTGGCAAGCTGTGCACACAATCCCAGTGTTGTACAGCTTCCTTCTTCACCTTTCCGATGCTGCCGCTCTCTACGGCTCCCGGAGCCGAAGAAGCGGCTTCTTCGCGCAAAGACGATTGTACCGCTCACAGTGCTCTCTTAGCGCGGCTTGTGCCGAAAGAAGCCCGGGAGCGGCGCTTAGCTCCGGAGAGCATTGCACCTTCGCCTTTAGCGTCTTTTGTGGTCTACATCCTAGCAGAAAGCTTTTCCACTCTGTCAGGCAAGGAAAACCTGCCGGAGCACAGAAAACATCTCCCATCGTTTTCTGGACGTTGCACGGAGGTCTGCCAAGTGTTTGACAAGAAGAGAAGAAAAGTTGTCCAAAACAGCTTCCAATCGAATATTCATGTGATAGGAAAAGTCAGGAGAGTGCACAGGTACTGTTTTCTATCAGTTGGCAAGTTGCGCACACAATCCCAGTGTTGTACAGCTTCCTTCTTCACCTTTCCGATGCTGCCGCTCTCTCCGGCTCGCGGAGCCGAAGAAGCGGCTTCTTCGCGCAAAGACGATTGTACCGCTCACAGTGCTCTCTTAGCGCGGCTTCTGCCGAAAGAAGCCCGGGAGCGGCGCTTAGCTCCGGAGAGCATCGTACCTTCGTCTTTAGCGTCTTTTGTGGTCTACATCCTCGCAGAAAGCTTTTCCAATACGTCTGGCAAGGAGACAGTGTGCCAACACAGAAAACATCTCCCGTCGTGTTCTGGACGTTGCACGGAGGTCTGCCAAGTGTTTGGCATTAAGAAAAGAAAAGCTGTCCAAAACAGCTTCCAATCGAATATTCATGTGATAGGAAAAGTCAGGAGAGTGCAAAGGTAGTGTTTTCTATCAGTTGGCAAGCTGTGCACACACAATCCTAGTGTTGTACAGCTTCCTTCTTCACCTTTCCGATGCTGCCGCTCTCTCCGGCTCCCTGAGCTGAAGATGCGGCTTCTTCGCGCAAAGACGATTGTACCGCTCACAGTGCTCTCTTAGCGCGGTTTCTGCCGGAAGAAGCCCGGGAGCGGCGCTTAGCTCCGGAGAGCATCGTACCTTCGTCTTTAGCGTCTTTTGTGGTCTACATCCTAGCAGAAAGCTTTTCCACTCTGTCTGGCAAGGAAAACCTGTACCAGCACAGAAAACATCTCCCATCGTGTTCTGGACGTTGCACGGAGGTCTGCCAAGTGTTTAGCATAAAGGAAAGAAAAGCTGTCCAAAACAGCTTCCAATCGAATATTCATGTGATAGGAAAAGTCAGGAGAGTGCAAAGGTACTGTTTTCTATCAGTTGGCAAGTTGAGCACACAATCCCAGTGTTGTACAGCTTCCTTCTTCACCTTTCCGATGCTGCCGCTCTCTCCGGCTCGCGGAGCCGAAGAAGCGGCTTCTTCGCGCAAAGACGATTGTACCACTCACAGTGCTCTCTTAGCGCGGCTTCTGCCGAAAGAAGCCCGGGAGCGGCGCTTAGCTCCGGAGAGCATCGTACCTTCGTCTTTAGCGTCTTTTGTGGTCTACATCTTAGCAGAAAGCTTTTCCACTCTGTCAGGCAAGGAAAACCTGCCGGAGCACAAAAAACATCTCCCATCGTTTTCTGGACGTTGCACGGAGGTCTGCCAAGTGTTTGACAAGAAGAGAAGAAAAGTTGTCCAAAACAGCTTCCAATCGAATATTCATGTGATCGGAAATTCAGGAGAGTGCAAAGGTACTGTTTTCTATCAGTTGGCAACTTGAGCACACAATCCCACTGTTGTACAGCATCCTTCTTCACCTTTCCGATGCTGCCGCTCTCTCCGGCTCGCGTATCCGAAGAAGCGGCTTCTTCGCGCAAAGACGATTGTACCGCTCACAGTGCTCTCTTAGCGCGGCTTCTGCCGAAAGAAGCCCGGGAGCGGCTCTTAGCTCCGGAGAGCATCGTACCTTCGCCTTTAGCGTCTTTTGTGGTCTACATCCTAGCAGAAAGCTTTTCCACTCTGTCTGGCAAGGAAAACCTGTACCAGCACAGAAAACATCTCCCATCGTCTTCTGGACGTTGCACGGAGGTCTGCCAAGTGTTTGGCATTAAGAAAAGAAAAGCTGTCCAAAACAGCTTCCAATCGAATATTCATGTGATAGGAAAAGTCAGGAGAGTGCAAAGGTAGTGTTTTCTATCAGTTGGCAAGCTGTGCACACAATCCTAGTGTTGTACAGCTTCCTTCTTCACCTTTCCGATGCTGCCGCTCTCTCCGGCTCCCTGAGCCGAAGATGCAGCTTCTTCGCGCAAAGACGATTGTACCGCTCACAGTGTTCTCCTTAGAGCGGCTTCTGCCGAAAGAAGCCCGGGAGCGGCGCTCAGCTCCGGAGAGGATTGTACCTTCGTCTTTAGCGTCTTTTGTGGTCTACATCCTAGCAGAAAGCTTTTCCACTACGTCTGTCAAGGAGACAGTGTGCCAACACAGAAAACATCTCCCGTCGTGTTCTGGACGTTGCACGGAGGTCTGCCAAGTGTTTGGCATAAAGAAAAGAAAAGCTGTCCAAAACAGCTTCCAATGGAATATTCATGTAATTGGAAAAGTCAGGACAGTGGTAAGGTACTGTTTTCTATCAGTTGGCAAGCTGACCACACAATCCCAGTGTTGTACAGCTTCCTTCTTCACCTTTCCGATGCTGCCGCTCTCTCCGGCTCGCGGAGCCGAAGAAGCGGCTTCTTCGCGCAAAGACGATTGTACCGCTCACAGTGCTCTCTTAGCGCGGCTTCTGCCGAAAGAAGCCCGGGAGCGGCGCTTAGCTCCGGAGAGCATCGTACCTTCGTCTTTAGCGTCTTTTGTGGTCTACATCCTAGCAGAAAGCTTTTCCACTCTGCTGGTAAGGAAAACCTGCGCCAGCACAGAAAACATCTCCCATCGTGTTCTGGACGTTGTACGGAGGTCTGCCAAGTGTTTGGCATAAAGAAAAGAAAAGTTGTCCAAAACAGCTTCCAATCGAATATTCATGTGATAGGAAAAGTCAGGAGAGTGCAAAGGTACTGTTTTCTATCAGTTGGCAAGTTGCGCACACAATCCCAGTGTTGTACAGCTTCCTTCTTCACCTTTCCGATGCTGCCGCTCTCTCCGGCTCCCGGAGCCGAAGAAGCGGCTTCTTCGCGCAAAGACGATTTTACCGCTCACAGTGTTCTCGTTAGAGCGGCTTCTGCCGAAAGAAGCCCGGGAGCGGGGCTTAGCTCCGGAGAGCATCGTACCTTCGTCTTTAGCGTCTTTTGTGGTCTACATCCTAGCAGAAAGCTTTTCCACTCTGTCTGGCAAGGAAAACCTGCGCCAGCACAGAGAACATCTCCCAACGTGATCTGGACGTTGCACGGAGGTCTGTCAAGTGTTTGACAAGAAGAGAAGAAAAGTTGTCCAAAACAGCTTCCAATCGAATATTCATGTGATAGGAAAAGTCAGGAGAGTGCAAAGGTACTGTTTTCTATCAGTTGGCAAGCTGTGCACACAATCCCAGTGTTGTACAGCTTCCTTCTTCACCTTTCCGATGCTGCCGCTCTCTACGGCTCCCGGAGCCGAAGAAGCGGCTTCTTCGCGCAAAGACGATTGTACCGCTCACAGTGCTCTCTTAGCGCGGCTTCTGCCGAAAGAAGCCCGGGAGCGGCGCTTAGCTCCGGAGAGCATTGTACCTTCGCCTTTAGCGTCTTTTGTGGTCTACATCCTAGCAGAAAGCTTTTCCACTCTGTCAGGCAAGGAAAACCTGCCGGAGCACAGAAAACATCTCCCATCGTTTTCTGGACGTTGCACGGAGGTCTGCCAAGTGTTTGACAAGAAGAGAAGAAAAGTTGTCCAAAACAGCTTCCAATCGAATATTCATGTGATAGGAAAAGTCAGGAGAGTGCACAGGTACTGTTTTCTATCAGTTGGCAAGTTGCGCACACAATCCCAGTGTTGTACAGCTTCCTTCTTCACCTTTCCGATGCTGCCGCTCTCTCCGGCTCCCGGAGCCGAAGAAGCGGCTTCTTCGCGCAAAGACGATTGTACCGCTCACAGTGCTCTCTTAGCGCGGCTTCTGCCGAAAGAAGCCCGGGAGCGGCTCTTAGCTCCGGAGAGCATCGTACCTTCGTCTTTAGCGTCTTTTGTGGTCTACATCCTCGCAGAAAGCTTTTCCAATACGTCTGGCAAGGAGACAGTGTGCCAACACAGAAAACATCTCCCGTCGTGTTCTGGACGTTGCACGGAGGTCTGCCAAGTGTTTGGCATAAAGAAAAGAAAAGCTGTCCAACACAGCTTCCAATGGAATATTCATGTAATTGGAAAAGTCAGGAGAGTGGTAAGGTACTGTTTTCTATCAGTTGGCAAGTTGAGCACACAATTCCAGTGTTGTACAGCTTCCTTCTTCACCTTTCCGATGCTGCCGCTCTCTCCGGCTCGCGGAGCCGAAGAAGCGGCTTCTTCGCGCAAAGACGATTGTACCGCTCACAGTGCTCTCTTAGCGCGGCTTCTGCCGAAAGAAGCCCGAGAGCGGAGCTTAGATCCGGAGAGCATCGTAGCTTCGTCTTTAGCGTCTTTTGTGGTCTACATCCTAGCAGAAAGCTTTTCCACTCTGTCAGGCAAGGAAAACCTGCCGGAGTACAGAAAACATCTCCCATCGTGTTCTGGACGCTGCACGGAGGTCTGCCAAGTGTTTAGCTTAAAGAAAAGAAAAGCTGTCCAAAACAGCTTCCAATCGAATATTCATGTGATAGGAAAAGTCAGGAGAGTGCAAAGGTACTGTTTTCTATCAGTTGGCAAGCTGTGCACACAATCCCAGTGTTGTACAGCTTCCTTCTTCACCTTTCCGATGCTGCCGCTCTCTCCGGCTCCCGGAGCCGAAGAAGCGGCTTCTTCGCGCAAAGACGATTGTACCGCTCACAGTGCTCTCTTAGCGCGGCTTCTGCCGAAAGAGGCCCGTGAGCGGCGCTTAGCTCCGGAGAGCATCGTACCTTCGTCTTTAGCGTCTTTTGTGGTCTACATCCTAGCAGAAAGCTTTTCCACTCTGCTGGCAAGGAAAACCTGCGCCAGCACAGAAAACATCTCCCATCGTGTTCTGGACGTTGTACGGAGGTCTGCCAAGTGTTTGGCATAAAGAAAAGAAAAGTTGTCCAAAACAGCTTCCAATCGAATATTCATGTGATAGGAAAAGTCAGGAGAGTGCAAAGGTACTGTTTTCTATCAGTTGGCAAGCTGTGCACACAATCCCAGTGTTGTACAGCTTCCTTCTTCACCTTTCCGATGCTGCCGCTCTCTCCGGCTCCCTGAGCCGAAGATGCGGCTTCTTCACGCAAAGACGATTGTACCGCTCACAGTGTTCTCGTTAGAGCGGCTTCTGCCGAAAGAAGCCCGGGAGCTGCGCTCAGCTCCGGAGAGGATCGTACCTTCGTCTTTAGCGTCTTTTGTGGTCTACATCCTAGCAGAAAGCTTTTCCACTACGTCTGTCAAGGAGACAGTGTGCAAACACAGAAAACATCTCCCGTCGTGTTCTGGACGTTGCACGGAGGTCTGCCAAGTGTTTGGCATAAAGAAAAGAAAAGCTGTCCAAAACAGCTTCCAATCGAATATTCATGTGATAGGAAAAGTCAGGAGAGTGCAAAGGTACTGTTTTCTATCAGTTGGCAAGCTGTGCACACAATCCCAGTGTTGTACAGCTTCCTTCTTCACCTTTCCGATGCTGCCGCTCTCTCCGGCTCGCGGAGCCGAAGAAGCGGCTTCTTCGCGCAAAGACGATTGTACCGCTCACAGTGCTCTCTTAGCGCGGCTTCTGCCGAAAGAAGCCCGGGAGCGGAGCTTAGATCCGGAGAGCATCGTAGCTTCGTCTTTAGCGTCTTTTGTGGTCTACATCCTAGCAGAAAGCTTTTCCACTCTGTCAGGCAAGGAAAACCTGCCGGAGCACAGAAAACATCTCCCATCGTGTTCTGAACGCTGCACGGAGGTCTGCCAAGTGTTTGGCATAAAGAAAAGAAAAGCTGTCCAAAACAGCTTCCAATCGAATATTCATGTGATAGGAAAAGTCAGGAGAGTGCACAGGTACTGTTTCCTATCAGTTGGCAAGTTGCGCACACAATCCCAGTGTTGTACAGCTTCCTTCTTCACCTTTCCGATGCTGCCGCTCTCTCCGGCTCGCGGTGCCGAAGAAGCGGCTTCTTCGCGCAAAGACGATTGTACCGCTCACAGTGTTCTCGTTAGAGCGGCTTCTGCCGAAAGAAGCCCGGGAGCGGGGCTTAGCTCCGGAGAGCATCGTACTTTCGTCTTTAGTGTCTTTTGTGGTCTACATCCTAGCAGAAAGCTTTTCCACTCTGTCAGGCAAGGAAAACCTGCCGGAGCACAGAAAACATCTCCCATCGTTTTCTGGACGTTGCACGGAGGTCTGCCAAGTGTTTGACAAGAAGAGAAGAAAAGTTGTCCAAAACAGCTTCCAATCGAATATTCATGTGATAGGAAAAGTCAGGAGAGTGGTAAGGTACTGTTCTCTATCAGTTGGCAAGTTGCGCACACAATCCCAGTGTTGTACAGCTTCCTTCTTCACCTTTCCGATGCTGCCGCTCTCTCCGGCTCCCGGAGCCGAAGAAGCGGCTTCTTCGCGCAAAGACTATTGTACCGCTCACAGTGCTCTCTTAGCGCCCCTTCTGCCGAAAGAAGCCCGGCAGCGTCTCTTAGCTCCGGAGAGCATCGTACCTTCGTCTTTAGCGTCTTTTGTGGTCTACATCCTAGCAGAAAGCTTTTCCACTCTGTCTGGCAAGGAAAACCTGTACCAGCACAGAAAACATCTCCCATCGTGTTCTGGACGTTGCACGGAGGTCTGCCAAGTGTTTGGCATTAAGAAAAGAAAAGCTGTCCAAAACAGCTTCCAATCGAATATTCATGTGATAGGAAAAGTCAGGAGAGTGCAAAGGTAGTGTTTTCTATCAGTTGGCAAGCTGTGCACACAATCCTAGTGTTGTACAGCTTCCTTCTTCACCTTTCCGATGCTGCCGCTCTCTCCGGCTCCCTGAGCCGAAGATGCGGCTTCTTCGCGCAAAGAATATTTTACCGCTCACAGTGCTCTCTTAGCGCGGCTTCTGCCGAAAGAAGCCCGGGAGCGGCGCTTAGCTCCGGAGAGCATCGTACCTTCGTCTTTAGCGTCTTTTGTTGGTCTACATCCTAGCAGAAAGCTTTTCCACTCTGTCTGGCAAGGAAAACCTGTACCAGCACAGAAAACATCTCCTAACATATTCTCGACGTTGCACGGAGGTCTGCCAAGTGTTTAGCATAAAGGAAAGAAAAGCTGTCCAAAACAGCTTCCAATCGAATATTCATGTGATAGGAAAAGTCAGGAGAGTGCAAAGGTACTGTTTTCTATCAGTTGGCAAGTTGAGCACACAATCCCAGTGTTGTACAGCTTCCTTCTTCACCTTTCCGATGCTGCCGCTCTCTCCGGCTCGCGGAGCCGAAGAAGCGGCTTCTTCGCGCAAAGACGATTGTACCGGTCACAGTGCTCTCTTAGCGCGGCTTCTGCCGAAAGAAGCCCGGGAGCGGCGCTTAGCTCCGGAGAGCATCGTACCTTCGTCTTTAGCGTCTTTTGTGGTCTACATCCTCGCAGAAAGCTTTTCCACTCTGTCTGGCAAGGAAAACCTGCCGGAGCACAGAAAACATATCCCATCGTTTTCTGGACGTTGCACGGAGGTCTGCCAAGTGTTTGACAAGAAGAGAAGAAAAGTTGTCCAAAACAGCTTCCAATCGAATATTCATGTGATAGGAAAAGTCAGGAGAGTGCACAGGTACTGTTTTCTATCAGTTGGCAAGTTGCGCACACAATCCCAGTGTTGTACAGCATCCTTCTTCACCTTTCCGATGCTGCCGCTCTCTCCGGCTCGCGGTGCCGAAGAAGCGGCTTCTTCGCGCAAAGACGATTGTACTGCTCACAGTGCTCTCTTAGCGCGGCTTCTGCCGAAAGAAGCCCGGGAGCGGCTCTTAGCTCCGGAGAGCATCGTAACTTCGTCTTTAGCGTCTTTTGTGGTCTACATCCTAGCAGAAAGCTTTTCCACTCTGCTGGTAAGGAAAACCTGCGCCAGCACAGAAAACATCTCCCATCGTGTTCTGGACGTTGTACGGAGGTCTGCCAAGTGTTTGGCATAAAGAAAAGAAAAGTTGTCCAAAACAGCTTCCAATCGAATATTCATGTGATAGGAAAAGTCAGGAGAGTGCAAAGGTACTGTTTTCTATCAGTTGGCAAGTTGCGCACACAATCCCAGTGTTGTACAGCTTCCTTCTTCACCTTTCCGATGCTGCCGCTCTCTCCGGCTCCCGGAGCCGAAGAAGCGGCTTCTTCGCGCAAAGACGATTGTACCGCTCACAGTGTTCTCGTTAGAGCGGCTTCTGCCGAAAGAAGCCCGGGAGCGGGGCTTAGCTCCGGAGAGGATCGTACCTTCGTCTTTAGCGTCTTTTGTGGTCTACATCCTAGCAGAAAGCTTTTCCACTCTGTCTGGCAAGGAAAACCTGCGCCAGCACAGAGAACATCTCCCAACGTGATCTGGACGTTGCACGGAGGTCTGTCAAGTGTTTGACAAGAAGAGAAGGAAAGTTGTCCAAAACAGCTTCCAATCGAATATTCATGTGATAGGAAAAGTCAGGAGAGTGCAAAGGTACTGTTTTCTATCAGTTGGCAAGCTGTGCACACAATCCCAGTGTTGTACAGCTTCTTTCTTCACCTTTCCGATGCTGCCGCTCTCTACGGCTCCCGGAGCCGAAGAAGCGGCTTCTTCGCGCAAAGACGATTGTACCGCTCACAGTGCTCTCTTAGCGCGGCTTCTGCCGAAAGAAGCCCGGGAGCGGCGCTTAGCTCCGGAGAGCATTGCACCTTCGCCTTTAGCGTCTTTTGTGGTCTACATCCTAGCAGAAAGCTTTTCCACTCTGTCAGGCAAGGAAAACCTGCCGGAGCACAGAAAACATCTCCCATCGTTTTCTGGACGTTGCACGGAGGTCTGCCAAGTGTTTGACAAGAAGAGAAGAAAAGTTGTCCAAAACAGCTTCCAATCGAATATTCATGTGATAGGAAAAGTCAGGAGAGTGCACAGGTACTGTTTTCTATCAGTTGGCAAGTTGCGCACACAATCCCAGTGTTGTACAGCTTCCTTCTTCACCTTTCCGATGCTGCCGCTCTCTCCGGCTCCCGGAGCCGAAGAAGCGGCTTCTTCGCGCAAAGACGATTGTACCGCTCACAGTGCTCTCTTAGCGCGGCTTCTGCCGAAAGAAGCCCGGGAGCGGCTCTTAGCTCCGGAGAGCATCGTACCTTCGTCTTTAGCGTCTTTTGTGGTCTACATCCTCGCAGAAAGCTTTTCCAATACGTCTGGCAAGGAGACAGTGTGCCAACACAGAAAACATCTCCCGTCGTGTTCTGGACGTTGCACGGAGGTCTGCCAAGTGTTTGACAAGAAGAGAAGAAAAGTTGTCCAAAACAGCTTCCAATCGAATATTCATGTGATAGGAAAAGTCAGGAGAGTGCAAAGGTACTGTTTTCTATCAGTTGGCAAGTTGAGCACACAATCCCAGTGTTGTACAGCTTCCTTCTTCACCTTTCCAATGCTGCCGCTCTCTCCGGCTCCCGGAGCCGAAGAAGCGGCTTCTTCGCCCAAAGACGATTGTACCGCTCACAGTGCTCTCTTAGCTCCGCTTCTGCCGAAAGAAGCCCGGGAGCGGTGCTTAGCTCCGGAGAGCATCGTACCTTCGTCTTTAGCGTCTTTTGTGGTCTACATCCTAGCAGAAAGATTTTCCACTCTGTCTGGCAAGGAAAACCTGTACCAGCACAGAAAACATCTCCCATCGTGTTCTGGACGTTGCACGGAGGTCTGCCAAGTGTTTGGCATTAAGAAAAGAAAAGCTGTCCAAAACAGCTTCCAATCGAATATTCATGTGATAGGAAAAGTCAGGAGAGTGCAAAGGTAGTGTTTTCTATCAGTTGGCAAGCTGTGCACACACAATCCTAGTGTTGTACAGCTTCCTTCTTCACCTTTCCGATGCTGCCGCTCTCTCCGGCTCCCTGAGCTGAAGATGCGGCTTCTTCGCGCAAAGACGATTGTACCGCTCACAGTGCTCTCTTAGCGCGGTTTCTGCCGAAAGAAGCCCGGGAGCGGCGCTTAGCTCCGGAGAGCATCGTACCTTCGTCTTTAGCGTCTTTTGTTGGTCTACATCCTAGCAGAAAGCTTTTCCACTCTGTCTGGCAAGGAAAACCTGTACCAGCACAGAAAACATCTCCCATCGTGTTCTGGACGTTGCACGGAGGTCTGCCAAGTGTTTAGCATAAAGGAAAGAAAAGCTGTCCAAAACAGCTTCCAATCGAATATTCATGTGATAGGAAAAGTCAGGAGAGTGCAAAGGTACTGTTTTCTATCAGTTGGCAAGTTGAGCACACAATCCCAGTGTTGTACAGCTTCCTTCTTCACCTTTCCGATGCTGCCGCTCTCTCCGGCTCGCGGAGCCGAAGAAGCGGCTTCTTCGCGCAAAGACGATTGTACCGGTCACAGTGCTCTCTTAGCGCGGCTTCTGCCGAAAGAAGCCCGGGAGCGGCGCTTAGCTCCGGAGAGCATCGTACCTTCGTCTTTAGCGTCTTTTGTGGTCTAAATCTTAGCAGAAAGCTTTTCCACTCTGTCAGGCAAGGAAAACCTGCCGGAGCACAAAAAACATCTCCCATCGTTTTCTGGACGTTGCACGGAGGTCTGCCAAGTGTTTGACAAGAAGAGAAGAAAAGTTGTCCAAAACAGCTTCCAATCGAATATTCATGTGATAGGAAAAGTCAGGAGAGTGCAAAGGTACTGTTTTCTATCAGTTGGCAAGTTGCGCACACAATCCCAGTGTTGTACAGCTTCCTTCTTCACCTTTCCGATGCTGCCGCTCTCTCCGGCTCGCGGAGCCGAAGAAGCGGCTTCTTCGCGCAAAGACGATTGTACCGCTCACAGTGCTCTCTTAGCGCGGCTTCTGCCGAAAGAAGCCCGGGAGCGGCTCTTAGCTCCGGAGAGCATCGTACCTTCGTCTTTAGCGTCTTTTGTGGTCTACATCCTAGCAGAAAGATTTTCCACTCTGCTGGCAAGGAAAACCTGCGCCAGCACAGAAAACATCTCCCATCGTGTTCTGGACGTTGTACGGTGGTCTGCCAAGTGTTTGGCATAAAGAAAAGAAAAGTTGTCCAAAACAGCTTCCAATCGAATATTCATGTGATAGGAAAAGTCAGGAGAGTGCAAAGGTACTGTTTTCTATCAGTTGGCAAGTTGCGCACACAATCCCAGTGTTGTACAGCTTCCTTCTCACCTTTCCGATGCTGCCGCTCTCTCCGGCTCCCGGAGCCGAAGAAGCGGCTTCTTCGCGCAAAGACGATTGTACCGCTCACAGTGCTCTCTTAGCGCGGCTTCTGCCGAAAGAAGCCCGGGAGCGGCGCTTAGCTCCGGAGAGCATCGTACCTTCGTCTTTAGCGTCTTTTGTGGTCTACATCTTAGCAGAAAGCTTTTCCACTCTGTCAGGCAAGGAAAACCTGCCGGAGCACAAAAAACATCTCCCATCGTTTTCTGGACGTTGCACGGAGGTCTGCCAAGTGTTTGACAAGAAGAGAAGAAAAGTTGTCCAAAACAGCTTCCAATCGAATATTCATGTGATAGGAAAAGTCAGGAGAGTGCAAAGGTACTGTTTTCTATCAGTTGGCAAGTTGTGCACACAATCCCAGTGCAGTACAGCTTCCTTCTTCACCTTTCCGATGCTGCCGCTCTCTCCGGCTCGCGGAGCCGAAGAAGCGGCTTCTTCGCGCAAAGACGATTGTACCGGTCACAGTGCTCTCTTAGCGCGGCTTCTGCCGAAAGAAGCCCGGGAGCGGCTCTTAGCTCCGGAGAGCATCGTACCTTCGTCTTTAGCGTCTTTTGTGGTCTACATCCTAGCAGAAAGCTTTTCCACTCTGTCTGGCAAGGAAAACCTGCGCCAGCACAGAGAACATCTCCCAACGTGATCTGGACGTTGCACGGAGGTCTGTCAAGTGTTTGACAAGAAGAGAAGGAAAGTTGTCCAAAACAGCTTCCAATCGAATATTCATGTGATAGGAAAAGTCAGGAGAGTGCAAAGGTACTGTTTTCTATCAGTTGGCAAGCTGCGCACACAATCCCAGTGTTGTACAGCTTCTTTCTTCACCTTTCCGATGCTGCCGCTCTCTACGGCTCCCGGAGCCGAAGAAGCGGCTTCTTCGCGCAAAGACGATTGTACCGCTCACAGTGCTCTCTTAGCGCGGCTTCTGCCGAAAGAAGCCCGGGAGCGGCGCTTATCTCCGGAGAGCATCGTACCTTCGTCTTTAGCGTCTTTTGTGGTCTACATCCGCGCAGAAAGCTTTTCCACTCTGTCAGGCAAGGAGACAGTGTGCCAACACAGAAAACATCTCCCGTCGTGTTCTGGACGTTGCACGGAGGTCTGCCAAGTGTTTGGCATAAAGAAAAGAAAAGCTGTCCAAAACAGCTTCCAATGGAATATTCATGTAATTGGAAAAGTCAGGACAGTGGTAAGGTACTGTTTTCTATCAGTTGGCAAGCTGAGCACACAATCCCAGTGTTGTACAGCTTCCTTCTTCACCTTTCCGATGCTGCCGCTCTCTCCGGCTCGCGGAGCCGAAGAAGCGGCTTCTTCGCGCAAAGACGATTGTACCGCTCACAGTGCTCTCTTAGCGCGGCTTCTGCCGAAAGAAGCCCGGGAGCGGCGCTTAGCTCCGGAGAGCATCGTACCTTCGTCTTTAGCGTCTTTTGTGGTCTACATCCTAGCAGAAAGCTTTTCCACTCTGCTGGTAAGGAAAACCTGCGCCAGCACAGAAAACATCTCCCATCGTGTTCTGGACGTTGTACGGAGGTCTGCCAAGTGTTTGGCATAAAGAAAAGAAAAGTTGTCCAAAACAGCTTCCAATCGAATATTCATGTGATAGGAAAAGTCAGGAGAGTGCAAAGGTACTGTTTTCTATCAGTTGGCAAGTTGCGCACACAATCCCAGTGTTGTACAGCTTCCTTCTTCACCTTTCCGATGCTGCCGCTCTCTCCGGCTCCCGGAGCCGAAGAAGCGGCTTCTTCGCGCAAAGACGATTGTACCGCTCACAGTGTTCTCGTTAGAGCGGCTTCTGCCGAAAGAAGCCCGGGAGCGGGGCTTAGCTCCGGAGAGGATCGTACCTTCGTCTTTAGCGTCTTTTGTGGTCTACATCCTAGCAGAAAGCTTTTCCACTCTGTCTGGCAAGGAAAACCTGCGCCAGCACAGAGAACATCTCCCAACGTGATCTGGACGTTGCACGGAGGTCTGTCAAGTGTTTGACAAGAAGAGAAGAAAAGTTGTCCAAAACAGCTTCCAATCGAATATTCATGTGATAGGAAAAGTCAGGAGAGTGCAAAGGTACTGTTTTCTATCAGTTGGCAAGCTGTGCACACAATCCCAGTGTTGTACAGCTTCCTTCTTCACCTTTCCGATGCTGCCGCTCTCTACGGCTCCTGGAGCCGAAGAAGCGGCTTCTTCGCGCAAAGACGATTGTACCGCTCACAGTGCTCTCTTAGCGCGGCTTCTGCCGAAAGAAGCCCGGGAGCGGCGCTTAGCTCCGGAGAGCATTGTACCTTCGCCTTTAGCGTCTTTTGTGGTCTACATCCTAGCAGAAAGCTTTTCCACTCTGTCAGGCAAGGAAAACCTGCCGGAGCACAGAAAACATCTCCCATCGTTTTCTGGACGTTGCACGGAGGTCTGCCAAGTGTTTGACAAGAAGAGAAGAAAAGTTGTCCAAAACAGCTTCCAATCGAATATTCATGTGATAGGAAAAGTCAGGAGAGTGCACAGGTACTGTTTTCTATCAGTTGGCAAGTTGCGCACACAATCCCAGTGTTGTACAGCTTCCTTCTTCACCTTTCCGATGCTGCCGCTCTCTCCGGCTCCCGGAGCCGAAGAAGCGGCTTCTTCGCGCAAAGACGATTGTACCGCTCACAGTGCTCTCTTAGCGCGGCTTCTGCCGAAAGAAGCCCGGGAGCGGCGCTTAGCTCCGGAGAGCATCGTACCTTCGTCTTTAGCGTCTTTTGTGGTCTACATCCTCGCAGAAAGCTTTTCCACTCTGTCAGGCAAGGAAAACCTGCCGGAGCACAGAAAACATCTCCCATCGTTTTCTGGACGTTGCACGGAGGTCTGCCAAGTGTTTGACAAGAAGAGAAGAAAAGTTGTCCAAAACAGCTTCCAATCGAATATTCATGTGATAGGAAAAGTCAGGAGAGTGCAAAGGTACTGTTTTCTATCAGTTGGCAAGTTGAGCACACAATCCCAGTGTTGTACAGCTTCCTTCTTCACCTTTCCGATGCTGCCGCTCTCTCCGGCTCCCGGAGCCGAAGAAGCGGCTTCTTCGCCCAAAGACGATTGTACCGCTCACAGTGCTCTCTTAGCTCCGCTTCTGCCGAAAGAAGCCCGGGAGCGGCGCTTAGCTCCGGAGAGCATCGTACCTTCGTCTTTAGCGTCTTTTGTGGTCTACATCCTAGCAGAAAGCTTTTCCACTCTGTCTGGCAAGGAAAACCTGTACCAGCACAGAAAACATCTCCCATCGTGTTCTGGACGTTGCACGGAGGTCTGCCAAGTGTTTGGCATTAAGAAAAGAAAAGCTGTCCAAAACAGCTTCCAATCGAATATTCATGTGATAGGAAAAGTCAGGAGAGTGCAAAGGTAGTGTTTTCTATCAGTTGGCAAGCTGTGCACACAGTCCTAGTGTTGTACAGCTTCCTTCTTCACCTTTCCGATGCTGCCGCTCTCTCCGGCTCCCTGAGCTGAAGATGCGGCTTCTTCGCGCAAAGACGATTGTACCGCTCACAGTGCTCTCTTAGCGCGGTTTCTGCCGAAAGAAGCCCGGGAGCGGCGCTTAGCTCCGGAGAGCATCGTACCTTCATCTTTAGCGTCTTTTGTTGGTCTACATCCTAGCAGAAAGCTTTTCCACTCTGTCTGGCAAGGAAAACCTGTACCAGCACAGAAAACATCTCCCATCGTGTTCTGGACGTTGCACGGAGGTCTGCCAAGTGTTTGACAAGAAGAGAAGAAAAGTTGTCCAAAACAGCTTCCAATCGAATATTCATGTGATAGGAAAAGTCAGGAGAGTGCAAAGGTACTGTTTTCTATCAGTTGGCAAGTTGCGCACACAATCCCAGTGCAGTACAGCATCCTACTTCACCTTTCCGATGCTGCCGCTCTCTCCGGCTCCTGGAGCCGAAGAAGCGGCTTCTTCGCGCAAAGACGATTGTACCGGTCACAGTGCTCTCTTAGCGCGGCTTCTGCCGAAAGAAGCCCGGGAGCGGCTCTTAGCTCCGGAGAGCATCGTACCTTCGTCTTTAGCGTCTTTTGTGGTCTACATCCTAGCAGAAAGATTTTCCACTCTGCTGGCAAGGAAAACCTGCGGCAGCACAGAAAACATCTCCCATCGTGTTCTGGACGTTGTACGGTGGTCTGCCAAGTGTTTGGCATAAAGAAAAGAAAAGTTGCCCAAAACAGCTTCCAATCGAATATTCATGTGATAGGAAAAGTCAGGAGAGTGCAAAGGTACTGTTTTCTATCAGTTGGCAAGTTGCGCACACAATCCCAGTGTTGTACAGCTTCCTTCTCACCTTTCCGATGCTGCCGCTCTCTCCGGCTCCCGGAGCCGAAGAAGCGGCTTCTTCGCGCAAAGACGATTGTACCGGTCACAGTGCTCTCTTAGCGCGGCTTCTGCCGAAAGAAGCCCGGGAGCGGCGCTTAGCTCCGGAGAGCATCGTACCTTCGTCTTTAGCGTCTTTTGTGGTCTACATCCTAGCAGAAAGCTTTTCCACTCTGTCAGGCAAGGAGACAGTGTGCCAACACATAAAACATCTCCCGTCGTGTTCTGGACGTTGCACGGAGGTCTGCCAAGTGTTTGACAAGAAGAGAAGAAAAGTTGTCCAAAACAGCTTCCAATCGAATATTCATGTGATAGGAAAAGTCAGGAGAGTGCAAAGGTACTGTTTTCTATCAGTTGGCAACTTGAGCACACAATCCCAGTGTTGTACAGCTTCCTTCTTCACCTTTCCGATGCTGCCGCTCTCTCCGGCTCCCGGAGCCGAAGAAGCGGCTTCTTCGCGCAAAGACGATTGTACCGCTCACAGTGCTCTCTTAGCGCCGCTTCTGCCGAAAGAAGCCCGGGAGCGGCGCTTAGCTCCGGAGAGCATCGTACCTTCGCCTTTAGCGTCTTTTGTGGTCTACATCCTAGCAGAAAGCTTTTCCACTCTGTCTGGCAAGGAAAACCTGTACCAGCACAGAAAACATCTCCCATCGTCTTCTGGACGTTGCACGGAGGTCTGCCAAGTGTTTGGCATTAAGAAAAGAAAAGCTGTCCAAAACAGCTTCCAATCGAATATTCATGTGATAGGAAAAGTCAGGAGAGTGCAAAGGTACTGTTTTCTATCAGTTGGCAAGCTGTGCACACAATCCTAGTGTTGGACAGCTTCCTTCTTCACCTTTCCGATGCTGCCGCTCTCTCCGGCTCCCTGAGCCGAAGATGCGGCTTCTTCGCGCAAAGACGATTGTACCGCTCACAGTGTTCTCCTTAGAGCGGCTTCTGCCGAAAGAAGCCCGGGAGCGGCGCTCAGCTCCGGAGAGGATTGTACCTTCGTCTTTAGCGTCTTTTGTGGTCTACATCCTAGCAGAAAGCTTTTCCACTACGTCTGTCAAGGAGACAGTGTGCCAACACAGAAAACATCTCCCGTCGTGTTCTGGACGTTGCACGGAGGTCTGCCAAGTGTTTGGCATAAAGAAAAGAAAAGCTGTCCAACACAGCTTCCAATGGAATATTCATGTAATTGGAAAAGTCAGGAGAGTGGTAAGGTACTGTTTTCTATCAGTTGGCAAGTTGAGCACACAATTCCAGTGTTGTACAGCTTCCTTCTTCACCTTTCCGATGCTGCCGCTCTCTCCGGCTCGCGGAGCCGAAGAAGCGGCTTCTTCGCGCAAAGACGATTGTACCGCTCACAGTGCTCTCTTAGCGCGGCTTCTGCCGAAAGAAGCCCGGGAGCGGAGCTTAGATCCGGAGAGCATCGTAGCTTCGTCTTTAGCGTCTTTTGTGGTCTACATCCTAGCAGAAAGCTTTTCCACTCTGTCAGGCAAGGAAAACCTGCCGGAGTACAGAAAACATCTCCCATCGTGTTCTGGACGCTGCACGGAGGTCTGCCAAGTGTTTAGCTTAAAGAAAAGAAAAGCTGTCCAAAACAGCTTCCAATCGAATATTCATGTGATAGGAAAAGTCAGGAGAGTGCAAAGGTACTGTTTTCTATCAGTTGGCAAGCTGTGCACACAATCCCAGTGTTGTACAGCTTCCTTCTTCACCTTTCCGATGCTGCCGCTCTCTCCGGCTCCCTGAGCCGAAGATGCGGCTTCTTCACGCAAAGACGATTGTACCGCTCACAGTGTTCTCGTTAGAGCGGCTTCTGCCGAAAGAAGCCCGGGAGCTGCGCTCAGCTCCGGAGAGGATCGTACCTTCGTCTTTAGCGTCTTTTGTGGTCTACATCCTAGCAGAAAGCTTTTCCAATACGTCTGGCAAGGAGACAGTGTGCAAACACAGAAAACATCTCCCGTCGTGTTCTGGACGTTGCACGGAGGTCTGCCAAGTGTTTGGCATAAAGAAAAGAAAAGCTGACCAAAACAGCTTCCAATCGAATATTCATGTGATAGGAAAAGTCAGGAGAGTGCAAAGGTACTGTTTTCTATCAGTTGGCAAGCTGTGCACACAATCCCAGTGTTGTACAGCTTCCTTCTTCACCTTTCCGATGCTGCCGCTCTCTCCGGCTCGCGGAGCCGAAGAAGCGGCTTCTTCGCGCAAAGAAGATTTTACCGCTCACAGTGCTCTCTTAGCGCGGCTTCTGCCGAAAGAAGCCCGGGAGCGGCGCTTAGCTCCGGAGAGCATCGTACCTTCGTCTTTAGCGTCTTTTGTGGTCTACATCCTCGCAGAAAGCTTTTCCAATACGTCTGGCAAGGAGACAGTGTGCCAACACAGAAAACATCTCCCGTCGTGTTCTGGACGTTGCACGGAGGTCTGCCAAGTGTTTGACAAGAAGAGAAGAAAAGTTGTCCAAAACAGCTTCCAATCGAATATTCATGTGATAGGAAAAGTCAGGAGAGTGCAAAGGTACTGTTTTCTATCAGTTGGCAAGTTGAGCACACAATCCCAGTGTTGTACAGCTTCCTTCTTCACCTTTCCGATGCTGCCGCTCTCTCCGGCTCCTGGAGCCGAAGAAGCGGCTTCTTCGCGCAAAGACTATTGTACCGCTCACAGTGCTCTCTTAGCGCCCCTTCTGCCGAAAGAAGCCCGGCAGCGTCTCTTAGCTCCGGAGAGCATCGTACCTTCGTCTTTAGCGTCTTTTGTTGGTCTACATCCTAGCAGAAAGCTTTTCCACTCTGTCTGGCAAGGAAAACCTGTACCAGCACAGAAAACATCTCCCATCGTGTTCTGGACGTTGCACGGAGGTCTGCCAAGTGTTTAGCATAAAGGAAAGAAAAGCTGTCCAAAACAGCTTCCAATCGAATATTCATGTGATAGGAAAAGTCAGGAGAGTGCAAAGGTACTGTTTTCTATCAGTTGGCAAGTTGAGCACACAATCCCAGTGTTGTACAGCTTCCTTCTTCACCTTTCCGATGCTGCCGCTCTCTCCGGCTCCCGGAGCCGAAGAAGCGGCTTCTTCGCGCAAAGACGATTGTACCGCTCACAGTGCTCTCTTAGCGCGGCTTCTGCCGAAAGAAGCCCGGGAGCGGCGCTTAGCTCCGGAGAGCATCGTACCTTCGTCTTTAGCGTCTTTTGTGGTCTACATCCTAGCAGAAAGCTTTTCCACTCTGTCTGGCAAGGAAAACCTGCCGGAGCACAAAAAACATCTCCCATCGTTTTCTGGACGTTGCACGGAGGTCTGCCAAGTGTTTGACAAGAAGAGAAGAAAATTGTCCTAAACAGCTTCCAATCGAATATTCATGTGATAGGAAAAGTCAGGAGGGTGCACAGGTTCTGTTTTCTATCAGTTGGCAAGTTGCGCACACAATCCCAGTGTTGTACAGCTTCCTTCTTCACCTTTCCGATGCTGCTGCTCTCTCCGGCTCGCGGAGCCGAAGAAGCGGCTTCTTCGCGCAAAGACGATTTTACCGCTCACAGTGCTCTCTTAGCGCGGCTTCTGCCGAAAGAAGCCCGGGAGCGGCGCTTAGCTCCGGAGAGCATCGTACCTTCGTCTTTAGCATCTTTTGTGGTCTACATCCTCGCAGAAAGCTTTTCCACTCTGTCAGGCAAGGAAAACCTGTACCAGCACAGAAAACATCTCCCATGGTTTTCTGGACGTTGCACGGAGGTCTGCCAAGTGTTTGACAAGAAGAGAAGAAAAGTTGTCCAAAACAGCTTCCAATCGAATATTCATGTGATAGGAAAAGTCAGGAGAGTGCACAGGTACTGTTTTCTATCAGTTGGCAAGTTGCGCACACAATCCCAGTGTTGTACAGCTTCCTTCTTCACCTTTCCGATGCTGCCGCTCTCTCCGGCTCCTGGAGCCGAAGAAGCGGCTTCTTCGCGCAAAGAAGATTTTACCGCACACAGTGCTCTCTTAGCGCGGCTTCTGCCGAAAGAAGCCCGGGAGCGGCGCTTAGCTCCGGAGAGCATCGTACCTTCGTCTTTAGCGTCTTTTGTGGTCTACATCCTAGCAGATAGCTTTTCCACTCTGTCTGGCAAGGAAAACCTGTACCAGCACAGAAAACATCTCCCGTCGTGTTCTGGACGTTGCACGGAGGTCTGCCAAGTGCTTGGCATGAAGAAAAGAAAAGCTGTCCAAAACAGCTTCCAATCGAATATTCATGTGATAGGAAAAGTCAGGAGAGTGCAAAGGTACTGTTTTCTATCAGTTGGCAAGCTGTGCACACAATCCTAGTGTTGTACAGCTTCCTTCTTCACCTTTCCGATGCTGCCGCTCTCTCCGGCTCCCGGAGCCGAAGATGCGGCTTCTTCACGCAAAGACGATTGTACCGCTCACAGTGTTCTCCTTAGAGCGGCTTCTGCCGAAAGAAGCCCGGGAGCCGCGCTCAGCTCCGGAGAGGATCGTACCTTCGTCTTTAGCGTCTTTTGTGGTCTACATCCTAGCAGAAAGCTTTTCCACTACGTCTGTCAAGGAGACAGTGTGCCAACACAGAAAACATCTCCCATCGTGTTCTGGACGTTGCACGGAGGTCTGCCAAGTGTTTGGCATAAAGAAAAGAAAAGCTGACCAAAACAGCTTCCAATCGAATATTCATGTGATAGGAAAAGTCAGGAGAGTGCAAAGGTACTGTTTTCTATCAGTTGGCAAGTTGAGCACACAATCCCAGTGTTGTACAGCTTCCTTCTTCACCTTTCCGATGCTGCCGCTCTCTCCGGCTCGCGGAGCCGAAGAAGCGGCTTCTTCGCGCAAAGACGATTGTACCGCTCACAGTGCTCTCGTTCGAGCGGCTTCTGCCGAAAGAAGCCCGGGAGCGGAGCTTAGATCCGGAGAGCATCGTAGCTTCGTCTTTAGCGTCTTTTGTGGTCTACATCCTAGCAGAAAGCTTTTCCACTCTGTCAGGCAAGGAAAACCTGCCGGAGCACAGAAAACATCTCCCATCGTGTTCTGGACGCTGCACGGAGGTCTGCCAAGTGTTTGGCATAAAGAAAAGAAAACCTGTCCAAAACAGCTTCCAATCGAATATTCATGTGATTACAAAAGTCAGGAGAATGGTAAGGTACTGTTTTCTATCAGTTGGCAAGCTGTGCACACAATCCTAGTGTTGTACAGCTTCCTTCTTCACCTTTCCGATGCTGCCGCTCTCTCCGGCTCCCTGAGCCGAAGAAGCGGCTTCTTCGCGCAAAGACGATTGTACCGCTCACAGTGTTCTCGTTAGAGCGGCTTCTGCCGAAAGAAGCCCGGGAGCGGCTCTTAGCTCCGGAGAGCATCGTACCTTCGTCTATAGTGTCTTTTGTGGTCTACATCCTAGCAGAAAGCTTTTCCACTCTGTCAGGCAAGGAAAACCTGCCGGAGTACAGAAAACATCTCCCATCGTGTTCTGGACGCTGCACGGAGGTCTGCCAAGTGTTTAGCTTAAAGAAAAGAAAAGCTGTCCAAAACAGCTTCCAATCGAATATTCATGTGATAGGAAAAGTCAGGAGAGTGCAAAGGTACTGTTTTCTATCAGTTGGCAAGTTGAGCACACAATCCCAGTGTTGTACAGCTTCCTTCTTCACCTTTCCGATGCTGCCGCTCTCTCCGGCTCCCGGAGCCGAAGAAGCGGCTTCTTGGCGCAAAGACTATTGTACCGCTCACAGTGCTCTCTTAGCGCCCCTTCTGCCGAAAGAAGCCCGGCAGCGTCTCTTAGCTCCGGAGAGCATCGTACCTTCGTCTTTAGCGTCTTTTGTGGTCTACATCCTAGCAGAAAGCTTTTCCACTCTGTCTGGCAAGGAAAACCTGTACCAGCACAGAAAACATCTCCCATCGTGTTCTGGACGTTGCACGGAGGTCTGCCAAGTGTTTGGCATTAAGAAAAGAAAAGCTGTCCAAAACAGCTTCCAATCGAATATTCATGTGATAGGAAAAGTCAGGAGAGTGCAAAGGTAGTGTTTTCTATCAGTTGTCAAGCTGTGCACACAATCCTAGTGTTGTACAGCTTCCTTCTTCAAGTTTCCGATGCTGCCGCTCTCTCCGGCTCCCTGAGCCGAAGATGCGGCTTCTTCGCGCAAAGACGATTGTACCGCTCACAGTGCTCTCTTAGCGCGGCTTCTGCCGAAAGAAGCCCGGGAGCGGCGCTTAGCTCCGGAGAGCATCGTACCTTCGTCTTTAGCGTCTTTTGTTGGTCTACATCCTAGCAGAAAGCTTTTCCACTCTGTCTGGCAAGGAAAACCTGTACCAGCACAGAAAACATCTCCCATCGTGTTCTGGACGTTGCACGGAGGTCTGCTAAGTGTTTAGCATAAAGGAAAGAAAAGCTGTCCAAAACAGCTTCCAATCGAATATTCATGTGATAGGAAAAGTCAGGAGAGTGCAAAGGTACTGTTTTCTATCAGTTGGCAAGTTGAGCACACAATCCCAGTGTTGTACAGCTTCCTTCTTCACCTTTCCGATGCTGCCGCTCTCTCCGGCTCGCGGAGCCGAAGAAGCGGCTTCTTCGCGCAAAGACGATTGTACCGCTCACAGTGCTCTCTTAGCGCGGCTTCTGCCGAAAGAAGCCCGGGAGCGGCGCTTAGCTCCGGAGAGCATCGTACCTTCGTCTTTAGCGTCTTTTGTGGTCTACATCCTAGCAGAAAGCTTTTCCACTCTGTCTGGCAAGGAAAACCTGCCGGAGCACAAAAAACATCTCCCATCGTTTTCTGGACGTTGCACGGAGGTCTGCCAAGTGTTTGACAAGAAGAGAAGAAAATTGTCCAAAACAGCTTCCAATCGAATATTCATGTGATAGGAAAAGTCAGGAGGGTGCACAGGTTCTGTTTTCTATCAGTTGGCAAGTTGCGCACACAATCCCAGTGTTGTACAGCTTCCTTCTTCACCTTTCCGATGCTGCTGCTCTCTCCGGCTCCCGGAGCCGAAGAAGCGGCTTCTTCGCGCAAAGACGATTGTACCGGTCACAGTGCTCTCTTAGCGCGGCTTCTGCCGAAAGAAGCCCGGGAGCGGCGCTTAGCTCCGGAGAGCATCGTACCTTCGTCTTTAGCGTCTTTTGTGGTCTACATCCTCGCAGAAAGCTTTTCCAATACGTCTGGCAAGGAGACAGTGTGCCAACACAGAAAACATCTCCCGTCGTGTTCTGGACGTTGCACGGAGGTCTGCCAAGTGTTTGACAAGAAGAGAAGAAAAGTTGTCCAAAACAGCTTCCAATCGAATATTCATGTGATAGGAAAAGTTAGGAGAGTGCAAAGGTACTGTTTTCAATCAGTTGGCAAGTTGAGCACACAATTCCAGTGTTGTACAGCTTCCTTCTTCACCTTTCCGATGCTGCCGCTCTCTCCGGCTCCCGGAGCCGAAGAAGCTGCTTCTTCGCGCAAAGACGATTGTACCGGTCACAGTGCTCTCTTAGCGCCGCTTCTGCCGAAAGAAGCCCGGGAGCGGCTCTTAGCTCCGGAGAGCATCGTACCTTCGTCTTTAGCGTCTTTTGTTGGTCTACATCCTAGCAGAAAGCTTTTCCACTCTGTCTGGCAAGGAAAACCTGTACCAGCACAGAAAACATCTCCCAACATAATCTGGACGTTGCACGGAGGTCTGCCAAGTGTTTAGCATAAAGGAAAGAAAAGCTGTCCAAAACAGCTTCCAATCGAATATTCATGTGATAGGAAAAGTCAGGAGAGTGCAAAGGTACTGTTTTCTATCAGTTGGCAAGCTGTGCACACAATCCCAGTGTTGTACAGCTTCCTTCTTCACCTTTCCGATGCTGCCGCTCTCTCCGGCTCGCGGAGCCGAAGAAGCGGCTTCTTCGCGCAAAGACTATTGTACCGCTCACAGTGCTCTCTTAGCGCGGCTTCTGCCGAAAGAAGCCCGGGAGCGGCGCTTAGCTCCGGAGAGCATCGTACCTTCGTCTTTAGCGTCTTTTGTGGTCTACATCCTCGCAGAAAGCTTTTCCACTCTGTCAGGCAAGGAAAACCTGCCGGAGCACAGAAAACATCTCCCATCGTTTTCTGGACGTTGCACGGAGGTCTGCCAAGTGTTTGACAAGAAGAGAAGAAAAGTTGTCCAAAACAGCTTCCAATCGAATATTCATGTGATAGGAAAAGTCAGGAGAGTGCACAGGTACTGTTTTCTATCAGTTGGCAAGTTGCGCACACAATCCCAGTGTTGTACAGCTTCCTTGTTCACCTTTCCGATGCTGCCGCTCTCTCCGGCTCCTGGAGCCGAAGAAGCGGCTTCTTCGCGCAAAGAAGATTTTACCGCTCACAGTGCTCTCTTAGCGCGGCTTCTGCCGACAGAAGCCCGGGAGCGGCGCTTAGCTCCGGAGAGCATCGTACCTTCGTCTTTAGCGTCTTTTGTGGTCTACATCCTAGCAGAAAGCTTTTCCACTCTGTCTGGCAAGGAAAACCTGTACCAGCACAGAAAACATCTCCCATCGTGTTCTGGACGTTGCACGGAGGTCTGCCAAGTGCTTGGCATGAAGAAAAGAAAAGCTGTCCAAAACAGCTTCCAATCGAATATTCATGTGATAGGAAAAGTCAGGAGAGTGCAAAGGTACTGTTTTCTATCAGTTGGCAAGCTGTGCACACAATCCTAGTGTTGTACAGCTTCCTTCTTCAAGTTTCCGATGCTGCCGCTCTCTCCGGCTCCCGGAGCCGAAGATGCGGCTTCTTCACGCAAAGACGATTGTACCGCTCACAGTGTTCTCCTTAGAGCGGCTTCTGCCGAAAGAAGCCCGGGAGCCGCGCTCAGCTCCGGAGAGGATCGTACCTTCGTCTTTAGCGTCTTTTGTGGTCTACATCCTAGCAGAAAGCTTTTCCACTACGTCTGTCAAGGAGACAGTGTGCCAACACAGAAAACATCTCCCGTCGTGTTCTGGACGTTGCACGGAGGTCTGCCAAGTGTTTGGCATAAAGAAAAGAAAAGCTGTCCAACACAGCTTCCAATGGAATATTCATGTAATTGGAAAAGTCAGGAGAGTGGTAAGGTACTGTTTTCTATCAGTTGGCAAGTTGAGCACACAATTCCAGTGTTGTACAGCTTCCTTCTTCACCTTTCCGATGCTGCCGCTCTCTCCGGCTCGCGGAGCCGAAGAAGCGGCTTCTTCGCGCAAAGACGATTGTACCGCTCACAGTGCTCTCTTAGCGCGGCTTCTGCCGAAAGAAGCCCGGGAGCGGAGCTTAGATCCGGAGAGCATCGTAGCTTCGTCTTTAGCGTCTTTTGTGGTCTACATCCTAGCAGAAAGCTTTTCCACTCTGTCAGGCAAGGAAAACCTGCCGGAGTACAGAAAACATCTCCCATCGTGTTCTGGACGCTGCACGGAGGTCTGCCAAGTGTTTAGCTTAAAGAAAAGAAAAGCTGTCCAAAACAGCTTCCAATCGAATATTCATGTGATAGGAAAAGTCAGGAGAGTGCAAAGGTACTGTTTTCTATCAGTTGGCAAGCTGTGCACACAATCCCAGTGTTGTACAGCTTCCTTCTTCACCTTTCCGATGCTGCCGCTCTCTCCGGCTCCCGGAGCCGAAGAAGCGGCTTCTTCGCGCAAAGACGATTGTACCGCTCACAGTGCTCTCTTAGCGCGGCTTCTGCCGAAAGAGGCCCGTGAGCGGCGCTTAGCTCCGGAGAGCATCGTACCTTCGTCTTTAGCGTCTTTTGTGGTCTACATCCTAGCAGAAAGCTTTTCCACTCTGCTGGCAAGGAAAACCTGCGCCAGCACAGAAAACATCTCCCATCGTGTTCTGGACGTTGTACGGAGGTCTGCCAAGTGTTTGGCATAAAGAAAAGAAAAGTTGTCCAAAACAGCTTCCAATCGAATATTCATGTGATAGGAAAAGTCAGGAGAGTGCAAAGGTACTGTTTTCTATCAGTTGGCAAGCTGTGCACACAATCCCAGTGTTGTACAGCTTCCTTCTTCACCTTTCCGATGCTGCCGCTCTCTCCGGCTCCCTGAGCCGAAGATGCGGCTTCTTCACGCAAAGACGATTGTACCGCTCACAGTGTTCTCGTTAGAGCGGCTTCTGCCGAAAGAAGCCCGGGAGCTGCGCTCAGCTCCGGAGAGGATCGTACCTTCGTCTTTAGAGTCTTTTGTGGTCTACATCCTAGCAGAAAGCTTTTCCACTACGTCTGTCAAGGAGACAGTGTGCAAACACAGAAAACATCTCCCGTCGTGTTCTGGACGTTGCACGGAGGTCTGCCAAGTGTTTGGCATAAAGAAAAGAAAAGCTGTCCAAAACAGCTTCCAATCGAATATTCATGTGATAGGAAAAGTCAGGAGAGTGCAAAGGTACTGTTTTCTATCAGTTGGCAAGCTGTGCACACAATCCCAGTGTTGTACAGCTTCCTTCTTCACCTTTCCGATGCTGCCGCTCTCTCCGGCTCGCGGAGCCGAAGAAGCGGCTTCTTCGCGCAAAGACGATTGTACCGCTCACAGTGCTCTCTTAGCGCGGCTTCTGCCGAAAGAAGCCCGGGAGCGGAGCTTAGATCCGGAGAGCATCGTAGCTTCGTCTTTAGCGTCTTTTGTGGTCTACATCCTAGCAGAAAGCTTTTCCACTCTGTCAGGCAAGGAAAACCTGCCGGAGCACAGAAAACATCTCCCATCGTGTTCTGAATGCTGCACGGAGGTCTGCCAAGTGTTTGGCATAAAGAAAAGAAAAGCTGTCCAAAACAGCTTCCAATCGAATATTCATGTGATAGGAAAAGTCAGGAGAGTGCACAGGTACTGTTTCCTATCAGTTGGCAAGTTGCGCACACAATCCCAGTGTTGTACAGCTTCCTTCTTCACCTTTCCGATGCTGCCGCTCTCTCCGGCTCGCGGTGCCGAAGAAGCGGCTTCTTCGCGCAAAGACGATTGTACCGCTCACAGTGTTCTCGTTAGAGCGGCTTCTGCCGAAAGAAGCCCGGGAGCGGGGCTTAGCTCCGGAGAGCATCGTACTTTCGTCTTTAGTGTCTTTTGTGGTCTACATCCTAGCAGAAAGCTTTTCCACTCTGTCAGGCAAGGAAAACCTGCCGGAGCACAGAAAACATCTCCCATCGTTTTCTGGACGTTGCACGGAGGTCTGCCAAGTGTTTGACAAGAAGAGAAGAAAAGTTGTCCAAAACAGCTTCCAATCGAATATTCATGTGATAGGAAAAGTCAGGAGAGTGGTAAGGTACTGTTCTCTATCAGTTGGCAAGTTGCGCACACAATCCTAGTGTTGTACAGCTTCCTTCTTCACCTTTCCGATGCTGCCGCTCTCTCCGGCTCCCGGAGCCGAAGAAGCGGCTTCTTCGCGCAAAGACTATTGTACCGCTCACAGTGCTCTCTTAGCGCCCCTTCTGCCGAAAGAAGCCCGGCAGCGTCTCTTAGCTCCGGAGAGCATCGTACCTTCGTCTTTAGCGTCTTTTGTGGTCTACATCCTAGCAGAAAGCTTTTCCACTCTGTCTGGCAAGGAAAACCTGTACCAGCACAGAAAACATCTCCCATCGTGTTCTGGACGTTGCACGGAGGTCTGCCAAGTGTTTGGCATTAAGAAAAGAAAAGCTGTCCAAAAGAGCTTCCAATCGAATATTCATGTGATAGGAAAAGTCAGGAGAGTGCAAAGGTAGTGTTTTCTATCAGTTGGCAAGCTGTGCACACAATCCTAGTGTTGTACAGCTTCCTTCTTCACCTTTCCGATGCTGCCGCTCTCTCCGGCTCCCTGAGCCGAAGATGCGGCTTCTTCGCGCAAAGAATATTTTACCGCTCACAGTGCTCTCTTAGCGCGGCTTCTGCCGAAAGAAGCCCGGGAGCGGCGCTTAGCTCCGGAGAGCATCGTACCTTCGTCTTTAGCGTCTTTTGTTGGTCTACATCCTAGCAGAAAGCTTTTCCACTCTGTCTGGCAAGGAAAACCTGTACCAGCACAGAAAACATCTCCCAACATATTCTGGACGTTGCACGGAGGTCTGCCAAGTGTTTAGCATAAAGGAAAGAAAAGCTGTCCAAAACAGCTTCCAATCGAATATTCATGTGATAGGAAAAGTCAGGAGAGTGCAAAGGTACTGTTTTCTATCAGTTGGCAAGTTGAGCACACAATCCCAGTGTTGTACAGCTTCCTTCTTCACCTTTCCGATGCTGCCGCTCTCTCCGGCTCGCGGAGCCGAAGAAGCGGCTTCTTCGCGCAAAGACGATTGTACCGCTCACAGTGCTCTCTTAGCGCGGCTTCTGCCGAAAGAAGCCCGGGAGCGGCGCTTAGCTCCGGAGAGCATCGTACCTTCGTCTTTAGCGTCTTTTGTGGTCTACATCCTAGCAGAAAGCTTTTCCACTCTGTCTGGCAAGGAAAACCTGCGCCAGCACAGAGAACATCTCCCAACGTGATCTGGACGTTGCACGGAGGTCTGTCAAGTGTTTGACAAGAAGAGAAGAAAAGTTGTCCAAAACAGCTTCCAATCGAATATTCATGTGATAGGAAAAGTCAGGAGAGTGCAAAGGTACTGTTTTCTATCAGTTGGCAAGCTGTGCACACAATCCCAGTGTTGTACAGCTTCTTTCTTCACCTTTCCGATGCTGCCGCTCTCTACGGCTCCCGGAGCCGAAGAAGCGGCTTCTTCGCGCAAAGACGATTGTACCGCTCACAGTGCTCTCTTAGCGCGGCTTCTGCCGAAAGAAGCCCGGGAGCGGCGCTTAGCTCCGGAGAGCATTGCACCTTCGCCTTTAGCGTCTTTTGTGGTCTACATCCTAGCAGAAAGCTTTTCCACTCTGTCAGGCAAGGAAAACCTGCCGGAGCACAGAAAACATCTCCCATCGTTTTCTGGACGTTGCACGGAGGTCTGCCAAGTGTTTGACAAGAAGAGAAGAAAAGTTGTCCAAAACAGCTTCCAATCGAATATTCATGTGATAGGAAAAGTCAGGAGAGTGCACAGGTACTGTGTTCTATCAGTTGGCAAGTTGCGCACACAATCCCAGTGTTGTACAGCTTCCTTCTTCACCTTTCCGATGCTGCCGCTCTCTCCGGCTCCCGGAGCCGAAGAAGCGGCTTCTTCGCGCAAAGACGATTGTACCGCTCACAGTGCTCTCTTAGCGCGGCTTCTGCCGAAAGAAGCCCGGGAGCGGCTCTTAGCTCCGGAGAGCATCGTACCTTCGTCTTTAGCGTCTTTTGTGGTCTACATCCTCGCAGAAACCTTTTCCAATACGTCTGGCAAGGAGACAGTGTGCCAACACAGAAAACATCTCCCGTCGTGTTCTGGACGTTGCACGGAGGTCTGCCAAGTGTTTGACAAGAAGAGAAGAAAAGTTGTCCAAAACAGCTTCCAATCGAATATTCATGTGATAGGAAAAGTCAGGAGAGTGCAAAGGTACTGTTTTCTACCAGTTGGCAAGTTGAGCACACAATCCCAGTGTTGTACAGCTTCCTTCTTCACCTTTCCGATGCTGCCGCTCTCTCCGGCTCCCGGAGCCGAAGAAGCGGCTTCTTCGCGCAAAGACGATTGTACCGCTCACAGTGCTCTCTTAGCTCCGCTTCTGCCGAAAGAAGCCCGGGAGCGGCGCTTAGCTCCGGAGAGCATTGTACCTTCGTCTTTAGCGTCTTTTGTGGTCTACATCCTAGCAGAAAGATTTTCCACTCTGTCTGGCAAGGAAAACCTGTACCAGCACAGAAAACATCTCCCATCGTGTTCTGGATGTTGCACGGAGGTCTGCCAAGTGTTTGGCATTAAGAAAAGAAAAGCTGTCCAAAACAGCTTCCAATCGAATATTCATGTGATAGGAAAAGTCAGGAGAGTGCAAAGGTACTGTTTTCTATCAGTTGGCAAGCTGTGCACACACAATCCTAGTGTTGTACAGCTTCCTTCTTCACCTTTCCGATGCTGCCGCTCTCTCCGGCTCCCTGAGCTGAAGATGCGGCTTCTTCGCGCAAAGACGATTGTACCGGTCACAGTGCTCTCTTAGCGCGGTTTCTGCCGAAAGAAGCCCGGGAGCGGCGCTTAGCTCCGGAGAGCATCGTACCTTCGTCTTTAGCGTCTTTTGTTGGTCTACATCCTAGCAGAAAGCTTTTCCACTCTGTCTGGCAAGGAAAACCTGTACCAGCACAGAAAACATCTCCCATCGTGTTCTGGACGTTGCACGGAGGTCTGCCAAGTGTTTAGCATAAAGGAAAGAAAAGCTGTCCAAAACAGCTTCCAATCGAATATTCATGTGATAGGAAAAGTCAGGAGAGTGCAAAGGTACTGTTTTCTATCAGTTGGCAAGTTGAGCACACAATCCCAGTGTTGTACAGCTTCCTTCTTCACCTTTCCGATGCTGCCGCTCTCTCCGGCTCGCGGAGCCGAAGAAGCGGCTTCTTCGCGCAAAGACGATTGTACCGGTCACAGTGCTCTCTTAGCGCGGCTTCTGCCGAAAGAAGCCCGGGAGCGGCGCTTAGCTCCGGAGAGCATCGTACCTTCGTCTTTAGCATCTTTTGTGGTCTACATCTTAGCAGAAAGCTTTTCCACTCTGTCAGGCAAGGAAAACCTGCCGGAGCACAAAAAACATCTCCCATCGTTTTCTGGACGTTGCACGGAGGTCTGCCAAGTGTTTGACAAGAAGAGAAGAAAAGTTGTCCAAAACAGCTTCCAATCGAATATTCATGTGATAGGAAAAGTCAGGAGAGTGCAAAGGTACTGTTTTCTATCAGTTGGCAAGTTGCGCACACAATCCCAGTGCAGTACAGCTTCCTTCTTCACCTTTCCGATGCTGCCGCTCTCTCCGGCTCGCGGAGCCGAAGAAGCAGCTTCTTCGCGCAAAGACGATTGTACCGCTCACAGTGCTCTCTTAGCGCGGCTTCTGCCGAAAGAAGCCCGGGAGCGGCTCTTAGCTCCGGAGAGCATCGTACCTTCGTCTTTAGCGTCTTTTGTGGTCTACATCCTAGCAGAAAGATTTTCCACTCTGCTGGCAAGGAAAACCTGCGCCAGCACAGAAAACATCTCCCATCGTGTTCTGGACGTTGTACGGTGGTCTGCCAAGTGTTTGGCATAAAGAAAAGAAAAGTTGTCCAAAACAGCTTCCAATCGAATATTCATGTGATAGGAAAAGTCAGGAGAGTGCAAAGGTACTGTTTTCTATCAGTTGGCAAGTTGCGCACACAATCCCAGTGTTGTACAGCTTCCTTCTCACCTTTCCGATGCTGCCGCTCTCTCCGGCTCCCGGAGCCGAAGAAGCGGCTTCTTCGCGCAAAGACGATTGTACCGCTCAAAGTGCTCTCTTAGCGCGGCTTCTGCCGAAAGAAGCCCGGGAGCGGCGCTTAGCTCCGGAGAGCATCGTACCTTCGTCTTTAGCGTCTTTTGTGGTCTACATCTTAGCCGAAAGCTTTTCCACTCTGTCAGGCAAGGAAAACCTGCCGGAGCACAAAAAACATCTCCCATCGTTTTCTGGACGTTGCACGGAGGTCTGCCAAGTGTTTGACAAGAAGAGAAGAAAAGTTGTCCAAAACAGCTTCCAATCGAATATTCATGTGATAGGAAAAGTCAGGAGAGTGCAAAGGTACTGTTTTCTATCAGTTGGCAAGTTGCGCACACAATCCCAGTGCAGTACAGCTTCCTTCTTCACCTTTCCGATGCTGCCGCTCTCTCCGGCTCGCGGAGCCGAAGAAGCGGCTTCTTCGCGCAAAGACGATTGTACCGCTCACAGTGCTCTCTTAGCGCGGCTTCTGCCGAAAGAAGCCCGGGAGCGGCTCTTAGCTCCGGAGAGCATCGTACCTTCGTCTTTAGCGTCTTTTGTGGTCTACATCCTAGCAGAAAGCTTTTCCACTCTGCTGGCAAGGAAAACCTGCGCCAGCACAGAAAACATCTCCCATCGTGTTCTGGACGTTGTACGGAGGTCTGCCAAGTGTTTGGCATAAAGAAAAGAAAAGTTGTCCAAAACAGCTTCCAATCGAATATTCATGTGATAGGAAAAGTCAGGAGAGTGCAAAGGTACTGTTTTCTATCAGTTGGCAAGTTGCGCACACAATCCCAGTGTTGTACAGCTTCCTTCTTCACCTTTCCGATGCTGCCGCTCTCTCCGGCTCCCGGAGCCGAAGAAGCGGCTTCTTCGCGCAAAGACGATTGTACCGGTCACAGTGCTCTCTTAGCGCGGCTTCTGCCGAAAGAAGCCCGGGAGCGGCGCTTATCTCCGGAGAGCATCGTACCTTCGTCTTTAGCGTCTTTTGTGGTCTACATCCGCGCAGAAAGCTTTTCCACTCTGTCAGGCAAGGAGACAGTGTGCCAACACAGAAAACATCTCCCGTCGTGTTCTGGACGTTGCACGGAGGTCTGCCAAGTGTTTGGCATAAAGAAAAGAAAAGCTGTCCAAAACAGCTTCCAATGGAATATTCATGTAATTGGAAAAGTCAGGACAGTGGTAAGGTACTGTTTTCTATCAGTTGGCAAGCTGAGCACACAATCCCAGTGTTGTACAGCTTCCTTCTTCACCTTTCCGATGCTGCCGCTCTCTCCGGCTCCCGGAGCCGAAGAAGCGGCTTCTTCGCGCAAAGACGATTGTACCGCTCACAGTGCTCTCTTAGCGCGGCTTCTGCCGAAAGAAGCCCGGGAGCGGCGCTTAGCTCCGGAGAGCATCGTACCTTCGTCTTTAGCGTCTTTTGTGGTCTACATCCTAGCAGAAAGCTTTTCCACTCTGCTGGTAAGGAAAACCTGCGCCAGCACAGAAAACATCTCCCATCGTGTTCTGGACGTTGTACGGAGGTCTGCCAAGTGTTTGGCATGAAGAAAAGAAAAGTTGTCCAAAACAGCTTCCAATCGAATATTCATGTGATAGGAAAAGTCAGGAGAGTGCAAAGGTACTGTTTTCTATCAGTTGGCAAGTTGCGCACACAATCCCAGTGTTGTACAGCTTCCTTCTTCACCTTTCCGATGCTGCCGCTCTCTCCGGCTCCCGGAGCCGAAGAAGCGGCTTCTTCGCGCAAAGACGATTGTACCGGTCACAGTGTTCTCGTTAGAGCGGCTTCTGCCGAAAGAAGCCCGGGAGCGGGGCTTAGCTCCGGAGAGGATCGTACCTTCGTCTTTAGCGTCTTTTGTGGTCTACATCCTAGCAGAAAGCTTTTCCACTCTGTCTGGCAAGGAAAACCTGCGCCAGCACAGAGAACATCTCCCAACGTGATCTGGACGTTGCACGGAGGTCTGTCAAGTGTTTGACAAGAAGAGAAGAAAAGTTGTCCAAAACAGCTTCCAATCGAATATTCATGTGATAGGAAAAGTCAGGAGAGTGCAAAGGTACTGTTTTCTATCAGTTGGCAAGCTGTGCACACAATCCCAGTGTTGTACAGCTTCCTTCTTCACCTTTCCGATGCTGCCGCTCTCTACGGCTCCCTGAGCCGAAGAAGCGGCTTCTTCGCGCAAAGACGATTGTACCGCTCACAGTGCTCTCTTAGCGCGGCTTCTGCCGAAAGAAGCCGGGGAGCGGCGCTTAGCTCCGGAGAGCATTGTACCTTCGCCTTTAGCGTCTTTTGTGGTCTACATCCTAGCAGAAAGCTTTTCCACTCTGTCAGGCAAGGAAAACCTGCCGGAGCACAGAAAACATCTCCCATCGTTTTCTGGACGTTGCACGGAGGTCTGCCAAGTGTTTGACAAGAAGAGAAGAAAAGTTGTCCAAAACAGCTTCCAATCGAATATTCATGTGATAGGAAAAGTCAGGAGAGTGCACAGGTACTGTTTTCTATCAGTTGGCAAGTTGCGCACACAATCCCAGTGTTGTACAGCTTCCTTCTTCACCTTTCCGATGCTGCCGCTCTCTCCGGCTCCCGGAGCCGAAGAAGCGGCTTCTTCGCGCAAAGACGATTGTACCGCTCACAGTGCTCTCTTAGCGCGGCTTCTGCCGAAAGAAGCCCGGGAGCGGCTCTTAGCTCCGGAGAGCATCGTACCTTCGTCTTTAGCGTCTTTTGTGGTCTACATCCTCGCAGAAAGCTTTTCCAATACGTCTGGCAAGGAGACAGTGTGCCAACACAGAAAACATCTCCCGTCGTGTTCTGGACGTTGCACGGAGGTCTGCCAAGTGTTTGACAAGAAGAGAAGAAAAGTTGTCCAAAACAGCTTCCAATCGAATATTCATGTGATAGGAAAAGTCAGGAGAGTGCAAAGGTACTGTTTTCTATCAGTTGGCAAGTTGAGCACACAATCCCAGTGTTGTACAGCTTCCTTCTTCACCTTTCCGATGCTGCCGCTCTCTCCGGCTCCCGGAGCCGAAGAAGCGGCTTCTTCGCCCAAAGACGATTGTACCGGTCACAGTGCTCTCTTAGCTCCGCTTCTGCCGAAAGAAGCCCGGGAGCGGCGCTTAGCTCCGGAGAGCATCGTACCTTCGTCTTTAGCGTCTTTTGTGGTCTACATCCTAGCAGAAAGCTTTTCCACTCTGTCTGGCAAGGAAAACCTCTACCAGCACAAAAAACATCTCCCATCGTGTTCTGGACGTTGCACGGAGGTCTGCCAAGTGTTTGGCATTAAGAAAAGAAAAGCTGTCCAAAACAGCTTCCAATCGAATATTCATGTGATAGGAAAAGTCAGGAGAGTGCAAAGGTAGTGTTTTCTATCAGTTGGCAAGCTGTGCACACAGTCCTAGTGTTGTACAGCTTCCTTCTTCACCTTTCCGATGCTGCCGCTCTCTCCGGCTCCCTGAGCTGAAGATGCGGCTTCTTCGCGCAAAGACGATTGTACCGCTCACAGTGCTCTCTTAGCGCGGTTTCTGCCGAAAGAAGCCCGGGAGCGGCGCTTAGCTCCGGAGAGCATCGTACCTTCGTCTTTAGCGTCTTTTGTTGGTCTACATCCTAGCAGAAAGCTTTTCCACTCTGTCTGGCAAGGAAAACCTGTACCAGCACAGAAAACATCTCCCATCGTGTTCTGGACGTTGCACGGAGGTCTGCCAAGTGTTTGACAAGAAGAGAAGAAAAGTTGTCCAAAACAGCTTCCAATCGAATATTCATGTGATAGGAAAAGTCAGGAGAGTGCAAAGGTACTGTTTTCTATCAGTTGGCAAGTTGCGCACACAATCCCAGTGCAGTACAGCATCCTACTTCACCTTTCTGATGCTGCCGCTCTCTCCGGCTCCTGGAGCCGAAGAAGCGGCTTCTTCGCGCAAAGACGATTGTACCGGTCACAGTGCTCTCTTAGCGCGGCTTCTGCCGAAAGAAGCCCGGGAGCGGCTCTTAGCTCCGGAGAGCATCGTACCTTCGTCTTTAGCGTCTTTTGTGGTCTACATCCTAGCAGAAAGATTTTCCACTCTGCTGGCAAGGAAAACCTGCGGCAGCACAGAAAACATCTCCCATCGTGTTCTGGACGTTGTACGGTGGTCTGCCAAGTGTTTGGCATAAAGAAAAGAAAAGTTGCCCAAAACAGCTTCCAATCGAATATTCATGTGATAGGAAAAGTCAGGAGAGTGCAAAGGTACTGTTTTCTATCAGTTGGCAAGTTGCGCACACAATCCCAGTGTTGTACAGCTTCCTTCTCACCTTTCCGATGCTGCCGCTCTCTCCGGCTCCCGGAGCCGAAGAAGCGGCTTCTTCGCGCAAAGACGATTGTACCGGTCACAGTGCTCTCTTAGCGCGGCTTCTGCCGAAAGAAGCCCGGGAGCGGCGCTTAGCTCCGGAGAGCATCGTACCTTCGTCTTTAGCGTCTTTTGTGGTCTACATCCTAGCAGAAAGCTTTTCCACTCTGTCAGGCAAGGAGACAGTGTGCCAACACATAAAACATCTCCCGTCGTGTTCTGGACGTTGCACGGAGGTCTGCCAAGTGTTTGACAAGAAGAGAAGAAAAGTTGTCCAAAACAGCTTCCAATCGAATATTCATGTGATAGGAAAAGTCAGGAGAGTGCAAAGGTACTGTTTTCTATCAGTTGGCAACTTGAGCACACAATCCCAGTGTTGTACAGCTTCCTTCTTCACCTTTCCGATGCTGCCGCTCTCTCCGGCTCCCGGAGCCGAAGAAGCGGCTTCTTCGCGCAAAGACGATTGTACCGCTCACAGTGCTCTCTTAGCGCCGCTTCTGCCGAAAGAAGCCCGGGAGCGGCGCTTAGCTCCGGAGAGCATCGTACCTTCGCCTTTAGCGTCTTTTGTGGTCTACATCCTAGCAGAAAGCTTTTCCACTCTGTCTGGCAAGGAAAACCTGTACCAGCACAGAAAACATCTCCCATCGTCTTCTGGACGTTGCACGGAGGTCTGCCAAGTGTTTGGCATTAAGAAAAGAAAAGCTGTCCAAAACAGCTTCCAATCGAATATTCATGTGATTGGAAAAGTCAGGAGAGTGCAAAGGTAGTGTTTTCTATCAGTTGGCAAGCTGTGCACACAATCCTAGTGTTGTACAGCTTCCTTCTTCAAGTTTCCGATGCTGCCGCTCTCTCCGGCTCCCTGAGCCGAAGATGCGGCTTCTTCGCGCAAAGACGATTGTACCGCTCACAGTGCTCTCTTAGCGCGGCTTCTGCCGAAAGAAGCCCGGGAGCGGCGCTTAGCTCCGGAGAGCATCGTACCTTCGTCTTTAGCGTCTTTTGTTGGTCTACATCCTAGCAGAAAGCTTTTCCACTCTGTCTGGCAAGGAAAACCTGTACCAGCACAGAAAACATCTCCCATCGTGTTCTGGACGTTGCACGGAGGTCTGCCAAGTGTTTAGCATAAAGGAAAGAAAAGCTGTCCAAAACAGCTTCCAATCGAATATTCATGTGATAGGAAAAGTCAGGAGAGTGCAAAGGTACTGTTTTCTATCAGTTGGCAAGTTGAGCACACAATCCCAGTGTTGTACAGCTTCCTTCTTCACCTTTCCGATGCTGCCGCTCTCTCCGGCTCCCGGAGCCGAAGAAGCGGCTTCTTCGCGCAAAGACGATTGTACCGCTCACAGTGCTCTCTTAGCGCGGCTTCTGCCGAAAGAAGCCCGGGAGCGGCGCTTAGCTCCGGAGAGCATCGTCCCTTCGTCTTTAGCGTCTTTTGTGGTCTACATCCTAGCAGAAAGCTTTTCCTCTCTGTCTGGCAAGGAAAACCTGCCGGAGCACAAAAAACATCTCCCATCGTTTTCTGGACGTTGCACGGAGGTCTGCCAAGTGTTTGACAAGAAGAGAAGAAAATTGTCCTAAACAGCTTCCAATCGAATATTCATGTGATAGGAAAAGTCAGGAGGGTGCACAGGTTCTGTTTTCTATCAGTTGGCAAGTTGCGCACACAATCCCAGTGTTGTACAGCTTCCTTCTTCACCTTTCCGATGCTGCTGCTCTCTCCGGCTCGCGGAGCCGAAGAAGCGGCTTCTTCACGCAAAGACGATTTTACCGCTCACAGTGCTCTCTTAGCGCGGCTTCTGCCGAAAGAAGCCCGGGAGCGGCGCTTAGCTCCGGAGAGCATCGTACCTTCGTCTTTAGCGTCTTTTGTGGTCTACATCCTCGCAGAAAGCTTTTCCAATACGTCTGGCAAGGAGACAGTGTGCCAACACAGAAAACATCTCCCGTCGTGTTCTGGACGTTGCACGGAGGTCTGCCAAGTGTTTGACAAGAAGAGAAGAAAAGTTGTCCAAAACAGCTTCCAATCGAATATTCATGTGATAGGAAAAGTTAGGAGAGTGCAAAGGTACTGTTTTCTATCAGTTGGCAAGTTGAGCACACAATCCCAGTGTTGTACAGCTTCCTTCTTCACCTTTCCGATGCTGCCGCTCTCTCCGGCTCCCGGAGCCGAAGAAGCTGCTTCTTCGCGCAAAGACGATTGTACCGGTCACAGTGCTCTCTTAGCGCCGCTTCTGCCGAAAGAAGCCCGGGAGCGGCTCTTAGCTCCGGAGAGCATCGTACCTTCGTCTTTAGCGTCTTTTGTTGGTCTACATCCTAGCAGAAAGCTTTTCCACTCTGTCTGGCAAGGAAAACCTGTACCAGCACAGAAAACATCTCCCAACATATTCTGGACGTTGCACGGAGGTCTGCCAAGTTTTTAGCATAAAGGAAAGAAAAGCTGTCCAAAACAGCTTCCAATCGAATATTCATGTGATAGGAAAAGTCAGGAGAGTGCAAAGGTACTGTTTTTGATCAGTTGGCAAGCTGTGCACACAATCCCAGTGTTGTACAGCTTCCTTCTTCACCTTTCCGATGCTGCCGCTCTCTCCGGCTCGCGGAGCCGAAGAAGCGGCTTCTTCGCGCAAAGACTATTGTACCGCTCACAGTGCTCTCTTAGCGCGGCTTCTGCCGAAAGAAGCCCGGGAGCGGCGCTTAGCTCCGGAGAGCATCGTACCTTCGTCTTTAGCGTCTTTTGTGGTCTACATCCTCGCAGAAAGCTTTTCCACTCTGTCAGGCAAGGAAAACCTGCCGGAGCACAGAAAACATCTCCCATCGTTTTCTGGACGTTGCACGGAGGTCTGCCAAGTGTTTGACAAGAAGAGAAGAAAAGTTGTCCAAAACAGCTTCCAATCGAATATTCATGTGATAGGAAAAGTCAGGAGAGTGCAAAGGTACTGTTTTCTATCAGTTGGCAAGTTGCGCACACAATCCCAGTGCAGTACAGCATCCTACTTCACCTTTCCGATGCTGCCGCTCTCTCCGGCTCCTGGAGCCGAAGAAGCGGCTTCTTCGCGCAAAGACGATTGTACCGGTCACAGTGCTCTCTTAGCGCGGCTTCTGCCGAAAGAAGCCCGGGAGCGGCTCTTAGCTCCGGAGAGCATCGTACCTTCGTCTTTAGCGTCTTTTGTGGTCTACATCCTAGCAGAAAGATTTTCCACTCTGCTGGCAAGGAAAACCTGCGGCAGCACAGAAAACATCTCCCATCGTGTTCTGGACGTTGTACGGTGGTCTGCCAAGTGTTTGGCATAAAGAAAAGAAAAGTTGCCCAAAACAGCTTCCAATCGAATATTCATGTGATAGGAAAAGTCAGGAGAGTGCAAAGGTACTGTTTTCTATCAGTTGGCAAGTTGCGCACACAATCCCAGTGTTGTACAGCTTCCTTCTCACCTTTCCGATGCTGCCGCTCTCTCCGGCTCCTGGAGCCGAAGAAGCGGCTTCTTCGCGCAAAGACGATTGTACCGGTCACAGTGCTCTCTTAGCGCGGCTTCTGCCGAAAGAAGCCCGGGAGCGGCGCTTAGCTCCGGAGAGCATCGTACCTTCGTCTTTAGCGTCTTTTGTGGTCTACATCCTAGCAGAAAGCTTTTCCACTCTGTCAGGCAAGGAGACAGTGTGCCAACACATAAAACATCTCCCGTCGTGTTCTGGACGTTGCACGGAGGTCTGCCAAGTGTTTGACAAGAAGAGAAGAAAAGTTGTCCAAAACAGCTTCCAATCGAATATTCATGTGATAGGAAAAGTCAGGAGAGTGCAAAAGTACTGTTTTCTATCAGTTGGCAAGTTGAGCACACAATCCCAGTGTTGTACAGCTTCCTTCTTCACCTTTCCCATGCTGCCGCTCTCTCCGGCTCCCGGAGCCGAAGAAGCGGCTTCTTCGCGCAAAGACGATTGTACCGCTCACAGTGCTCTCTTAGCGCGGCTTCTGCCGAAAGAAGCCCGGGAGCGGCGCTTAGCTCCGGAGAGCATCGTACCTTCGCCTTTAGCGTCTTTTGTGGTCTACATCCTAGCAGAAAGCTTTTCCACTCTGTCTGGCAAGGAAAACCTGTACCAGCACAGAAAACATCTCCCATCGTCTTCTGGACGTTGCACGGAGGTCTGCCAAGTGTTTGGCATTAAGAAAAGAAAAGCTGTCCAAAACAGCTTCCAATCGAATATTCATGTGATAGGAAAAGTCAGGAGAGTGCAAAGGTACTGTTTTCTATCAGTTGGCAAGCTGTGCACACAATCCTAGTGTTGTACAGCTTCCTTCTTCACCTTTCCGATGCTGCCGCTCTCTCCGGCTCCCTGAGCCGAAGATGCGGCTTCTTCGCGCAAAGACGATTGTACCGCTCACAGTGTTCTCCTTAGAGCGGCTTCTGCCGAAAGAAGCCCGGGAGCGGCGCTCAGCTCCGGAGAGGATTGTACCTTCGTCTTTAGCGTCTTTTGTGGTCTACATCCTAGCAGAAAGCTTTTCCACTACGTCTGTCAAGGAGACAGTGTGCCAACACAGAAAACATCTCCCGTCGTGTTCTGGACGTTGCACGGAGGTCTGCCAAGTGTTTGGCATAAAGAAAAGAAAAGCTGTCCAACACAGCTTCCAATGGAATATTCATGTAATTGGAAAAGTCAGGAGAGTGGTAAGGTACTGTTTTCTATCAGTTGGCAAGTTGAGCACACAATTCCAGTGTTGTACAGCTTCCTTCTTCACCTTTCCGATGCTGCCGCTCTCTCCGGCTCGCGGAGCCGAAGAAGCGGCTTCTTCGCGCAAAGACGATTGTACCGCTCACAGTGCTCTCTTAGCGCGGCTTCTGCCGAAAGAAGCCCGGGAGCGGAGCTTAGATCCGGAGAGCATCGTAGCTTCGTCTTTAGCGTCTTTTGTGGTCTACATCCTAGCAGAAAGCTTTTCCACTCTGTCAGGCAAGGAAAACCTGCCGGAGTACAGAAAACATCTCCCATCGTGTTCTGGACGCTGCACGGAGGTCTGCCAAGTGTTTAGCTTAAAGAAAAGAAAAGCTGTCCAAAACAGCTTCCAATCGAATATTCATGTGATAGGAAAAGTCAGGAGAGTGCAAAGGTACTGTTTTCTATCAGTTGGCAAGCTGTGCACACAATCCCAGTGTTGTACAGCTTCCTTCTTCACCTTTCCGATGCTGCCGCTCTCTCCGGCTCCCTGAGCCGAAGATGCGGCTTCTTCACGCAAAGACGATTGTACCGCTCACAGTGTTCTCGTTAGAGCGGCTTCTGCCGAAAGAAGCCCGGGAGCGGGGCTTAGCTCCGGAGAGCATCGTACTTTCGTCTTTAGTGTCTTTTGTGGTCTACATCCTAGCAGAAAGCTTTTCCACTCTGTCAGGCAAGGAAAACCTGCCGGAGCACAGAAAACATCTCCCATCGTTTTCTGGACGTTGCACGGAGGTCTGCCAAGTGTTTGACAAGAAGAGAAGAAAAGTTGTCCAAAACAGCTTCCAATCGAATATTCATGTGATAGGAAAAGTCAGGAGAGTGGTAAGGTACTGTTCTCTATCAGTTGGCAAGTTGCGCACACAATCCCAGTGTTGTACAGCTTCCTTCTTCACCTTTCCGATGCTGCCGCTCTCTCCGGCTCCCGGAGCCGAAGAAGCGGCTTCTTCGCGCAAAGACTATTGTACCGCTCACAGTGCTCTCTTAGCGCCCCTTCTGCCGAAAGAAGCCCGGCAGCGTCTCTTAGCTCCGGAGAGCATCGTACCTTCGTCTTTAGCGTCTTTTGTGGTCTACATCCTAGCAGAAAGCTTTTCCACTCTGTCTGGCAAGGAAAACCTGTACCAGCACAGAAAACATCTCCCATCGTGTTCTGGACGTTGCACGGAGGTCTGCCAAGTGTTTGGCATTAAGAAAAGAAAAGCTGTCCAAAACAGCTTCCAATCGAATATTCATGTGATAGGAAAAGTCAGGAGAGTGCAAAGGTAGTGTTTTCTATCAGTTGGCAAGCTGTGCACACAATCCTAGTGTTGTACAGCTTCCTTCTTCACCTTTCCGATGCTGCCGCTCTCTCCGGCTCCCTGAGCCGAAGATGCGGCTTCTTCGCGCAAAGAATATTTTACCGCTCACAGTGCTCTCTTAGCGCGGCTTCTGCCGAAAGAAGCCCGGGAGCGGCGCTTAGCTCCGGAGAGCATCGTACCTTCGTCTTTAGCGTCTTTTGTTGGTCTACATCCTAGCAGAAAGCTTTTCCACTCTGTCTGGCAAGGAAAACCTGTACCAGCACAGAAAACATCTCCCAACATATTCTGGACGTTGCACGGAGGTCTGCCAAGTGTTTAGCATAAAGGAAAGAAAAGCTGTCCAAAACAGCTTCCAATCGAATATTCATGTGATAGGAAAAGTCAGGAGAGTGCAAAGGTACTGTTTTCTATCAGTTGGCAAGTTGAGCACACAATCCCAGTGTTGTACAGCTTCCTTCTTCACCTTTCCGATGCTGCCGCTCTCTCCGGCTCGCGGAGCCGAAGAAGCGGCTTCTTCGCGCAAAGACGATTGTACCGCTCACAGTGCTCTCTTAGCGCGGCTTCTGCCGAAAGAAGCCCGGGAGCGGCGCTTAGCTCCGGAGAGCATCGTACCTTCGTCTTTAGCGTCTTTTGTGGTCTACATCCTCGCAGAAAGCTTTTCCACTCTGTCAGGCAAGGAAAACCTGCCGGAGCACAGAAAACATATCCCATCGTTTTCTGGACGTTGCACGGAGGTCTGCCAAGTGTTTGACAAGAAGAGAAGAAAAGTTGTCCAAAACAGCTTCCAATCGAATATTCATGTGATAGGAAAAGTCAGGAGAGTGCACAGGTACTGTTTTCTATCAGTTGGCAAGTTGCGCACACAATCCCAGTGTTGTACAGCATCCTTCTTCACCTTTCCGATGCTGCCGCTCTCTCCGGCTCGCGGTGCCGAAGAAGCGGCTTCTTCGCGCAAAGACGATTGTACCGCTCACAGTGCTCTCTTAGCGCGGCTTCTGCCGAAAGAAGCCCGGGAGCGGCTCTTAGCTCCGGAGAGCATCGTAACTTCGTCTTTAGCGTCTTTTGTGGTCTACATCCTAGCAGAAAGCTTTTCCACTCTGCTGGTAAGGAAAACCTGCGCCAGCACAGAAAACATCTCCCATCGTGTTCTGGACGTTGTACGGAGGTCTGCCAAGTGTTTGGCATAAAGAAAAGAAAAGTTGTCCAAAACAGCTTCCAATCGAATATTCATGTGATAGGAAAAGTCAGGAGAGTGCAAAGGTACTGTTTTCTATCAGTTGGCAAGTTGCGCACACAATCCCAGTGTTGTACAGCTTCCTTCTTCACCTTTCCGATGCTGCCGCTCTCTCCGGCTCCCGGAGCCGAAGAAGCGGCTTCTTCGCGCAAAGACGATTGTACCGCTCACAGTGTTCTCGTTAGAGCGGCTTCTGCCGAAAGAAGCCCGGGAGCGGGGCTTAGCTCCGGAGAGGATCGTACCTTCGTCTTTAGCGTCTTTTGTGGTCTACATCCTAGCAGAAAGCTTTTCCACTCTGTCTGGCAAGGAAAACCTGCGCCAGCACAGAGAACATCTCCCAACGTGATCTGGACGTTGCACGGAGGTCTGTCAAGTGTTTGACAAGAAGAGAAGAAAAGTTGTCCAAAACAGCTTCCAATCGAATATTCATGTGATAGGAAAAGTCAGGAGAGTGCAAAGGTACTGTTTTCTATCAGTTGGCAAGTTGCGCACACAATCCCAGTGTTGTACAGCTTCCTTCTTCACCTTTCCGATGCTGCCGCTCTCTACGGCTCCCGGAGCCGAAGAAGCGGCTTCTTCGCGCAAAGACGATTGTACCGCTCACAGTGCTCTCTTAGCGCGGCTTCTGCCGAAAGAAGCCCGGGAGCGGCGCTTAGCTCC